>NC_034610.1:23372659-23385118 GCF_900095145.1 Mus pahari | reverse complement strand
GCTGGGAGAGCAGTGTTGGGGAATAATGTCAACATTTCCACTCCCAATGCCAGTGATGTATAATGCACAAGTTTTCCCAAGATTCTTTTCCACTAATAAAGACCTGGGATTGGCTTATCTGCCCAGGGATGATCAAATTCAACAATTAGATGAGAATAGGACTATCCTACTTAAAGAAAGTCTGTGCTTCCNAATATATGATCCAAACCAAAAGAATGCAAATTATAACCAAGATTGTATTGCCCTAAGCAATNAATCCTCTGCTTGGCAGGGGGAGGCCACCTGGGGAACTACCAATGATATCATAGCTAATGCTTCAGTACTTTATGNATGGTGGCCGTATTTGCCTAAACAGAATAACACTGATTTTCCTAATCAGCCAAAGATGNCCCCCTTCTGTAAGGGAGCCCAAGCAGAAAATCTCGCCCTACCTTGGACTGGATGCCAATCTAGAGAACCGGTGTGGGCAGTTCCCAATCTGTTTTCTTTTTCCCCTGGCATGGGACAAAATTTCCTACAAATAACCCCTTCTGATTCCAATATCAACCCTTTTGACCAATGGCTACTTTGTGGGGTTAATGGAAGTTGCACCGACCTCACNCCTATGGTTATGATTGGGGGAGAAAAAGGAGAGAGGGGGCAATTGTCTTATGATTGGACAGGACAGGTGGGAAATGATCTTGGCCGGGGTCAGAGGTCAGCTACAGCTGACTGGACAGCTGCTAATGTAAAATATAAATCTTTTGCCTCGCAAGATTATTCCCCTTCCCCTGTTTGTGTGTGGCCACCTTTTATGTGGATTGTTAGTAATGATAGTTCCTCCTCTGTAAAGGGTAGCTTAAATTGTGAGTTAGGAGGGTGTTTCTATACCCTATGCTGGGATGCACAACAACATCCATTGGCAATAGTTACCCGAATACCATGCTTCGTGCCTGTTCCTGTAGAGGCTACCAGCAGCCTATCCCTATTTCGTACGAAAAGGGATTTTGGAATTTCCACTGTTATTGTGGTTATAGTGACTGCTACAGCCGTGACAGCCTCTGTCGTGGCATCGGCAATGGCACTTTCCACATTGGTACAGACAGCACAGACTATCAATGACCTTTCTGCCTCAGTTTCAATAGCTTTGGACCGTCAAAGCTCCACCAATACTCAAATATAAGGCGGACTCATGCTGGTGAATCAGCGTATGGATCTGGTTCAAGAACAGTCAGATGTATTGTGGCAGTTGGCGCAGTTGGGATGTGAGCAAAGCTCCCCGGTCTCTGTGTAACCTCTATTCTATATGATATTTACAAGAGCGGCTAACCTACCCAGGAGTCTTTCTCAGTTCATTTTGCAGAACTGGACTTCAGAATTCGAATAGACATTGCGGGAGCTGAGAATGGCAATCATTCAAGTCAATTCCACACGTCTCAACTTATGGCTGACAGAGGGATTGTCATCCTGGATTACCTCGGCCGTCTCCTATTTTAAGGAATGGGTGGGGGTTGGACTTTTTGGANTGTTCGCCTGCTGTGGACTGGTATTCCTCCTTTGGTTGATCTGCAAACTCAAAGCCCAAACAAAAAGGGACAAGGTGGTGATTACCCAAGCACTTGCAGCCTTAGAACAAGGAGCCTCCCCTGACATATGGTTATCTATGCTTAAGCAGTAGGTCGCTGGCCGCTCAGCTCCTGCACCCCACGAGACTAGTCTCATTGCACTGGGTAGAGTGAGTGTGCTTCAGCAGCCCAAGAGAGTTGCAAGGCTAAGCACTGCAGTAGAAGGGCTCTGCGGCAAACTGAGCCTATTCTAAGGAGATATGTCATCTTGCATGAAGGTTGAGTGTCCAAGTGTCCTTCCCCCAGAAAAAACGACACGGGAGCAGGCCAAAGCCCCTCCGGGTGATGAGCCTGGGAGGAGGCTTTGTGTATGGCCCCTACCTTTGCACACTGGGGATTTGACCTCTATCTCCACTCTCAACATTTGGGTGGCCTAATGCTTCTAAATAAAAGAAAAGGGGGAGATGTGGGGAGCCGCCCTCACAATCGCCATGGCAAGATGGCGCTGGCATCCGGTGCTCCAACTGACAAACAAACGGTCTATGCATGTGCCGGGTAAATTTCCATCCCTTGCGCCCTGCCTGTCCCGTGGCGTCATCTGGGCTGATAGTGAGCAGCCAACCGGGGAGCTACACGTCCTAGGCGGAGAACATTTCCTATATAAGGAAGAGGGTTTTTTACCTCGGGGTCTCCACTTTCGAGTAGCTTATGCATTGCCTCTTGAGATGCATTAAAGCTTTACTGCAGAAGAATCCTAACGGTGTGTCATGTCGTTCTTGCTGGCGAGGCGGTATCGCACTCATATACAATAAATAAATAAACAAATAGACAAACAGACCAGTTCTCCCACTGAACCAAAGTGCATCCATTTCCCTGGGCTGTCTTGCCAATGAGGTTCAGGGATCTACCTATCTACATAGCCCCACTTCCAGATGTGGTGCCCTCTGTACCAAGCTGGGTGTGCCACTATGCCGTGAATGCAGGGGATCCAAACTCGGGTCCCTAGTGTAAAGTAGGAGCTTTCCCAGCTGAGCCATCTCCCCTGTTCCTTAAAGCCTTTTTGACAGTCTCCACAGTTGTCTGAGTTTCCACTCTCCAAACTTTGCCTCCTGTTTTCCAAACCACATGGGTCTCTTGGGAGGCATATTGAAGGGCTTAGAATTTTCATAATGAGATGAAATCTATCTACCCTCAACAAACATACAAGTTAAGCATTGCTGAGCCACACTGCCCCAACCAATGGAGACACATGCACATAGTTGTTGCGAACTGCTGGAAATAGGAGGGTACTGAACCACAGATGCTTCATCTCCTTGTGTGAACAGAGAGCAAATGTTTGACTTCATAAATTGATTTTGGTTTAGTTTGGTTTTGCATTTGGACTTGAAATTAAGAAATAATCTCTTTTGGCATGTGTGTGTGTGCCTGGTGTGGAGGTGCATTTGCACAAGTGTGCTTGGGAGTAGAGATCAGAAGTTCACATCAGGGCTGGAAAGATGGCTCAGCAGTTAAGAGCACTAGCTGCTTGCTCTTCCAGAGGTCCTGAGTTCAATTCCTAGCAACCACATGGCTCACAACCATCTATAATGGGATCTGATGCCATCTTCTGGTGTGTCTTAAGAGAGCAACAGTGTACTTATATACATTAAACAAATCAATCTTTAAAAGAAGAAAGGAAGATGGAAGAAGGAAAAGAAAGAAAGGAAGGAAGAAAGAGAAAAAGAGAAGCAAAGAGAAAAAAGCAGATAAATGAAATAATAAATCTTTAAAATAAAAATGTAAATCTTCCCTGTTCACATCCTTGGATACCGGAGACCATTCCAGTTCATTCAGGTTGAGTCTGGTTCATTCATTCCAGTCCAGTTCATGCTGCTGAAAAACAAAAACAAAATAAAACAAAACAAAAGCCTCTTAGAAGTCGCTGTTGAATGTCTGACTTTTTCTTTGTTCCCAGCTTATACATGGAGACAGAGCCTCTCACCCTGAATCCAGAACTTGTCAAGTCAGCTCCTCTAGCTAGCCATCCTGCTTGGCAGTCCCCTGTCCCCACCTCACAAGCACTGGGGTCATGAGGTGGGCATCCTTGTACTTCAGTATTTTCCTTTTTAGTTCCAATTGGACATGATTAGCCCGTCTGTTTTTTTCAATGCAAATACTGCTGCCTGGTGTAGAAGGCCTTGTGGGGCACAGATGCCTTCCCTGAAATCCAAGACGCTGCCAGAGACAGAACGCTCACACATGTGATCACATGTGCACATGAGTGAATGCAGGTGTCCCCAGGGGCCAACAGAGAGCATGGGATTACCTGGGGTTACAGGCAGTTGTGAGCTGCCATGTGTGGTTGCTTGGGAAATTAATTTGGATCCTTTGAAAGAGCAGTACCAGCTCTTCACTGCTGAACCATTTTCCTGTGGGGCTGTGGACGGTGAGAAGTCTGGTAAGGTCGAGCTGGGCTTGAAGCCCCAGGGACCCAGAAGGGACAGTAGGAGCTTCACCTGCTCCCAACATCAGGCCCCTGACACATCGTCACAGCCACCCATAGAGAGAATTGTGGCCATCAGTCACGTAGGGGCAGCACCCCCAAACCCCTCCACATGTAGATGAGGCATCCCTAACATCTCAGACCAAGGCAATAAGAAGCACCTGCTGTCAGACTCCCAACCCATCCCAAAACTGTGTATCCAGAGGAATAAAGGTATGTGTGAGAGTTATCCATCAGCTGAGAGCATCTGTCTTAGAAGAGCTGCTGTAACTGCCTGGGAAGAACAGCAGCCGCCAGGGCCGCCGCAGCAGCAGCAGTAGTGCATCGGTGCTGGCTGTGGGCCAGAGATCTCTGCAGATAGACCAGCAGTTCCCTAGCCCCAAGAGCTTGTTTCTTTTTAATACAGACTTACCAGCTCTAACTTCCCTTCTGGCTTGCTGCAGCACATATGCATTAGTATGGTGATTTTTGTTTTGCCTGCACATATTGATGTGTTTAAAAAAGGGGGGGGGGCTGGTGAGATGGCTCAGCCGGTAAGTGCAACTGACTGCTCTTCCGAAGGTTCTGAGTTCAAATCCCAGCAACCACATGGTGGCTCACAACCATCTGCAACGAGATTTGACTCCCTCTTCTGGTGTATCTGAAGACAGCTACAGTATACTTACATATAATAAATAAATAAATAAATCTTTAAAAAAAAAAATAAAAATAAAAAAGAGAGGGAATATGTTCTATGGAGATGTGATGAGGTATAGAGGAGGGGGTGCCTCCTGGGGCCCATGTCAAGGTATCCCTTCCCACTGAGGGACCAGCCACATGACTGTTTAGTATAGAATAGAGTTTATTCAGGGCATGGGGAGGGGAGTTAAAAGGGTAGTAGAGGCAGAGAAAGACAGAGAGAGGGTGTAGAGAAATCCGGAGAAGTAGAATAGAGGCTGGCCCTGAACATGTGGATGGCTGGGGAAGGGACTAGAAAGGGAGGGGGAAAGGAAACGCCTAAGAGGGCAAGAGAGAGAGGAGGGGGCAAGCAGCCCCGGTTATAGTGGGCCAGGCCTACCTGGCTGTTGCCAGGTAACTGTGGGGCGGAGCATACCTGGCTGTTGCCAGGCAATTGTGGGGAGGAGTTTAGACAGAATGCTAACACGTTTGTCTGTGCACCACGTCTGTGCACCACATGTGTACACAGTGCCTGTGGAGGGCAGAAGAGAGTCAGATGCCCCAGAGCTGGAGTCACAAGACAGTTGTGAAATGCCACATGGGGACAGGGAATTGAACCCGCGTCCTTTGTGAGAACAGCTGGTGCTTGTAACCAATAAGCCGTGTCTCCAGGCTGCATTTTTTGTCTTGATTCATCCCAAAGTATTTTCTAATTTCCTTCATAATTTTTTCTTTGACCCTAAGCTTGCTGAAGAGTCAGCTTCCTTCCCAGATATTTGTATCCTTTTCCAACCGCCTGCCTCCCTTCTGTTATTAATCTGATTTCATTCCACTGTGGTGAAAGCACACACCATGTACATTCTTTGACTTACATTATTTTAAATATATTGAGACTTTTTGCAGCCACATATGGTCCCCCCCACCCCCACCCTCACCCCGGAGAATCTGTCCTGCTTTTAAGAAGATCGTGTATATGCTTTTGTGTGGTATTTTAAAAAGCTTTTAGTTTCACATTTTATATTGCTTGCGGGTATACCTGTGTGGGTGCGCATGTCAGCAGACTTGTGGAGGTCAGAGGACAAGTTGGGGGATCCACCTTGCTGGCCCAGGGTGGCATTAAGCACGTGTGAGGTCGTCTGGGTTTCCAGTGCATGTGGCCCGGGAGTGGCTCGTTGTGCTTTTCCTTTGTGGACGTATGGTATTTGCAGCCTCTATCCTGACTGATGAACTAGCTCGCATCAACTTGCCTGTGCATTCTCCAGCTCGGCTTTGAATATTCTGGGGCTTGGTGCGCACACGTGTTTATAATAATATCCTTCTCGTGGGTTAACCCTTTTCTTTTTATCTTTTTTTAAAGATGTATTTACTATTATAAATAAGTACTGTAGCTGTCTTCAGACGCACTAGAAGAGGGCATCAGATCCCCTTACGGATGGTTGGGAGCCACCGCGTGGTTGCTGGGATTTGAACTCGGGACCTTCAGAAGACGGGTCAGTGCTCTTAACCGCTGAGCCTTTTCATGGTGAGATCTTGGGCTAATCCTTCAAGAGTGCTTGCTCCTCTTCCAGCAGACCCAGATTCGGGTCCCAGCATGCCACATCCATGCAAGGCGAGTACGCTGCCAACAAGCGGCTTCCGGACTCCAGTTTGCACTTCCGGACTACAGTTTGCACGTTTTCTGTCTCACTGCTCTGCCCTCTCTGTCATTCTCGGCCACCGCCTTAGCTTGTGTTACACAACATAAATATTTTCCAGTGTATCATCCCACTCTCCTAATCTTTTAACATCTTAATTTTTTAAAGATGTATTTATCTTATATATGTAAGTGCACTGTGGCTGTCTTCAGACACACCAGCAGAGGTCATCAGATCCCATTACAGATGGTTGTGAGCCACCATGTGGTTGCTGGGAATTGAACTCAGGACCTCTGGAAGAGCAGTCAGTGCTCTTAACCTCTGAGCCACCTCTCCAGGCCCCTTGTGGTTTTTTGTTTTTAACTGAATTTCAACAGTGACCAAATCATTTGCTCCTTTGTATCGAGTTTAGATCTTAGCAAAAGATCTGGGGGCAGGGGGGTCTTATTACTGTAAGGCCTTGCTGGGGGACACCTGGAAAGGGCTTTGTTTTCTCTTGGAGCATCTGCTGCTCACTCTGACTCCCTTGCCCATGTCATGGGCTCCTCTGCTCCAGGATTCCGTGCTCCGGAAACCGCAGGGAGGGCACAGGCAGCCATAGATATAGGGTCAGCTCACCAAGTTAATTCGGGGACACAGCATCTCAGAAGAGCGGCTGCTGCCCCACCCCCCACCCCCAGGGTGATTTCAGCAGCCAGCAATGAGCCTCTGGGCAGCTGCCCTTCAGTTCCACCAGCTTCACACTCCGCCCTCTGCCGCAGCCGCACGCATGCGCCCACCAGTGGCCACCACCTGATGCCCGGGCTCTAAGGTATCTTTCTGGACTTCTCAGTCCTCCCTGCCCTGCCCTGCCCTGCCCTGCCTTGCCATGTCTTGCCCTGCCTGCCTGCCTGCCTGGCAGCTTCCTGTAATTCCAGGTAAGCACCCTCGGTGCCGTAAGCCGTGGTGTGCAAGCCTGCCGTGGGGACTTCTGGTGACTGGCTGGGACGTGGGTGGAAGGAACCTGGAAGGGACCTGGGCCCTTCGGCTCAGCACAGCAAGGAGCCACTGAGCAGCAGGCAAGGGATAGGGACATCAGAGAAGATGCAGAATCACCCCTGCCACCCTCTTCAATTCGGACTCCATTGCAGCCATGTGCGAGAGGGGGAAGGGCAGAGATGCGCCACAACCTGGCTTTAGGAAAGAAAACAAAGCAACCAAACCAGCCCCGCTTAGAGTCTTGTTCGCAGCGTCTCCACAGGCCATATTATTCATTATTGCAGGCACCTGAGATCCTGCCTGCCTCATCCCTTAAGATTTAATCAGCGGGGCTGGTGAGATGGCTCAGTGGGTAAGAGCACCCGACTGCTCTTCCGAAGGTCCGGAGTTCAAATCCCAGCAACCACATGGTGGCTCACAACCATCCGTAACAAGATCTGACGCCCTCTTCTAGAGTGTCTGAAGACAGCTACAGTATACTTACATATAATAAATAAATAAATAAATAAATAAAAGAGTTCGCTGCCCATAGTTACACAGACATTCTCAGCAGCTCCCCCCCCCCCAAAAAAAAAAAAAAAAAAGATTTAATCAGCGGGGGCTGGAGGTAGTGGCTCAGCCCTTGAGTGCCAAGGGCTCTTATAGAGTACCGAAGTTCAGGTCCTAATACCTAGGTCCCATGGCTCACAAGCACCTGTAACTCTGGCCTCCGAGGGCACCTGCATCCGCCTGCACAGAAACATACAGAGGCACACACACCTACATAATTAAAAATCAAGCTGTATGGGGCTGGAGAGATGGCTCAGTGGTTAAGGGCACTGATTGGTCTTCCAGAGGTCCTGAGTTCAAATCCCAGCACGCACATGGTGGCTCACAACCATCTGTAATGGGGTCTGTCTGATGCCCTCTTCTGGTGTGTCTGAAGACAGCTTCGGCGAACTCACATAAATAAATAAACAAACAGACAAATAAATATCAGCCTCCAGGGATGCGGGCTCCTGAGGAAAACCTGACACAGGGCAGAGGCTGTGGCTCAGTTCTCAGTGTGCCACTAGGAAGCACAAAGCCCTGGCTTCCACCCCTGTCCTTGGGAGGTGGAGACAGGAGGATCAGCGGCCATCTTCAGCTACATTGCTTCTTAGAGCCTGCTCCCCTTGAGACCCCATCAAACATAAATCATTAGAAAAAAGCCAAGGCAGACATGGGGGGTGCATGCCTGGAATCCCAAGACTGGAAGCAGTGTTGGTGGGGGTGGGGGTGGGGTGAGAAAGGGGCAAAAGTTGGGCAGAGGGTGAGAGAGAAAGGAGAGGTGGCTGGGGCAGGCAGAGGCTGGAGCCCTCTGGGCTGAAGATTGAGCGGGATTTTGGTGAATGGGTGTTGTGGTCTGAAGGGACTGCGCTTCTCCTGCCCTGGCCTGAGGGAAGATAAGGGAACAGTTGTCGGTGGAGAAGCTAACACAGCCCTGGAGTCTGGGTTTGCTGTTGATCCCTGGCACCTTCTCCTTCCCCCAGGCTGGGCTCGTCCCTGCAGCCTCTTGCCCCAGTGACCTGGTTCTAGAACTTACCTGGCAGGTGGTCCATCCTGTAGTGAGGGAGGCCCAGCTTGGAGGTCATGCCTGTGGGGTCAGGCACAGACATGCCAACCTCAGAGAACAACAATTCAAAGACTCCCAGGGAGCCATAAAGGTGAGGTGACATGACCCAGGAAGTGCTCAGGCTGAAATGAGGGGCTTGGCCCAGCATGGAAACTGCCAAGATTCCACCAGAGGTCAAAAGGACACCTCAGGTGGCTGTCTTGGAGAGAGTCATTCCTTAGAGGTGACAGGCCACCCACCAGCTAAAGGGCTGAATAACAAGGATGGCACCATAGAGCCAGCAGTGTTCACCTCAGTAGGAGTAAACTTCCCATTGCCCTTTCTCCCATGAAGAGGTTTCAAATGCTCTAAACGCCAGTCACTAAGAGATGGCAGGATGGCTCAGTGGGTAAATACGGATGACCTGTATTTGATCCCTGCTTCCCACATGGTAGAAGGAGAAAACTGGCTCCTGCAAGTTGTCTTCTGACCTTCACATGCACGGGAACACATGCACGCGTGTGCACACACACACACACAATAAGATGCACAATTTTTTAAGAAGCATTTTAAAAGATACAACTGCATGAACAGCTGTATGAACATCTGCATGACCACTTATGAACAGGTGCAAGAACAGCTGTGTGAACAGCAGAACAGCTATGAACTACACCTCCTCCTAGCCTGACATGGTGGCTCTCGCCTTAAATCCCAGCTCTGAATTCGAGCTCAGCCTGCTTACAGTACAAATTCCAGGACTACATAGTGAGACCCCATCTCTAAATAAATAGTACTAAAAATATACTCAGCCTGGAGAAACAAAGCCACACTGGCATGCGTACCACTCTGTGCCTTCTGTGCAGAGTGCAACACCTAACACCTGAGATGCAAGATTTCTCTGATGGGGGGGGGGGAGAACACAGGCTCAGTAGTATACTCTGTAGAATGGGCCTCATACGATTGCAGTGCTCAGGAGCAGGTGAGCCAATCTTGGGTGGCAGAATGGCAGAACCCTGAAGAGTGGGTGACTCTGGGCCACAGAGGCAGAAGGGGAGCTAAGGTCTGCTCAGGTGGATGGACTATGTGGTTGTCTGGTGTACTGTTCCACCACCCATACAGTATTAACCCCAGAAATGGGAGTTCAGACTCTCCTTTCGGGAGTCATTGGACCTTTACCTGCAGAAACTTGGGGTTTTATTGTAGGACTTAGTACTTCTGCTGTAAAAGGCCTGCAGATTTATCCAGGTGTCTTAAATAATGATTATGAGGGAGAAATTCAAATCATGGTTGCTTCCCCTCTTGGTATTATAACTGTACCCGATAATCAAAAAATTGCTCGACTTATTTTAGTTCCCTCCCATCCCCCACCCTCCAATATTGCTAAGTACAAGAGCGGACAGAGTGACCTTAATTCCTCCATGGCGTATTGGGTTCAACCTATTACTAGNCAGAGACCTAATCTCAAATTATTAATTGATGGTAAGAGCTTNGGACTGCCCACCATCGCTAGGACTGCCCACCATTGCTCAGACTGCCCACCATCGCTTGGACCGCTGCGGCAACTTCAAAAGACTCAAGGGCATGCTGGGAACCCTTCCTAAACCTTCCTTGTACTTAAGCAAGTCCGATCAATAAAAATCGAGCCTTGATCAGAATCCTTGCCAAGGTCTCCATATTTCTTTTCGCAGCCCTTTTCCCTTTTAGGAGTTCCTGCCCTTCAGTGCGAATCCAGACCGGAGTGTTTCTGCAGGCAGAAACACTCAGTGTACATGATGTAGTATGTGGCTGTCTGGTGTACATGAGGAACATTTTGTCTTTGTTTTCACATATATTTATTGTACATGGCTGATGATCAGTTAATAATAGAGTATTGGAGGAAGAGACCATTTTAAAACTCTGTGTGTGTGTATGTGTGTACACACAGCACCTGCTCATGCCACACCAGTGTAGACCTGAGGAAGATGTTGGATCACTGGAGTGCTTGGTTGTGAGCCACCCGATGTGGGTGCTAGGAACCAAATTCTGGTTCTCTGCAAGAGAACCAACTGCCACTAAACTCCAAGCTCTCTCTCCAGTCCCAAGAGAGCTTTTATTCATTTTTAATTTTATTTATTTCACGTGTATGGATGTTGGGATTGGTTCTAATGCTTTGTCTTAATTTGGCTCCCACAATCATATGGGAGTCTGCATGTCCAGGCACAGAGGGTCCTGTCTCCCGTTGGTTTTTGATTGACCAATAAAGAGCCAAAGGCAATGGCCAGGGCAGGGTGAGAGAGGCGGGGCTTTTAGGATTCCCAGGCAAGGACCGCAGAGGAGAAAAGGAAGGGCATCACCATGATGGGGAAGCTGAGAGAGCAGAGCTGCAGGAGAGAAGTCATCCAGCAATGTGGGTGCAGGGAAAGCGGCCCCATGGGAGGGCTGCCCAGAAGCAAAGATAAAATATAGATTTAGAAAGTGTTAACTCAGGATTACCGGAGGAGAGGGTGTGCTAGCTGCCGGGAGGTTTGGAAGTGCCCAACCATTGAGCTAGTCAAGGTATAGCAAAATACAAAGTGTGTGTGTGTGTGTGTGTGTGTGTGTGTGTGTATGTTTCATTCTCGAATCCAGAGAAGTCTGGCGGTGTCAAGAAGTGTGATCACCCCCAGGAACTCAGAGTGGATTAACAATGCACGGCTACAGATGGATGCCTACATGTATGTCTGTTTACTGCACAAGTGTCTGGTGCCCTTGGAGGCAAAAAGAAAGGATCTCCTGAGACTGGAGTGACAGTCAGCTGCTATGTGGGAGATAGAGACCAAAGCTGGGTTCACTGGAAGAGCAACCATTTCTCCAGCGCCAAAACACAGGGGATCTTTTTTTTTTTTTTTTTTTAATTCCCAATGGAGTGAGGGTAGGAGGGGCTGGATCAACATGCAAAGCACTGCCCAGTGTAGAAGTGGGCATCTCCGCGCAGCAGAGAACAGAGGCCATGCACGCAGGCGCACCAGGTCAGCGGAGAGAGGTCTGTGACTGGTGGAGTCCAGAGAGGGTTGAAGCACTCATGAGCAGAGCAATCTAGGTCAGGGTGTTGAGGAAGGCTGAACACCTCACCCCTGCTGGTAATTGTGTTGCTGTTGCGGGCAAGCACTCTTGATGGGAGGAGCAGCCAACCTGGGGATTAAGTAATATATGAAGAACCAAAGAGGGAGATGCTTCACGCCCTGGGGTCCCCAGAAAGATGGCAGAGGACTGTTAAGCCAGCAACCAGGTAAACGCTTCCCTGTGAAGGGCCAGTGAGTCTTTCAGGTACGTGGGTCTCCACTGCAGACACTCAGTGCTGCCCTCTGGTGGGCGTCACCCGGAAGATCTCCGCCAAGCTGCTTCGTGCTCAGCACAGCTTACAAATAACTGTACAGTAGCCTTGACCCACATTCAGTGGTTAGACTTTAAGGCTATGCCTGTCTACACAGTGGTCTGGAAGGGTAGCCTGTACCACGCTAGCCATGTGTCTATTAGAAATAGACCTCGGGCAGGGCGGTGGTGGTGCACGCCTTTAATCCCAGCACTTGGGAGGCAGAGGCAGGCAGATTTCTGAGTTCGAGGCCAGCCTGG
>NC_034610.1:23364969-23371809 GCF_900095145.1 Mus pahari | reverse complement strand
GCTCTTCCAAAGGTCCGGAGTTCAAATCCCAGCAACCACATGGTGGCTCACAACCATCCGTAACAAGATCTGACTCCCTCTTCTGGAGTGTCTGAAGCCAGGCTACAGTGTACTTACATATAAATAAATAAATAAATCTTTAAAAAAAAAATATTCAGGCTCAAAGTCAAAACCCCTGTGTGGAGATATTCTCAGAAAGCTACGAAGCACAGTCTCAAAGTAAAGTCCTGAGCCTTCAAGGGATGCCCTACGTCTGTGCATTAGAAGACGTTGCTTGGTTTTGAGGTTAGTAATCCTCCAGCCAAACATTTTAATGAGATGGCTCCCAAATTTCAACTCTGTTGCTATTAGATTTCTTTTGTGTGTGTGTGTGTGTGTGAGTGGTGTTTGCCTGAATGTTATGTATGTATGTATGTATGTATGTATGTATGTATGTTTGAATGTATATATGTATATCATGTGCAAACAGGTGTCCAAGAAGGCCAGAAGAGGGCGCCAGATCCCACGGAATTGAAGTTAGGAATGGTTATGAGCCATCTCTCAAGTACCTATTGTTTTAAGGCAGAGTCTCATGTGGACCAGGCTGGCTTCAAACTCTCTGTGTAGCTGAGGATGACCCAGAATTCTTTTTCTTTTAACATTGATTTTTATTTATGTGTCTGCCTGTGTGCCATGTGTGTGCAGGTATCCTCAGAGGTGGCTATTGAATCTCCCCGAGCTAAAGTTACGAGCCACCCAACTTAGGAGCTGGGGACAGAGCACAGGTCCTCTTGAAGAGCCAGCAGAGTTCACTAGAGTCTCTCAGCTTCAACCTGGAACCTTCGGACCTCTGCCTCAGCCTCCCGGTCCTGGGATGAGAGGTATGGCCACCGCTTTCAAAAGATGGTGCTGGCCGGGTGTGGTGGCACATACCTTTAATCCCAGCACTCGGGAGGCAGAGGCAGGCAGATTTCTGAGTTCGAGGCCAGCCTGGTCTACAAAGTGAGTTCCAGGACATCCAGGGCTATACAGAGAAACCCTGTCTCAAAAAAACAAAAACAAAAAAACAAACAGAAGATGGTGCTGGGAAAATGGGCAGAGCTTGTGTGTGCACACACGCATACTTACATACACTCACACACATTCACAAACTCACACTAATACAAACACATTCTGACACACTCATACAAACACATACATTCACATACACTCAGACACATTCATATACTCACACACATACTCATATACATACACACACCACAGGTACACACACATATGCTCATATATCACACATACACATTCATACACAGATACTCATACTGCACATACAAACACACACATATACTCACACACCACACATATACACACACAATCAGTCACACACCCACACCCATACACAGATGCTCATACACACATATACTCACACTCTTAACACACACTCATAAACACTCTCACACCACACATACATACACACATGCACACATACACACTCTCACACCACACATACATACACACATGCACTCATACACATACTCTCACACACACACAAACACACACTTTCTCACACACTGTCACACACCATCATGTGACTAAATGAACCTGGAGCCTTGCACTCAGAGTTAGGCTGGTGAGCCCTGCACCCTGGCCTCTGCTCGCAGTTCTTTATGAGGTGCTAAGATCCTTGTGTTAGTATAGGAGGCTCTCTGCCATCAGGGTCACCTCCCCAGGCCTCCTTCACAAATCTCGAACACTGGGTGCCTTCTGGAACATACCACGAGCAAGGGACATGCAAGTAACAAATTCCTCTCCACCTCACCGCACACTATACTTTTTTCTTTTTAATTTCCTTGGATTTTTTTTTCTGTGTGTGTGGTTGTTGGTTTGGGGTTTGGCATTTGTGTTTTGGCTGGGTTTTGTTGTTGTTGTTTTTGTTGTTGTTGTTTTGAAGCAGAGTCTTTTGTTTTGTTTTGTTTTCAAGACGTGATCTCAATATGTAGCCCTGGCTATCCTGGAACTCACTCTGTAGACCAGGCTGGCCTCACAGTTGAAGATCTGCCTCCCGAGTGCTGTGTTATGCCATATCTCAGGCTGGCCTAGAGCTCCCTCTGTAGCCCAAGCTGATCTTCAGCTTACAGCAATCCTCCTGCCTCAGACTCCCCAGTGCCAGGATTTCAGGTATGCATTCCAAATCTGGCTTCCTCTACACTGTCTCAGGGACACAGTAGGATCTCAGCTCCCCTGACCAGAATTACCAGATCCAGATTACACTCATCAGCCAAGCGTAGCCCCTCAGAGTACACAGGCTACCAGAACAGAAGGTGGCGAAATAACCTGGCCATAGTCGCTCCCCACTCAGTTGCACTCGCAGCCCCTCCATGTTGTGACTTGATCGCAGAACCCATCAGGGATAAGTCTGTTTCTCCATCCACTTAAACCCAGGTTGGCCCTGTGTGAAAGGAACGTTGACTGCAGAATGAGGAGCTGCTAGGCATTCCAGTCAGCTCGCTAGGACCTTGTGGCCCCAAGATCTCAGGTGAGGAAGCAAGTATGTAGTGAGAGTTTTGATTTCTTTAAAAAAGAGAGAGAGAGAGAGAGAGAGAGAGAGAGAGAGAGAGAGAGAGAGAGAGAGAGAGAGAGAGAGAGGCTGGAGAGATGGCTCAGTGGTTAAGAGCACTGACTGCTCTTCCAGAGGTCCTGAGTTCAATTCCCAGCAACCACATGGTGGCTCACAACCATCCATAATGAGATCTGATGCCCTCTTCTGATGTGTCTGAAGACAGCTACAGTGTACTCACATATATAAAAATAAATAAAATCTAAAAGAAACAGTTATGCTAGTGTGATGGTTTTTATATGCTCAGCACAGGAAGTGGCACTAAAGGTGTGGCCTTGTTGGAGTGGGTATGGCCCTATTAGAGTAGGTGTGTCACTGTGGGTATGGGTTTTTGTTTTTTTTTTTCTGGTTTTTGAGACAGGGTTTCCCTGAATAGCTCTGGCTGTCCTGGAACTCACTCTGTAGACCAGGCTGGCCTCGAACTCAGAAATCTGCCTGCCTCTGCCTCCCGAGTGCTGGGATTAAAGGCATGCGCCACCACTACCTGGCTGGGTATGGGCTTTAAAGACCCTCACCCCAGCTACATGGAAGCCAGTCTTCTCCTAGCAGCCTTCAGATGGAGATGTAGAACTCTCAGCTGCTCCTGCACCATGCCTGCCTGGATGTTGCCATGTTCTTGCTTTGATGATAATGGACTGAACCTCTGAACTTGTAAGCCAGCCCCAGTTAAATGTTGTCCTTATGAGAGTTGCCTTGGTCACGGTGTCTGCTCACAGCAGTAACACCCTAAGGAAGACAGCTATGTAGCCGTGTTTTGTTTGAATCCCAGCTGTGGGATATATAGGGTCGCCTCAGATTGTCCATAATAGCAGATTATTTGCCTCATGCATGCTCTGGCAGGGGCGTGATTCTGCCAGCTGACGATAGTTTCATTCCGGGGAGCTCTAGAGAGGGTATAAAAAGATCTGAGGCCCAAGAGAGGAAACATGGCTATCTTCTCCTTCACTTCAGGTCTGAAGATGACGCTTCATTCTCAGGATTAGCAGTGTTGCTTGAAACAGCCCTGTATCAACCAAGTCCCAGAACGTTCTGCTCCCTGTTCCCGTCTGTGTCCTGTGGCTGAGTTTGGGAGCGCACTTCTTTTATCTTTTCCTGAGCACCATCACCTCAGTAGGCACATGCTCTCTCCAGGGAGAATTTCCTTCCCTCATCAGTGTTTTCCTTACCGTCTGTCACGAACTGACTTGTGAGGTCAGCAGTGGGTGTTATCACCCTGGCTCAGTGGGTGTTGCCTGTGCCCCCTGACCTGCCCTGCCCTTGGGGGATTGGAGGGGAGGTGGTGCAGAGTCAACAACAGACTGATGGTGAGGATGAGGCAGTAAGCTCCTTTAATACCCTCTACTCGTGCACCTCCACTGGTCCTATGAGAGCATCTCTTCTAAACAGGCGCTCCTGATTGGCTGACATCAGCAAACAGGCGCTCCTGATTGGCTGGCATCAGCAATCTTTGGTCTCTCCAGCAAGTTTTCAATTAGGTCCTCCTGCAGGAGATTCTTTTTGCGGCTACTCGTCTATCCCCATTGTTTAGATCGAGGTGGCCCCGCTGTTCCTGCTACAGTGGGCATCTGAAGAAAGATCTTGAAGGGTCTATCTTATCCTTGGATGTCAGTTTACTATTTTGGCTGGGCAGCGGCTCCTCCTGCTGGTTCCTGCAGGTTTGTCAAGTGGCCCTGAGAAAAGAAAGGATGAGAAGAAACGGGTGCTACCCTGAGGAGACCAAGGTCAGACTTGCCCCAAGGAACTCAATGCCTCTAATCAGCAGGAAGTAGATTCAAATGATCCCAACGCCCTCTCTCCCCACTGGCCTTCCATCCTGCTTGGTGTTGGGGTGTCGGAAGGGATTGGGGTGGAGAAGCATAGTGACAGGAGACAGTTGCCTGAGTTCAGCCATCTTGGTAGCAGCCTCCATCTTGCTGGCAGGGTCAAAACTGAGTTCTTGGTCCCAGGCTCCAGCACCAACAGGTGTTTTGCGTTTGTCTGTAAACCTGTAAGGGATGTAGAGACGGAAGCTGCCGTTATCTGAGGCCCACGAGAGTGCCTGTCATGACTTAATTGATTCCATGCAAGTTACCCATTCCTTTGTTCCCCTGTCATTCTGAATGCCCAGAAGTCCAGGAGGGAACCCTGAAGCCAGGTGACCAGGATAAGGCCCAGTCACCTCGAATCAAAGTGTGAATGGACTATGCTACCGTCTCCCCCTACTCCCCCAAGTTTTGGGGTTCCAGCCTTTAAAAAATGCTGTACAGTTTCTCTTCGGGTTGCTGAGTCAGCTCTACAGTTGTGATGGATCAGTAATGGCCTGAGTATAATTCAGTTTTGACATCTGCTTGAATACTAAGGTGAACGTTCAAAGACAGTCGGCTCCCGGGACAGTGCTGTTGTCCCTGGTTGGTCAGTCCTGTCTAATTCAAATACAGATCTTGCTTCACTGGACTCTTGTGACTGCTTGGGTTGTTTAGGTTCTCTTGAACTCCAACAGGCTAAACCCCAAATAGGTGAGGGTTCAAAGCACTGGAAACCAAGAGTTGGGGTACGGAGAAGGATGGCAGTAGAGGTTTCCAGGAGAGTGGGCAGAGCCATCTAAAGGTGAGGTGCCTGCCCATTGTATCAGCCCCATGTCTGACCCTGAGGATTAGCGGGGATAGGAGGAGCAAATGAAGCCACAGCAGAAAGAATTCTTCTGAGACAGGGGTGGGACAAGGTGTGGACCCAGAATCCTCAGAAGTGGGAATGGATGGGGGCGGCTCACCCAGGGACCCAGGTCAGCACAGGCTTGAATAGAGCAAAGACAGAAGGAAGGACGAGCTCTGCCCTGGAGCAGGAGGGACGCCATGCTCTCCTGGCCGCCGGCTTAGGAGCGGAGGAAGCAGCCACCAGCTGGGGGTGGGTGTTGTTCTCATAGAAGGTGGAGGAGACATCACAGAAGATGCCACACCCCTCACCTCATCCCCATTCCCCTCCCCACCCATCATCACCTGTCCTTCCCTCATTCCGAGGGTGGGGAGGCAGATAAGACTCAGGAAGGGGGCCAGATGGGGATTGGGAGCAGAGGGGGGCCAGCAGGTTGCTGCGATGGGCCTTGTAAGCCCGGGATAAAGCTCTGATTAGCCCTGGAGACTGCAGGGGGGGGGGCAGGGTTGTGAGAAGCAGGAGCCCAGTGACCCCTGCTTATCTACAGACCTCTGCCACAGAACCACATGCTTTAGGGGTCTCTTTGGGCGCCCATGGAAACTAGAGGGCATAGATTTTTCTAGAAGTGTGACTCTCACTGACCCCTTTCCAAACATGCTCAGGAAAATGAGGGGGGAATGAGTTACTCAGAGATGTTGGACCAGATCGGAGCGTTCCTGCTGGGGGTAGGGGGTGGGGTGTCCATTTGAGGGCACTGGAATATCAATCATTTAAAAATGGTGCCGCTCCTCTCTCCCTCTGCCCCACCAGAAAGACAATGAGGCAAGCTACCACACGACGGAAGAGTAAATCCCGGGCTGAGCATGTGATTCTGTGGGCAAGGGGCTTGCCTGGCACACGCAAGCCCCGGCTTCGTCTCCAATGCCACATCAATCCTGTTCAGTGAGAGTCACAGTTCTAGAAAAATCTATGCCCTCTAAAGGTGGGAACAGGAGAACCAGGAGATGGAAGCCATCCTTAGTTACGTCGTGAGTTCAAGATCAGCCTGGGTTACTGTCATGGTAAATGTTATTTGGGGGTTAGACCCCCCCACTTAGACCACATAGCTCCCAAATTAAAGACACGAAACGTGTGTGTGTGTGTGTGTGTGTGTGTGTGTGTGCAACTTTTTGATATTTCGTCTACGTCTGTCAATAACCCCACGATGTCCCTTACCAAGCTCCTCCTGGGCTGCTCCTCCTGCAGCATGCCAGCAGAACAACACAGTGCAATCAAGCCGACCTAGAACCTGAAATTCTCCTGCCTCAGCTACTGGGCTCATAGATATTGACCACCACACTCAGCTACCTTTGTTTCTTAAATATTTGTTTCTTTCTCTCATGTAGCTGTTCTGGAACTGTCTCTGTAGACCAGGCTTGCCTGATTTTGAACTCACAGAGATCCGCCTGCCTCTGCCTCCTGAGTGCTGGGATTAGAAGCGTGCGCCTCCAAGCCCGGCCTTTAATTTAATCTTCTATGTGAATGTTGATGGGAGAGGCTGTGTTAAGAGTTTGTGTGTCAGCCGGGCATGGTGGCCACGCCTTTAATCCCAGCACTCGGGAGGCAGAGGCAGGCGG
>NC_034610.1:23361715-23364955 GCF_900095145.1 Mus pahari | reverse complement strand
GGCCAGCCTGGTCTACAGAGTGAGTTCCAGGACAGCCAAGACTACACAGAGAAACCCTGTCTCGAAAAACCAAAAAAAAAAAAAAAAAAAAAAAAAGAGTTTGTGTATCTGTACATGTAGAGACCAGGGGTCGATGCCAGGTGTCCTCAATTGCTTGCCAGCCAGAGCTAACCACTTGGCTAGGGTGGCCAACCGGCATGGTGGAGAATCTGCCTGTCTCTGCCCTCCATTCACCCATATTGTTACACACGCCACCAAGCTCAGCTTTTATGTGAGTCTCATATATCCAAACTCGGGTTCTCCTGCCCCTACAGCAGGTACTTTACCAGCTGAACCACAGCCCAGCCCCCACTGTGGGACAGGGTGGGGGAGGGGAGACAAGTCCTGCAGCAGGAACAGCAGAAGCAAGACGCGTCACCTTCCATGTCCTGTGGTCAGGTCCTCTCCAGCCTGTGCCTTCTGAACGTCAGCCCACAACCCTCTCCCTCTTCTAAAGGCAGGGTCGTTACTTCTTTAGCCCAGGCTAGTCACAAACTCAAGCGTGAATGAAAAGCCCAGCAAGTTTGCCTTTGTTAAAAGTAACCCATGAGGTAGGCAGGAGAGCAAGGCTCTTGCCGAGCAGGGGTTCAGCCCTCAGCACCCACATCAGGTGGCTTCCAACTGCTTGTAGCTCCAGTTCCAGGGGATCTGATACCTTCTAGCACCTGCACACACATGGAACATGGAAACTTATGCACACGCGTGTGCGCGCACAGGCATACCACCACCACCACCACCACCACCACCAACAACAACAACAACAACAAGTAAAACTAATAAATTCTGGGTGGTGGTGGCGCACACCTTTAATCCCAGCACATGGGAGGCAGAGGCAGGCGGATTTCTGAGCTCTAGGCCAGCCTGGTCTACAAAGTGTGTTCCAGGTCCTGAGTTCAAATCCCAGCAACCACATGGTGGCTCACAACCATCTGTAATGAGACCTGATGCCCTCTTCTGGTGTGCCTGAAGACAGCTACAGTGTACTTAAATAAATAAATAAAATAAATCTTAAAAAAAAAAAAAAGAAGAAGAAGAAGAAACAATGAGAAGAAATGAAGATCAAACTTGCCCCAAAGAACTTGACGACCCAAATCAGCAGGAAGTGTCTAAAGATAAAAGATAACATTGCCCCCTTTCCCCTGTCTTTTTGTTTTGTTTTGTTTTCTTATCTAGTGTTAGGGGGTTTAAGAGGTGAAGAAGGATGGAAGAAAGAAGAACCCACAAATCACCCCATGTCCAGCTTGTTCCCGTGATCCCATCTCTTCAAAATGCTCACACTGAGACCCACCCCTCCAGCCTGTAAGCCCACACTCCCAGCATTCCCCAGAGCGTGAGACCCATGCCTCCTCCTCCAGAGCCTAGGGAATGGTCCTCAAGCAGAACTTCCTGCTCTGTCAGAGTCCCTGCTTATCTCTGACCGAGGACTGAGTCCTAGTGAGTCAGCACCCATGGGTCCTGGTCTGGAGGCAGATAGAGGTGCTTGGGCAGGAAGTGCCACTGGGCAGGATGTCTGAAGCAGGTCAGAGAGGAGGTGTGGCTGGGGACCGGTGCAAGGTGGATGGGAAGAGGTGCCATTCAGAAGGATGGAGGGCGGATTGTGATTGCAGGGGCGGGGCAGTTTCGAGTGATGACAGGATCAGGGCGTGGCTACGCCATCGCGGTGGTGGAGGTATGAGAGCCACGTGCCAAAACTTCTGTAAGAAGGGAAGCCTGAGGATACCAGGGCCAACTGACATGGCTCAGTAGCATCTGACCCAAGCAGCCAGTTCAGCGACCTCGGGTCATTAAAGCCAGTTCAGGGCTTGGGGCTGACTCAGTGGGTAAGAAGGCTTGCTGCTCAAGCATGAGGACCTGAGTTCGGATCCTAGCGCCTACTTAGAAGCTGGGCGTGGCCGCTTGCTCCCCTTACCCCAGCAGAGGGAAGCAATTATGTTGTTTTAATGTTAGATTAAAATGGCCTGTGTAGGGAGCCCCGCCTGAGGCGGTGACCAGATTGCGTTGGTTGACCTCCCTGCCTGTGGGCCGCACCTTCCTGAGCGTTGGAGCACTGTCAGGGTGGCGGAGAAGAGCGCCTTGCCCTGGAGTTCTTGCCTCCATCTTGTCACAGAGTTAATTTGCCTGCGACTGAAGCACAACTGGCCTGTCCCCGCTTTCATCATAGCCGAGATCCTTGCTGGCATCCTGTGCCAGGCTGGGACAGCTGAGGCACCACCCAGTGGACCAAGCAACTACCAGGTTCCCGACGTTGTCTGTTACTGGCTTAAAGCTGACTTTTTTTTTATTATTAGATATTTTCTTTATTTACATTTCAAATGTTTTCCCCTTTCTTCTTTTCCCCTCTGAAAATCCCCGATCCCACCCCCCCTCACCCTGCTCCCCAACCCACCAACTCCCACTTCCCTGTCCTGGCATTCCCCTACACTGGCATCGAGCCTCCACAAGACCAAGGGCCTAAAGCTGACTTTTAAAAGTATGCGTGCACACACATTCACACACTCTTCCACTCATACATAATACACACACACACCCTCAAACCTACACATAAACACAAGACACACATATACACTTACACTCACAGACATGTACACACTCACCTACACTTACACTCACGAATACACTTGTATTCAATGCGTGTGTGTGCGCGCGCGCGCGCAGACACACACACACACCCTCCATTGGTTCCTCTAGGAAACCCTGACTACCACAGAGAGGCAGAGAAAGGATCCCAAGTTTGTGGGCCAGTTTAGCCAATCAATGACTGAGTTCAGAGAGAGACCCGGGTGAGAACCGGGGAGTAAGCCACCAACGCTGAGCGGCTGAGCTGCGCCCTCTGCGCAGGTGCGTGTGGAGACTCCCTTTCCCTCCGCATGCACACCAGGCTCTATTTACCCGGACAGACAAGGACCCCCCACTCCGTTTGTGCTGATGTCTCTCACAACTTCAGGGCTGCCTCTGCCCCAGAGGGCTTAGTTAGGACCTTGGGCAGGACACATTTCTTTTCTGGTTAAAAACAGGGACCCCCCCCCCAAAAAAAAAAGGCCGGGCGTGGTGGCGCACACCTTTAATCCCAGCACTCGGGAGGCAGAGGCAGGCAGATTTCTGAGTTCGAGGCCAGCCTGGGCTACAAAGTGAGTTCCAGGACAGCCAGGGCTACACAGAGAAACCCTGTCTTGAAGAAAACAAAACAAAAAACAAAAAAAA
>NC_034610.1:23347040-23361663 GCF_900095145.1 Mus pahari | reverse complement strand
TTTCTGAGTTCAAGGCCAACCCGGTCTACAGAGTGAGTTCCAGGACAGCCAGGACTGCACGGAGAAACCCTGTCTCGGAAAACCAAAACCAACAAACAAAAACAAAACAAAACAGGGACCCGGTTTGCAGAGAGATCAAGAGCCAGTGACTGACTCAGTTCCAGTAATGTGGATTTTTTTAAAGAACCTGGTGTGCCTTTTCTCACCCGATGAGTTCAGGACCATCCTGCCCAAAGGCCCTTCAAACCCTTCTGTGACCTCAGGGGTTATGAGTCCCACAAAGTGCCTGGGTCACTTCATTGACCAGTGACTAACAACGTCTAGGTGTCTTCACTCCCTAAAGATGGATTCCAGGAAAGGAAGGATGGAGAGAGGGGAGAAGGGTTCTGGGAGGAGGAGGATAGAGGTAGAGGGTGGAGGAGGGAGAGCAGGAGGAGGAGGAGGGGGAGGAGGAGAAGGAGGAGAGTGTTGAGGGTGGAGAAGGAGATGTAAGTCTGGCACCTGCCTCTTGAGCAGTGGTCTCCCCCCACACCCCCCGTGGGTGGGCTCTGCCGCCACCTGGTGGTGAGGTTGAGCCTGTGCACCCTCATTGGGTCATCGCCATCTCTAGTCAAGGCCTGGCTCAGAAACTTAGTAAGTTCAGTAGTTCTCAACGTGTGGGTCGCGACCCCTTCACTTACCTTAACACCATCAGAAAAGCACAGAGATTTTACATTACAATCCACAGCAGAAGCAAAATTACGAAAATAATTGTTTGGTTTTTGTTCGGATATTTTCTGTTGTTGCTTTCTGAGACAGGGTTTCTCTGTGTAGCCCTGGCTGTCCTAGAACTCACTTTGTAGACCAGGCTGGCCTCAAACTGGCAGACTACCTGCCTCTGACTCCCATGTGCTGGGCTTAAAGGCATGAGCCACCACCTCGAAAATGATTTAATGGTTGGGGCCCCCACATGAGGGACTATTGGAAACGACTACTTCGGGTTCGGTGGTCTCCTGGGTTCCAGATGCTGGAGGCTGCCCCACTGGAGTCCACAGGAGGCCTAGCCAGGGTGCTTCTACATCTTTTTACAGGAACAGGGGGACACTGAGACTATCCTGTTCTGTAACCTAGGTTGACCTGAACTCACAGTAGTCCCCCTGCCTCAGCTGCCAGGATTACAAGTGTGGGCCCTGCCCTTTTAAAGAGGCGTGTTGGAATGTGTGCTACTCTGTGTCTGGGCCTTACAGACAGCCTGGCTGTTGGCAGAGTTAAGGGTGAGTGCTTGAGCCCTGGTGGCCCTAAACCAGCAGAAGCCCCCTGCTCACAGCAGGTCAGCAGACCGAAAAGCCTCAGGATTAGAGGCGGATACCAGGGGGTTCAAAGCCAGCCAGAGCTAAGTGGTTCAACATTGTCTCAAAAATAAAAAACACCTCAAAAATAAGTAACTAGGCAGTTGTAATGAAAAGCAGAAAAAGAGCTGGGCAATGGTGGCACACACCTTTAATCCCAGCACTTGGGAGGCAGAGGCAGGCAGATTTCTGAGTTCGAGGCCAGCATGGTCTACAGAGTGAGTTCCAGGACAGCCAGGGCTACACAGAGAAACCCTGTCTTGAAGAAAACAAAACAAAAAACAAAACAAAACAAAACAAAACAAAAAGAAAAGCAGAACATGATTTATTCAGCATGGCCTCACTGAAATGAGAAACAGAGGCCCAGGAACCCTGGAGTCCATCTTGAGAGCTCTGGTGTGAGGTTTCGGTTTAATGGAGGTCATGGGGTACGCATAACTGCATAGGTCAGAGTGTTCAGGTCAGAGCGGGCCCTGCCCATCCCCCAGTGCTGTCTGGGCTCCAGTCTGTGTTGTCAGGACCCTGTGAAGTTCCCCTGGAGGGTAAGTTCCCCTCTAGCTGGTCCACAGGCTTCAGGCTTCCTTCTCCCAGGATGAGACTCCTGGAGGCCTCCCAGTGCTTTGGGGTGCTTTGGGGTCTCTAGTCTGATGGTCAAAGGGGGTTCCTTTGGAAGGGCATTACGTCATCAGTCCTCTTCCACCGACGAGGTAAAGAAACTGCCCTTCCCGGGAATGAGTAACTGGAGGCTCAGAGAAGTTAAGTGACTGGCACCAAGTCACACAGCAAGGGGGCCATCACTTGTGGTCCACACTCTGCCTGAAACCGTGCACTTCACCTGCAGAGTCTTGAAGGGTACTGTCAGCCGCCAGGTGGGGGGGCATCATAAGGTGCCTCAGGGGCCTCTAAACCAGCTCCTAGGACTCCACACTGGCACTCCAGTCTCCCTGCCCTTGGGGTTCTGTGGGGGCTTGCAGACAGGATGCCAAGCATCCAGTTCTGCTGTGAGCTAACTGTCTGCCTTGGATGAGCCACTCGGACCCCCCTGCTGGTAAAGCAGTCCCCAGAACACCTGTCACCTAAGTGGCTTAGTGAGGGTGCAGCCACAAAGCCTGGGTGCCTTAAGCTCACACGTTGTCCCTGGACGCCACAGCTCCTGTCTCCCCAGCCCCATCATTCTTCCTAAAGCCGCTGGCGACTGCCCAGTGAGGAAAATGCATCTTTTTCTGTTAGGATTAATTCTCCATTAGGATGGGGCGATCCCACAGGCCAGTGCCCAGGGCAGACACAGTATGCCAGCTGGCCAGTCAGAGTAACATGGCCTCACAGACTATGAACCGTGACCGGTGAGCGATCACCTGCCTGTTGAGGGTCTCCCTGTGGTATGGGTTAGTTGGTTTCTTCTGTCTCCTGTCCACCGTCAGGAGAGTCCTCATGGTCTTTCCTGGGCTCCTTGGTTTTTACTCGGGACCTCTGAGGCTCGGTGGGAACAATGTCTCAGGGACAGCTTGGAGAGGAAGGCATCGCTCAGGTTCACCGACTCCTCAAGTGAGGAATGTGGTTCTCAGAGGATGGAAGCAGGAGACACGGTGAGAGATGAGGAGCTACACTAGGGAGACACACAGATAGGGAGAAGGGACATGGCCAGGTTGTAAAGGTGGCGAATTTCCAAGACAGCTGGTAGGCATCTATCTTTCCCTCCTAACTTGGGCTTTTGTCTCTTACCAGCAGGCTGCCTGCTGATAGTCTGACTCACCAAGTACAAGGCCAAGGCCTGCTTAGAACACGAGATAAAATAAACGGCTCTGGCCAATCACCCATCCTGGCTTTCTTCAAAGTAAATTAGACAAGGAAAACATATCAGAGGCTGTAAGACCCCAGCTAGCCAGGTCCACAGGACTAGTTCCAAGACAGTTAAGGCTACACAGAGAGGCCCAGTCTCAAAATAATCCTCAACTAGTAGAGAAAAGCGAACCCAACCAAGACACCTAGTCTGTGATCTGGGGGCTCATCTTGGGGTTCTTCTGAAGACTGTATCATTTATAACCCAGCCCAGCCTGGTTCACACTTAGCAATGACCCACAGGGATCTTTGACCAAGATGTTTCATGATTTTTTTTTTTTGTTGGGAGGATGGGGGTGGGGGTGGGGGAGCCTAAAACAGAGTCTCAGTCTTGGCCGTCCTGGAACTCACTCTGTAGACCAGGTTGGCCTTGAACTCAGAGATCTGCCTGCCTCTGCCTCCTGAGTACTGCCATTGAAGGTGTGCACCACAGGTTAAAATGTTTTCAAGTAAAAAGTAGAAACAAAGAAAATCTTGTAAATTGGGAGCTGGAGAGATGGCTCAACAGTCAAGAGCACTGACTGCTCTTCTAGAGGTCTTGAGCTTAAATCTCAGCAACCACATGGTGGCTCACAACCATCTGTAGTGAGATCTGATGCACTGTGCCTTCTGAAGACAGCGACAGTGTACTCATACAAGTAAAATAAATAAATCTTGGTTTAAAAAAAACAACCTTGTAAATTACCTGGCCCAGTTCAGATCACAGACCCACAGTCTACACTGAACAAGGACTGAGGTCACAGGTGGGTGTCGGAGGAGTCCCCGTCTTTGCCTGGCACCATATGAAAATACAAACTTGGCTGATTTTCCAGAGTCAAGGTCTCAGGTAGCCCAGGCTGGCCTCAAACTCTATGTAGCCAAGGATCTCCCTAAAACCCCCAATCCGCCAGGCAGTGGTGGCGCACGCCTTTAATCCCAGCACTTGGGAGGCAGAGGCAGAGGCAGGCAGATTTCTGAGTTCAAGGCCAGCCTGGTCTACCGAGTGAGTTCCAGGACAGCCAGGGNTATACAGAGAAACCCTTTCTCAAAAACCAAAAAACAAAAACAAAAACAAAAATAAAAACCAACCACAAAAACAAACACACATTCCTTCTGCTAAGTCCTGGAATTACAGGAACACAAGCCACCGACAAGGGAGACCTTAAAGAGCCCCATTCTGCCAGAGACCCACTTTTGGAAACCCTGAAAATCGTGGACTTGGTTCTCTGTGGCCAGACCAGAGGAAGAGAAAGCCAGGGGCCGCAGCCTTCACTCTGCTTCTAAGTCCCGATTAGTCCTGAGACGCTGGCCCCCATCGGCTCAGCTGTTTGCACACTTGGTCCTCGGTCGGTAGAGCTGTTTTGGGGGCAAGCACAGCCCAGTTGGAGGGAAGGTGTCCCAGGAGGGGTTTCAGAGATGCGCTAGGCAAGAGCCCTATCAACTTTCTGGAGGCTCCTGAGGAGTGGGGTTGCTCTGCGGCCTCTCAGTGACCCCTGCAGCTGGCTAAGGAGGCAGCTGTGGGCTGCAGTGAGGCTGGACTCGGCCCCTTCCTGCCTTCTAGGGAAAGACCTAAGTCCTGTGAGCAACCCCGCCATTGGCAAGCGCTGCAAAGATGCCTTTGTAGGGAGCACTGCTGCAGGTGCTCCAGGCTCTCAGGATTTTTTGTTTGTCTGTTTGCACCAGTCAGTGGAGTGCTCCCTGATGCTGCTCCTGGGAGTTTAAAAGCCCACCAGGAGGAAGTAACTAAGCCTTCTAATGAGCGAACGAATTTCATAAATGGAGAAGCTGCAGCAAGGAAGACAGATGTAGGTGGTCACCAGGCTGGGGCGTGTGTTGCAGGACACACATGCAGTTTGTCCTGACTGAAGCTTTCTCCGCGGCGGCTCCCGGGTCCCTCGTCTCTTCGCCGCTAGGGGGAGCCAGGGAACCTGAGGTTAAGTGCCATTCCGGGTCTGCCATCCATCGTCGGTCACCCCCACACCCACCCCGTTTCCTGATCCGTGACAGAAGGTTACGGGATCTGCTGGAGAAAGGGTACCAGGAGCACAGCAGGCACTTCACAAAGTATCAGTCAGTTGCTAGAGTTCTCCCGAGGTAGGCGCACTTAGCCACAGAGCGGGAAGGGCATGTGTCTACTGGTGTTTAACGCCAGGGACTAGGTTTAACGAGAAAATACCAAGGGGGCCTGGAGATGGCTCAGAGCACTAGCTTCCCTTGCGGAAGACTGGGTTTGGATCTCAGCATCACTTTGACAGCTCACAACCATCTCTAACCTCCAGTTCCAGGGCTCTGATGGCCTCCTCCTTTGAGGTAAAATATCCACGCAGGGGCTGGTGAGATGGCTCAGCGGGTAAGAGCACCCAACTGCTCTTCCAAAGGAGTAGAGTTCAGGTCCCAGCAACCACATGGTGGCTCACAACCATCCTTAACAAGACTCCCTCTTCTGGAGTGTCTGAAGACAGCTACAGTGTACTTACATATAATAAATAAATAAATCTTTTAAAAAAAAATCCACACAGTAAAAAATGAATATTGAAATATTGTTTTCTAAAATGATACTGTAAAAATAAAAAAATAAAATGAGATTAAAAACCAGGCCCGTAGTAGGTGTCGTCTGGAGTCACTGAGCATAAGGTGCTAGCTCTGGGCAAGTGACTTAAGTCATGAGTCATGGGCGAACTTGGGGACCAGGCAGTCACTGTCTTCTGTAAGTTGAGTTTTAGAAAGCAGCTAAATTTATGTGGAATTGAGTCTGGTGACTAAGGCCAGGCAGGGATCTGGTGAAGAAATGTCGCTTTGAGTTCAAAACAAGGTGTAATTATAGAGACCAAGCCGGTCTGTCCTGCAGTCCGGGGGGCCAGCAGATCAAAGCCCCTGGAGCCAATCTGTGTCCAGGCCTGCGCTGGACGCTCAAAATCCTAAAGTCACCTCTGACCTACCTGAGTCCCCTTCCCACGCCCCAAGCCATTAGCCCTCAGAGGTCTGCTTTTCTCAGAGTCCCCTTGGGATGGCCCCTGCAGGAACTGACTTTAGGAAATTAAAATGAGATGTCAAGGAGAGGGAATTCTAATACATTCTACTCAAGATGACTCAAAAAAATTATACATTTTTAGTTTTAAAGTTACGTTTGTTGCCTGGGGGTGGGGGGCTGAGTGCCCTGGGAGACACACACTCATGGAGGTCAGAGGTCAGCTTGCAGGAGTTGATCTTGGCTTCCCACCATGTGAGTTCTGGAGATCTAATGTAGGTCTTCAAGCTCTGCAGCAGCCCCTCTTACCAGCCCTTGGTTTTGGTTTTGGTTTTTAAGATTTTCTTTTTTAAAGATTTATTTATTTTATATGAGTACACTGTTGCTGTCTTCAGACACACCAGAAGAAGGCATCAGATCCCATTACAGATGGTTGTGAGCCACCATGTGGTTGCTGGGAATTGAACTCAGGACCTCTGGAAGAGCAGTTAGTGCTCTTAACCGCTGAGCCATCTCTCCAGCCCAGGATTTACTTTTATTAAGATTTTTTTGAGGGGCTGGTGAGATGGTTCAGTGAGTAAGAGCACCAACTGCTCTTCCAGAGGTCCTGAGTTCAAATCCCAGCAACCACATGGTGGCTCACAACCATCTGTAACAGGATCTGACACCCTCTTCTGGTGCATCTGAAGACAGCTACAGTGTACTTAGAATAAATAAATAAATCTTTTTTTTTTAAGATTTATTTATTTATTTATAGATATATAGATAGATAGGTAGATATAGATTTATTTTATATATGTGAGTACAGGGTACTCACATCTATAAAATAAATAAATAAATCTTTAAAATGTGGCTCAGTGGTTAAGGTAGAAACCCCTCCCTCAGGGGACCCACGTTCTGTTCCCAGCACCCACACTAGGCAGCTCCCATGTGTCTATCACTCCAGCTGTGTGGGATCCACATTCATGTTCACACACCACACACACACACACATACACACATACACATATTACAGAAATCAAAATAGTACGTTGGCAGGTGCAACTGCACACCTTAAATCCCAGCACTCAGGAGGCAGAGGGAGGTGAATCTCTGTGGGGTCAAGGCCAGCCTGGTCTACACAAGGAGTTCCAGGCTAGCCAGTAAGATCAGAATCTAAACAAACACATGCACAGTGGTACACACCTGTCATCCGGGTACTTAGAAGATGGAGGCAGGGGGATCAGCTACATAGTAAAACTGAAGCTAGCCTGAGCTACATGATATCCTGTCAAAAGAAAGAAAGAAGAAAGAAAGAAAGAAAGAAAGAAAGAAAGAAAATAATGAAAATAAAAACAGAAAAGTCTGGATTTGGGCCAGTTCAGTAGCTTCTCTCTCTGGCTGGCCCCAAACAAAGCAAGTTAATTGGTGTCCTCCCAACTATAAAGTGGTGGTCTTCTCTGGCCCAGCTATTCATTAACTCCTGTGAGGCCCAGGTGAAATACAAAATGATCTGTGAAATCAATCTCTCTGGGCTGAAGAGATGGCTCAGCAGTTAAGAGCACTGACTGTTCACCTGAAGGTCCTGAGTTCAAATCCTAGCAACCACATGGTGGCTCACAACCATCTGTAATAAGATCTGACTCCCTCTTCTGGTGTCTGAAGACAGCTACAGTGTACTTACATATAATAAATAAATAAATCTTAAAGAAAAAAGAAAGAAAGAAATCAAGCCCTGGTCAAGATGTGTGTTGTGTGCAGCAGGCCCTGAAGAAGGAGAGAACCGAGTGTCTGCTGTACGCAGCTTCTCTTCTGTCACCTCATTTCCTACAGGACACCAGCATCATGTGGTTCCACAGGGCTATTACACCAATCTTATATGTAGGGGGACGGGGTGGCAGCTCTTCAGTGACACACTCAGGACTGCCTCCCAGTAGCCCACACCTTCCAGCACACTAGGCTGTTGGTGACCCCTGTGTCCTGCTGACTCCCTTCCTGATCTGAAAGCTTTGGGGACCCCATAACCCAACCGCTCCCGATACAGATCTCACACCTTTAAAAGTGTTTTTCTCAAGCCAAGCCAGCAAGGCAAGGCAGCAAGGCAGGCAGATCCCTGGGAATTAACTTGAGGCTAGCCTGGTCATCTATATAGCAAGTTCTAGCTGAGCCAGAGCTGTATAGTGAAACCTTGTCTTTAAAAATAAAAGGAGGCGCCGGGCCTGGTGGCGCAGGCCTTTAATCCCAGCACTCGGGAGGCAGAGGCAGGCGGATTTCTGAGTTCGAGGCCAGCCTGGTCTACCAAGTGAGTTCCAGGACAGCCAGAGCTATACAGAGAAACCCTGTCTCGAAAAACCAAATAAATAAATAAATAAATAAATAAATAAATAAATAAATAAATAAATAAATAAAAATAAAAATAAAAAAAATAAAAGGAGGCCAGGTGTGGTGGCGCACACCTTTAATCCCAGCACTCAGGAGGCAGAGGCAGGCAGATTTCTGAGTTCTGAGTTCGAGGCCAGCCTGGTCTACAGAGTGAGTTCCAGGACAGCCAGGTCTACACAGAGAAACCCTGTCTTGAAAGACCAATAAATAGATAAATAAATAAATAATAACAATAATAAATAAAAGGAGCTGTGGAAAATGACTTACACAGGGTACACGCTGCCACATGCTGCCACACGCTGCCACATGCTGCCACACACTAGAAGGAGAGTTGTCCTCAGGACCTCTTTACACAGGAACCACACCATGTGTCCCACCCACATATGCAATAAATAAATGAAAACATTTTAAATGAGCATATCTCAGGCTGAGTATGGTGTCGCATGCTGACAATCCTCACGCTCAGGAGACTGGAGAGTCTTGGGTCCCAGGCCAGCCCACACAGGAAGGCTACAGAGTGAGACCCTGTCTGGGGAAAGGGGGAGGCGAAGACGGTCTGGAGGGCCAGTCTGGCCTTTTACTGTCCAGCACTGGCACCACTGCCATCTTAGGTAGGAAGTGAGGTGAGTGGAAGGTGGTGCCCTTTTCTTCCCGGCTGCTGTACTGAGGAGAGCCGGGGGCCAGAGCTTCCCTCAATGGTTGAGTCCACGGGGCTGGAACGTCTTGTCCTCAGAGGTGAGTCCTGGTGGCCTCCTGGCCCCGGAAGGTGGGGAGAAGCTGAGCCGAGATTAGCCAGGAAGGAAGGGAGGCTGGGGAGCTGCGAGTCACCAGAGAGAGAGAGAGGTGGTGACAGGCACACAGACGCAATGCCACTGCAGGAGGAGACCCTTCGGGAAGTGTGGGCCTCAGACAGGTGGGAGCCCCACATCGCCCCACCTGAACCCCAAACCCTAGTTTCTGGGCCGCAGTAGGGAGGGGGAGAGTAGACCGCAAGAAAGGAACAGCCTGGTCCCTTTGTACCCTCAGTGGCCATGAAGAGGACTGGCTGAGCCCCGAGCCCCCGCTGCGCCCCAAACAGGTGTGTCACCGGGTTTGGGGATTGGAAAAGAGGTGCGAAGATATTCTGGTGTGCACAGGAAGGGGGGCTGCCTGGGAGAGGTCCTCTCGCCAGAACCCTGCAGCTCTTAGCTTGAAGAGTTTAGAAGAAGAAAGGGGGGTTAGGATGTGGGGTGCCCAGGAGGACTTCGGGGGGCTTTGAGTCTTGGAAGTGACCACCATGCATGGATCGGACATTCACCCAGAGCAGGGGCTGCAACACCCCTTGGGATAATCCGAGGCTATTTCTGGTAGCTCCAAGGGATTAGAGGGGGATGGGAACCCTAGAGTCCCCTTCTCTCCCCATGACCCCTATTCCACAGCGACCCGCCCAGGGACAGAAGTTGAGAAAAAAGAAACCCGAGACCCCCGACTCCCCGGAATCCAAACCCCGTAAAGCAGGGGGTGAGTCCTGGGGCGGGGACGCACGGGAAGGTGCGGGCACGGGTGGCTGAAGTGGGGACCCCCAGGCCAGGACCCTGCTGAGCCCAAGGTCTGACCCTAGCTGGACGCAGGAAGCAGGAGGAGCTGCCCGCAGACCCGGCGGAGCCGCGCGCTGCGCAGACAGTCTACGCCAAGTTCCTGAGGGACCCCGAAGCCAAGAAGCGGGACCCCCGGGAAAACTTCCTAGTTGCCCGCGCCCCAGACCTGGGAGGCGGTGAGTAACTGGGAGGGAGGGAGAGACGTGCCAGCTGGCCTGGGGAAGCAGGTATCACCCCACAGCACCCAGTGGGGGTTCCCTTCTCTTCCCCGCCCCCGTTACAATACAGGGAAACTGAGGCAGCAGGGGTCTAACCTTGAACTGCAGCTAATAGCCTTAAATACCCCAGATGAGTCAGAAGCAGCTGCACAGGAACAAGTGGGGACGGTGGGAAGTCAGACACACAGGTAGACAGACAGATCAGGAGGGAGAGTGATGGGGAGGAAGCCTGAGCGGGACGCCTCCCACCGCAGCCCACTGCAGGAAGGTGCTTGGAGTCCCGTAGCACCCTGCAGGGACTAAACCTCTGAAGCCTGTTTTATCGGAGAATTTCTCTCCACAGAGGAGAATTCGGAAGAGGATTCGGATGATGATGACAATGACGACGATGATGATAATGAAGAGGAGAAGAAAGAGGGGGGAAAAGAGAAAAGCTCTCTGCCCCCCAAGAAAGCACCCAAGGAGAGAGAGAAGAAAGCCAAGGCTCTGGGCCCAAGGGGTAGGTGCAGGGAGCACCCAGGAGCCCATGAACGGGCAGAGAGTCCTCTGGAGGGGCGGGCGGGATCCCAAGACTGCCCCCTCCACACACCGGCGGTCTCTAAGGAGATCAGTTCTCAGGGCTGTTGCAAACCACAGAGGTACCAGGAGGAGGATTCTGTGTGGTGTTTTGGGTTTTTGTTTTTTTGTTTTTTGTGCGGTTTTGCTTCATGTAGATTGCGTTATGTTTTTTATAAAGTAGATAAAAGTAAAAAAGAAATCTGTGGCTAAAGACACTGATGGCGCCAGGCCTGGGCGCCTGCCCAGGAAGGTCAGGTCAGAGATGTGGGGGCCGCTGGAGCCGGGCTCTGTGCTAAGGGGCTGAGGAGGGTCCCTTCAGGAGATGCTGCTGAAGGAGGACTCAGGCTCCAGCGAAGGCCTAGCGTTGTTCACCCGTTCATTCCGTCCCTGTCTCGTAAGCTGGTTCCTAGCCAGATCATTTTTCAGACTTAGACAAAAAGTTAACACGAGACCAACAGACCAACAGACCAGCAGACCAACAGACCAACAGACCCGTCTGGTTTTGGCACCCTAGCTGGATGGGGGGAGGGTTAGAAGGTGGTCCTCAGCTCCAAAAGGTTCCTTCCTTCCCTGACCCCGCCCCCTCCCCCAAATCTCCTGTTTCCAGGGGATGTAGGAAGCCCGGATGCCCCTCGGAAACCGCTCCGAACCAAGAAGAAGGAGGTAGGGGAGGGAACCAAACTGAGAAAGGCAAAGAAGAAAGGTAAAACGGGACACGGGGCGGGGGGGCTGGGCGAGGCGGAGGCACTGGGTGTGGTGCGTTGGCGACTCCTTGTACCCCGTCTGCAGGGCCTGGGGAGACTGACAAGGACCCCGCGGGGAGCCCAGCAGCCGTGAGGAAGAAGATCCCAGCAGCCATGTTCCTGGTTGGGGAAGGTGGCACGGCTGAGAAGGGTGTGAAGAAGAAAGGTGGGGGTGGCTCAAGGGTGCTGGGACTGTGGACGTTGTGTGTGTGCAGCGCCCCATGACGGGTGTGGGTGAGACCTAGACCACGCGGCAGGCTTCCCGATACCCGATTGCCAGGCTCTGACAAAAGAGGATTATGGGTATTGGAAAACCTGGCCTGTTGGGGTGAGAGGTCTACCGCCTTTCCCCCTCCGTGCTCAGGGCCTCCTAAAGGCTCAGAGGAAGAGAAGAAGGAGGAAGAGGAGGAAGAGGAAGAGGAGGATGCATCCGCAGTGATGAAGAACAGCAACCAGAAGGGCAGAGCTAAAGGGAAAGGCAAAAAGGTTGTGACCTGAGGGGCTCGGGGGACTTCGGGGTGAGGACTTGGCTCCCCATCTGTGACAGGGCACATGGCCTAGGAAGATGAGGTTCATGGGAATGGAAGAGACAGGGAACCCACAGGCTTCAGCTGTCTCCTCTCTGCAATGCAACCATCACATAGCCCCTAGTTAGAAAGCACTCCGCAGCAGGGCAGGGCTTTTTTTTTTTTTTTTTTTTTGGAGTGGGGGAGGGGGTACAGATAAGGTCTTGCTATGTATCCCAGGCTAGCCTGGAACTCTGGTACTAGGATTCCAGGTGTGAGAACTAGGATTCCAGGCTTCCTCGAGGCACAGCTTACACACCTTTGGGAACACACCTTTGAGGGGCTGAAAGTTGGCTAGCTGGACCAGTTTTAAAATGTTCCACTCTGCTAGTCTGAGGTCACCCTCAGGGCCCATAGCCTCCCAGCCCCGGTTCCAGGTGCACACAAACCTAGGGCATGGGAAGTGCAGACAGCAGGATAAGGTGTTCAGACAGCAGGATCAGGTGTTCAGAGCTAACCACAGCTACACCCTGAGGTTGAGGCAAACCTGGTCTACAGGAGACTCTGCCTCAAAAATAAAATAGGGCAGAAAGAAAGGAAGAGAGAGAGAGAGAGAGAGAGAGAGAGAGAGAGAGAGAGAGAGAAGAGAAGAGAACAAAAGAAAAAGAAAAGCAAGCAAGATGCATACCTTTAATTCCAACATTCCAAAGGTCGAGCCACTGGATTTCTGTGAGTACCAGACCAGTCTGGTCAACAGAATGAGTTCTAGGATAGCCACAGCTACACAGAGAAACCCTGTCTCAAAGCCAGCCAGTCAACCAAATGAAATACACACACACACACACACACACACACACACACACACACACACAGGGCTGGAGATGGCTCAGCAGTTAGGAGCATTGGGTACAAAGGAACCACACTTGATCCCCAGTGCCACCCACGAGGGCTCCAGCACTCCCAAGATGCACAGCCATGCACGTAGGCAGAACCGTCATACATAGAAAAGAATACATCTTTAAATGAAATAGTCAATTGATCTCTGGCTGCCAAAGGCTCCAGAATGTTCCCCGAGGTACAGAGTCCGTCCTGATTGGGTGTCTTTCACGCTCAGGATGTGTCGCTAGGTACTTTGAAGGACAACGCAGGCACACCCGCTTGAGTTCACAGCTAATCCGGAAGAGGCCTGACTGAGACTGTCCGAAGCTCCTCTAGCAAGAGAGCAACACAAGGGCCAGGCCTGGTCCGAGCTTGCAGGGTTACTAGTCTGTGGAGGAGTGTCAGATGTTCAGGGATGGGTCCCCAAGGACCCCAGTCCCTGTGGCTGGTGGCCACAGTGCCTCACAGAAGGTAGAAGCAGCCCTTGGGGCAGCGGGCTTTTGAAATTCACAGGTGTTAGAAATGTTTGAGCAAGTTCTCCCAGCCCACATTCCACACATAATCTGGTGTTTCCCAAGTTTCTTCTAGAACAGGCTGGAGTCCACTCATGATGGTCATTTACCCCTTGGCAGTGGGCCCCAGGCTGTGCCTCACCTCACACACAGTAGGACCGCCCTCAGCAAAGAGCTGTCATCCTCCTCAGCCTCAGGTGCCAAAACCTCAGCCTGATAGGTCCGGCTGTCCCCTGAGGGATTTGAGTCTCAGTGACCCTCCTGTGACAAACAGTGCAGAGGGTGAAAGGGCACCAGGGCTCACCCTGCCTCCTCCTGGAACCTGCATTACTAGGAAATTCTCCAAGAGCAAAGTGAGCTAACAGGTTCATGAGTCACCTGTGTCTTGCTGAGTAACAGAGGCCCCCCAAGGTCCTCAGAGAACTTTCTTCTGCTGCGTTTCTGAGGATCATAAATCCACGGACAGCGTCACAGAACCGTGTGGGCTCAGGGTGTCGCACACGGCTGTGGTCCCTGGAAAGACTGGCGAGGAACAGTTTCTACAGCGGTTAGGTCATTGCTTAGAGATCCCTCTTTCTCTCCATATAGACTGCTAACCCCTGTGCGTTACGGGGAATGAAGAAAGTTATTGGGAGAGCTAGGCATGGTGCTACAGACTTCTACTCCAAGTTCTGGGAAGCTAAGGACGGTTTCAGTGAGGCCAGCCTGGGCTTACAGACTTTGAGGCCCTATAGTGAAACCCTATCTCAAATAAACTAAATAGGGGCTGGAGAGATCGCTCAGTGGTTAGAGCATTGGCTACTCCAGCGGAGGACCTGGGTTCAGTTCCCAGCACCCACGTGGTCACTCACAACAACATATAACTGCAGTTCCAGGGGTTCCTGTACCCTCTTCTGGCCTCTAAGGGCACCAGGCACATATGTGGTGTACAGACAGACATGCGGACAAAACACTCATATATATTACAAAAACACAAAACACAAAAGACAATCACCAGCCCAGCAGGGCAGATTGTGGTAGGTAGTATCAGCCCAGCACTCAGGAGGCAGAGAAGAGCATCAAGAGTGTGAGGCTAGCCCTGCGTAGTGGCACACGCCTTTAATCCCAGCACTTGGGAGGCAGAGGCAGGCGGATTTCTGAGTTCCAGGCCAGCCT
>NC_034610.1:23345189-23346955 GCF_900095145.1 Mus pahari | reverse complement strand
AAAAAAAAAAAACAAAAGAAGAGTTTGAGGCTAGCCTGGGCTACATGAGACTCTCAATGAAAATGAAAACAAGAACATTATATCCAGTCCACACACCTTTGGTGGTAGAACCTGGACTCACACTGGGACTGTTTGTACTCAGGCTAAATAGTTATCTCAGAATTCTAGAACCTTCTATCATGGGGCTGGGCTGCTGGGGCGGTGGCGGAACGAGGCGCCTCAGCTTCCAGGCCTGGATGCTAGACCTAGCTCTTTTCTCCCTCCAGAAAGTGGTAAGTGGTGGCCTGTCTTGCCTGGGGGGCAGAGACGGGACCTATGGAACAGGGTGCCCTGGCTGATGCACCGTCTGCCCACGCAGAAGGAGGAGAGAGCCTGTTCTCCCCCTGTGGAAGTGGGTGAACCCCGGGAGTTTGTGCTGCACCCAGCACCCCAGGGCCGGGCAGTCCGCTGCCGGCTGACACGGGACAAGAAGGGCATGGATCGCGGCATGTACCCGTCCTACTTCCTGCACCTGGACACTGAGAAGAAGGTCCTGCGAAAGGGGGGGGGGGCGCTCTAGGGCTGGGGGCGGGGTCTAGGGCTGAGGGTTGTCTAGAGCTTGAGTGTCTGTGGCCTCTCTGGTCCCCCAGTTCCATCTGTCACCTCTCTGTCCCTTTCTCTGCAGGTGTTCCTCCTGGCCGGCAGGAAACGCAAGCGGAGTAAGACAGCCAACTATCTCATCTCCAGTGACCCCACCAACCTGTCCCGGGGAGGCGAGAATTTCATCGGGAAGCTGAGGTGCAGCTGCGGTCCTGTCCCTCTGTGGCTGGCGGAGCTCCCCGACACGGGGTGCTCCAGAGATGTCTCCCGGTCTAGGACATTTCTCACCCTGGCTTGCACAGATCTCTTGGGGACCTTGTCTAGTCGGTTTTGTGGGATGGGGGTGGGGGTGGCATGCCAACACCTCCCCCAGGGGATAGGCAGTGTGTAGACATGGCCAAGGCTCCCATAGAGAAGGACTCTTAGCCCCACGCAGGCAGAGCCAGGCCCGTGGCCCTTGTCATTGAGAGCTAACGTTTCCCACATAGAATCTTCTCTAGGGAGGTTATACTGCAGGGCGTGGTGGTGTGTGCCTATAGTCCCAGCTGCTGGGAAGTAGAGAAGGAAGAAGTATCAGGAGTTCAAAGTTAGACTTGACTACGTAAGGAGCTTGAGGCCAGCCTGGGCTACATTAGAGCCTGTCAGAGAGAGGGGGAGAGGGAGAGGGAGAGGGAGGAGAGGGAGAGGGAGGGGGAGGGGGAGGGGGAGAGGGAGGATGCAGCTCATTTGGTCCCAGCACCACATAGATCAGGCGTCATGGAACACATCTGTAAAACCAGCACTTGGGAGGTAGAGGCAGGAGGAGGTTCAAGGCCCTCCTTGGCTCTACAGTCAGTCCAAGCTTAACAGGAACTCCTGAGCCCCTGCCTCACACCCTGAATCCCAGCACCGGCAGGCAGAGGCAGGCAGAGCTTGGCGAGTTCAAGGGCAGCCAGGTCTATGCTGTGGGCAGCCTGGTCTATGCTGTGTGACAGACAACTGTCTCAGAAACAAGCAAAAGCAATATTCACTGGGTGAATGAATGAGAAAGGGAGGACTCGGTGCCACCAGGATGACTTTTCCCATATAGCCAGCCGTCCAGCTACTCCGAGGACTTATTTTGCTTCCGTATTTAACAAAAGGCATGTAGGGGCCTCCCTGAGCCTCAGATGTAGTTCTAAACACTTTCCAAATATTAGCCAAATATT
>NC_034610.1:23298480-23345134 GCF_900095145.1 Mus pahari | reverse complement strand
CCTGTCTACTTTGTAGACCAGGTTGGCCTCGAACTCAGAAATCCGCCTGCCTCTGCCTCCCGAGTGCTGGGATTAAAGGCATGCGCCACCACGCCCGGCATATCATATTTTCTTATGAACCAAACCAGAGGGGGACTGTAGCTGTTCTGATTTACAGGTGGGAAAGCTAAGGGCTAGCAAGATGGCAAAGGGGATAAGGGGCTTGCCACCAAGCCTGATGACAAGAGTTCAATCCCTGGGACCCATATGACAAAAGGAGAGAACTGACTCTTCAAAGTTGTCTTCCAACCTCCACTGTGTGCACGAACACACACACACACACACACACACACACACGTACATTCAATAAGTCAACATAAAGAATAATCAATGCTGAATAGAACACCTGAGACATTGCTGTTTCCTAGGGCCACACAGATGGAGCCAGGATTTGACTGGTTTGCTTTAGTCTGGGTGTGGCATGCACAGGCACAGGCATGCTGATGTGTTCACGTGGAGGTCAGCTCTCTGCCTTTGTGTGGACCCCAGGGGATCGAACCTGGGTCTCCAGGCCAGCCTTTTTTTTTTTTTTTTTTTTTTTTTTTGAGACAGGGTCTCTTGTAGCCCAGGCTGGCTTGGACCTCACTAGACTCTGGGGGATGATAACCTTGGATTCCTGATCTTCTGCCTCCACCTGCCAAATGCAGCTGTTTCTGCCACATCTGGCTCTGCTTTTCCTGCTGCTGGGGATTGAATTTAGGGCCTGAGGCCTGGAAAGAAGGCTCAGTAGGGTGCCACTGAACCCCAGGATCAGACTGTCTCAAAGGAACAATGATAAATAATAACAATCATCTTTAAAGCTCTCCTTCCCTTTAAGGGAAGCCTGGATCGGGGCACATGACATGCTTACTCCCAAGATACACACTGCCCCTTGCTCCTGGACTGGGAGGCTGTGGGAGTGCTCTTGGGGTGGGAGGGGGAAGTACTCCCTTACCTTAGCCCAACTCTTTCCATCTTCAGGTCTAACCTCCTGGGGAACCGCTTCACCGTCTTTGACAACGGGCAGAACCCACAGCGAGGGGGAGGTGGTGACGTGGGAAGCCTGCGCCAGGAGCTGGCCGCTGTGGTCTATGTGAGAAGCCACTGTCCCCGCCCTGCCAGTCCCTTCTCGGGTGGGATGCAGCCTGATGTCCCTCTCTTTGTTTCAGGAAACCAATGTTTTAGGCTTCCGAGGACCCCGCCGTATGACTGTCATCATTCCTGGAATGAACTCGGACAACGAGAGGGTCCCTATCCGGCCCCGAAACGTGAGCCTCTACCATCCTACACCCTGTCCCTCAGAGCCTCGCTCCCGATTCAACCACTCAATAACAGCAGGGCCAGGGATCCAGCTTGGCCAAGTGACTCTCCTGAGTCCGCGCGTGCCACAGATTCCTCTGGCCACTCGTAGAATGAGCTCCGGTTCTCTAGGATTGAATTCATGCCAGGCACGGTGGCACACTTCTGTAACTGCAGAACTTGGGAGGCAGAGGCAGGACTATCTGTAATTAAGGGCCATCTCTAGCTATATAGTGAGAGAATTCCAGGCCAGCCTGAGCTACTTGTAACACTGTCTCAAAGAAATAGAGCTGGAGAGATGGCTCAGCCGTTAAGCTCTTCCAGAGAGCTTGAGGTTTGTTTCAGGGGTTGGAGGTGTTTCTGAGGCAGTCTCACTATGTAGACCAGGCTAGCCTTGAGCTCACAGAGATCTGCCTGCCTCTACCTCCAGCACACTGGGGTAAAAAGATGTGCACCGCCATGAAGCAATACGATCCCTCTTGTAGCTGGAGTACCAGTGGAGGAGGGTAGACTGCAGACAGGGATGGTGACAAAGTCTGGGAGATATTAAGTGCTAGGGATGGGGGGGGGGTGGCAGAGGCACATGCCTGTCACACAGGTTTCTGGCGCGCAGGCCTCGTCGATACAAGGTGAGCTGTCCTTAGTGCCTGGGTTCTAGGTTCAGGGACATGGCATTCAGAGAGGAGAGCCAGTGTAAGGAGCCTGAGGCAGGGGCACCTGATGGGTTGAGGGGTCAGTAGGGTGACCATCATGGCTGAAGGTCGTGAGGGCCGAGGAGATTCCTAGGGGTAGAAGGTGCCTGGTTAACTGGCTTTTGCTCTGAGAGAAATGAAGAGTCATAGTAGTGATTTGGGGCCACTGAATGACACTTTAAAGAGGCAAAGTTGGAGCATATGCAGTGGGGGGTAAGAGGGAAAACTAGCCCTAACCGTCTGGGCTCTGTCGTTCTTGTTCTTGTAGGCCAGGTGAGCCAGGGACTTCAGAGACCAGTGACTGGCATGCTCTGTGGTGACTGAAATCCCTTTACTCCTTTCTGGTGAAAAGTAACGGCTGCTCACGCATCCTCCCTGCCGTCCCTGGTGGACTGGCCATCTCGGGAGGCCAAGCTGGCCAGGAAGCTGAGCCTTGCAGGTCCCCTGGGCCCCACAGTTGCTTCTTCTAAGCCCGTTCAGTAAGAACCAACATGGGAGCGTGCCACAGTAGTGAGTGTGAGAAATGGGCTCATCTGGCAGAGAGTTTGCCCGGCAGGCAGGAGGAGGTGCTGGGTTCCGTTCCAGTACCACGAAACCTAGGCTTCATGGTCCATGCCTGTGACCCCGGCACTCGGGGTAGACGCAGGAAGATCAAGCAGTTAAGGTTATCCTTAGCTACACAGGGAGTTTGAGGATAGCCTGGGCTATGTAGGACCCTGAAAACACACACACACAGGAGGGCTTGGAGATATCTCTATAAAGTGCCCATCGCACAAGTCTAGACCCCGAGTGCAGAGGGCGCTGGGGCACACCCAAGCAAAAGTTGAGCACAGCTCCTGTAACCCAGCACTGGGCAGGAGCAGATGGGTGGATCCCTAAAGGCACCGATCACACAGGCAGTGGTGGTATACACTTTAATCCCAGCACTCGGGAGGCAGAGGCAGGCTGAGCTCTGAGTTCGAGGCCAGCCTGGTCTACAGAGAGAGTTCCAGGACAGCCAGGGCTACGCAGAGAAACCCTGTCTGGAAACCAAACCTAACCAAAGGCATTAATCACCCAACCTTGCCCAATCAATGAGCTGCAGGTTCAGAGGAAGACTAAAACTGGAAGGTTCTAGACTACCAGGGGCACAAAACTCCTGTTGGGTTCAGGCTGCGCCTTTCCACTCTCTCACTCTCTGCCAGAGTGTCCGCCAGCGGGGCTTCTTCTCAGCAGGGTTCTCGCTGCATCTGCTGATGCCTTCCGTGGGCGGGCGTGGCAGTTCAGTCTGAACACCAGCCCACAGATCCACACATCCTGGCCCCTGAGCAAGCCCAGCCACCTCTAATCACCCTTTCTTTCTTTGTCCCCTCTCCTCGGGCACCCCAGGCCAGCGATGGGCTGCTAGTGCGCTGGCAGAACAAGACCCTGGAGAGTCTCATTGAGCTCCATAACAAGCCACCCATCTGGAACGAAGACAGTGGCTCCTACACCCTCAACTTCCAGGGCCGGGTCACCCAGGCCTCCGTCAAGAACTTTCAGATTGTGCATGCTGATGACCGTGAGTATCTGGGGGCCACCCAGACCTCTCCCCACCAACTCCTAACCTCCCCCACCCCCACCCCACTCTCTCCCTCCATCCCTCCCAGGGCCCTTGGGTAGGTGCTGGGACATTCCCAATGGTACCTTGATGAAGGGAGGGATGCTGAAGTCTGGAAACCACCCTGAGTCCAACCCCTTTGGATGGACCAGGTGGAGGGATAAGGGAGAGTTACTTGTTATCCAGATGGTTGGGGTAAGACAAGGTTTCACCATACTGACTTGGCTGTTCTGAAACACTGTGAAGACCAGGCTGGTCTCGAACTCACAGACATCCCACTCCCTCCCCAGTACAGTGATGAAAGGCATGACCACCATGCCCTGCTAAAATAGATTGTCTTTTTAGAGTAGGGACTGTTGGGATTCGGGGGCGGGGGGAAGTATACACCCCCTTCTGGGGGGTTCTGTGTGTGCACCATCAAGGATAACCTACAGGAGTTAGCTCTCTCGTTCCCTCTGAGCACTGAGAGCCACTTTCAGGTCATCGGGCTTGGCGGCAAGCACCGAGAGACTGGAGTATGGACCATGCATGTCTAAGTGTCTACTACAGTGTTTTTTGTTTTGTTTTGTTTTTAGGGTTTATTATTTTTATGTGTGTGCCTGTATGAGTTATGTGCACTGTGTGTGTGTGTGTGTGTGTGTGTGTGTGTCTGTGAGTGTGGGTGTCCACAGAGGCCAGAGGGTATCAGGTCCCCTGGAACTGGAGTTGTGGGCAGTTGTTTGGGTGCTGAGAACCAAACCTGAGCTCCCCAAAAGAGCAGTATGTGCCCCTAACTGCTGAGCCATCTCTCCAGCCTCTTGCCTTTTCTCACAGACTGCCTGTGAAGACTTACTGAGGGAAATGAGTGTCCCTCTCAGAAGCCTGGGCAAAAGGTCCCACCAAGAGTACCACACAATGGACTCTGGGTTAGAGGGACTGTCCCTCCTGTCTCCTGACCTTGGGACTGATCTCAAAGCCAGTTCCTGTAGGAGCTTGGTCTGTCATCAGACCAGAGCTGGGGTGGAGGGTTTGTTTGTTTGTTTGATTGATTGATTGATTTAAGGTGGCCAGCTTCGTCCTCAGAGAGTTTCAGGCCAGGACATTTGGGAGAGAGATAGCAAAAGGATTAGGAGGAGTTCAAGGCTAGCCTTGGCTACAAGAAGTCCAGTCTCAGAAGAGATAGAAAAGGGAGGAAGGAGAGGGGGGAGGCTGATTGATTGCAACTGATAGCCCTGATCAGAACCTGGAGAGTCCTGAGTCCAGCGCTAATGGCTAAGGGAAGGACGGCCTGGGGCTAGAGAAGGGTCTGAACTACGGTCAAAGGTTAGCCTTGTGGGCAGGCTACAGGAATGAGGCCAAAAGACAACTGAAAACTTGTGAGGGAAGGGTTCTGGTTTGGGCAAGTTTGACAGGGTCCCTCCCCGTACTGTACTGCTAGATTACAGGTTTACTGTAGCCCCGGGTGGTGGGTGATAAGGTAGGGCCCCTGCCCTGAGGACTCGGTGTGACAGACCCTGTAGCGGCTGGGCTGGGCTGATTGGATGACCCAGAACGAGGAAGGTGGCCAGAAGCTGCGTGGGGGCTATGACTCCACATCAAGGAGCAGGACCTCGTTTTGTTGAGGGGTTGCCTGCTGAGATGGGGTCCAAGGTCACCCCACCACCCCACGGTCTGTGTTCACAGCCGACTATATAGTGCTGCAGTTCGGCCGTGTGGCCGAGGACGCCTTCACCCTAGACTACCGGTACCCGCTGTGCGCTCTGCAGGCCTTCGCCATCGCCCTCTCCAGCTTCGACGGGAAGCTGGCCTGCGAGTGACCCCACAGCTCCTCAGCGCTGGGAAAGCATTCGGTTGGGGGTGGCAGGGTCCCTCCCCCACAGCTCCCATGGAAGGGCTCACCCCTCTTCGTGACCTCCGGGCATTCCCCCCACCCCCAGCCTGGCACCGACCGAGGCGGAGGGGATGGAGATGAACATCTGGTCGCCCAAAAGTACTTGCCTCGCCCCCTCCTCCCCAGTCACTTCCTGTCAGAGAGCCCGAGTCAGATGTTCGATGCCCCTCCGGGCCCGCACTGGGGGGTGTGGGAAGGAGGGGACGACGGTGAAGCAGAGTCAGGGACCCACATCCCCAATAAAGTCACGTCCCGTGCTGAACACATCGGTAGTTCCTGGACTCGAGTGTGTAGACTCAGGTGCCTGCGTTGGTCCCGCGCTCCCGCGTCCCCTTTTCCTGTTCTATGGAACCTCGTCAAGAGCGCAGGGTCCGGGCCCCCGACTCTCCGCCAGCAGGGAGGAGAGGGAGGGCCATAGAGGTAGAGGAAGAGGGAGAAAGGGAGAAATTCGAGAAACAAGCCACTCGGGGAGAACCAGACAAACCGGGTCCGGGCAGGGCGGAGCCGGGTCTGAGGCCCCGGAGTGGGGGGCGGGCTCTGGGCGGGAGGGGAGCTGCAGAGGCCTGGGCTGCCGGGGACCCGAGTAGAAGGATGGGGAGCCCGAGACCCCGTGCGCGCTCCAGTCACTTGGATGCGGGGGACGCGGCTCCCCAGGACCCTAAACACCTCCGGGAGTCCAACCCAGGGGGCAGAGCTCTCTTCTTGGCTCCGCCCCAGGCCTGATCCCTCTAAATTCAGCGGAGTACCCACAAGGGAGTTGTGTAGGGGAGGTGGGGACTCTGAGATGACGAGCGAGAAATGGGGTGCGCGAGAGTGAGAATCCGCAGCGACGGGCGTTCTTGGGGCTGGGTGGTTAGAGAGACAGCAGGCCCCGGCCGCCTTAGACCACTCCTCCCAAATAGCACCGCCCACCCGTGGGCCCGCCTGCCACTGGCCCCGCCCACCGGCCCCGCCCCTCCCGCCCGCAGCCCCCACCCCCCGCCCGGCTCCCTCAACACAAACTTTCCGTCCCGCTCGCTCCCTCCTCCGCGCCCAGCACCTCCCGCTCCGGCCGGGCTCATTCCGTACATTCCGGCCATCCCCCTGCCCACGACCCCCCTTCCCGGCCCCCCTCACTACTCCCTCGGGCCCGGCGGAGTGGCCCGGCGGAGCGCCCCCCGGAGCTCGGAGCAGGTAAGCCCGGGGAATGCAACTCGGAGGCCTCGCGCGCAGAGGTGACTGCTCTGCTCGGGTGGCTTCTGGATGGCGGGGACCCGGGACACTCTGGGGGTTCTGAACTATTGTCCAGCCCGCGCCGGAGCCCAGGACCTGGGTGCCGGGAACTTTGGAGGGAAGGGGGGAGACGCTCTCCGGGAAGCCCCGCCCACCCTCACCCCCCCCCCCGCGACCCGGAGGCTGGGAAGCCCGGAGTGTCCCGGGTGTCCGGGCCTGGCCCCGCCGTGTGCCGGGGTGTGCGCCCGGAGCCGCGGGCTTGGAGGGCCTGCCGCCGGGACTCGTATCCGGGGCGCCCTTTGGACTCCGAGAGCCCGCGGGCCCCGGGCTCCACGCAGGCCTTAGCCAGGGCGCGCCGGTGTGCGCGCTGCTCGCGGCTGCGCTGGGACCCGGTCCGGGTGTCTGGAAGTCACAGTGTGAGCCTGGAGCGTGTGCGCACCCAAGGGCGTGGGGGGACGCCTGTCCCCTCTAGTTCTGCCGCCCGAGTCGGGGCGAGTCCCAGCTCCTTGCTCCAGGAGCTTTGCTCGGGACGCGGCTGGATTTGGGGCCTTCCCCGCACTTCTCCGGAGAACTTGTTAAGGCAATTTGTGGGCGGCAGGGCTTCCCTTCCCACTCGGGTCCTCTCCATTGTCTGTCACGTCTTTATTCCTGCCTGGGAAGGGAGGCCGGAGCGCTGATGTGGGTCTGTTTTCTAGCCCCAGCAGGCCCTCGGGCAGTGTCACTGAAGCCCCTACTCTACCGCCCCCCCCCCCAACAGGGGCCCTGATTGAGGGCTTAGGTTCTTAAAGAGCAAGGGGGCACGAAAGAAGCCTACGGCCGGGCTTCTCGAGACCTATGTCCCTCTGTATTTCGAGCTCTCTCCAGGTAAGGGCAGAACCAAGTCAGGCCTGGACTTGTAGCCCAGCCCGGAGGATGGCGGTGGGGGCTGGACACAGCTTTGAGGGGCTAGTGTCCATGGTGGCTCCGTGTATTCGAATTCTCGTAGCCTGGATCTGTACACACAGGGTTCCGCCTCAGTGCTGGGGTCTGGGACACCCCTACACACACAACCAGCTGGGGGATGCTGCCAGGAGGGAAAGCAGCTATTAGTTGAAATCATAAGGAGACTATGCCTCTGCCCTTCCTAGACCCCGGACCTCCTTCTCCACACCTGACACTTGTTAAAGCGATTGCGAGCATCGGTCTTCCCTTCCCACTCTGGTCTTCCCCGTTGTCTGACAAGCTTTTTCTTCCTTCCTGGGAAGGGTGAGGGTGGACTGGAGACTGAATTACCCCCTCCTCAGGGAGGGGCTGGAAGCCAGGCCTTCCCCACCTCCAGGGAGGGAACTGTAATTAATGCTAATTAGCACTTTGGTGAACCGAATGGTCAGTGGTTGGCAGGAAATCTTTTGAGTGTGCACACACACACACACACACACACACACACACACACACACACACACGCAGGTGTGTGTCTACCCAGTGTCTTTCATCCACTATCAGTGAATTTTTACACCCTGACTCGTTCTGCTGATGGGAGAAAAGAAATACACATAAAGAGATAGCTCCACTCGGGCAGGAGCCGGGTCTCTGGGGTCTCTGGTTTGCTGCCAGCTGTATTGGTGGCTCCTCAGGTGCCTGGTCCCTCATCCCAGAGGCTAGTCCTTCTGTTTGCCTTCGGTCTCTGCCCATCATGGAAGCTGAACCCAGAGGGGTGTAGAGGGCTGGGTGGGTGGCCCCGGACAGTGCGGGGAAGTTGGGAGGAGGCTGTGTGTGGAGTTGGGGTGCTTTCCCTTGTAAGTGGGGTTCAGAGGTCACCTCGAGCCTTTCAAGGCCCCCTACAGTTCCACATAGGAGCTTTTGCTGGAACAGAAGCCACCAGTCCTGTCCTGAGTGGATCCGGAGGAGCTGAGGTTTGGAGGGTGGACTCCTGCTGGAGGAGCTGTAGAGGGAAGGCCTGACTGTCACAGCGTTCTGGGGTTCCCAGGAGGGTCACTGCCGGCCTGTGCTCTGCTTGCTCCAGCCCCTCCGGTCCCCAGAGCCTCAGCCCTTGGGGTTTCCTAGAGTGTTGATTGTTTCCTGGACTCCCTGCCAGGCCTGAAAAGACAGGAAGTGATAGACGGAAACCAGCACAGCTGCTGGTGTGACTGGATTTGAGGATAGTCGAGGACCATGGGGGTTATCTGTGTGGGTCACACTGTGCAAGGGATCTGTGTGGGAAAGGACCCAGGTATAGTCTCTGGAACCACAAGTGGGGAAAGCGGGCGATGTGTGTGAGAGCCACGTCCTCCATCGCTGTGGTCATGTGAGAAACTGAGACCTTGGGCTGGCTGGCTGTGGGGAGAGACAGGGAGGTAAGATTGCTTGTTGTCAAGCTAGGAGTGGGATGTTCAGGACCCACGTGGTGGAAAGAGAGCCTGTGAGAATCTGGTGTGTAAGTTGGATGGGGGGTGGAGATGCCTCTGTGTGTGTGTGTGTGTGTGTGTGTGTGTGTGTACACACGCGCATGCACACAAATGGTATTCCAGTATTGGGTACCACACTAGGGTAATTGTGGAGAAAATTTGTGTGTCTTTGGGTACACCGGCTGTGTGAGGGACCATGGTGCTATGATTCTACTTGAGGGGCGTTCCGTGTGACCTGTCATACCATGGCGTGGCCACTTCTGTTGTTGGTTGTGAAATGACTCGTGAGGTGGCTTTGGGTTTGTCTGTGTGACTGTTCGTGACACTGCACGTGAGTGCAACGACAGGATCCTCCGCCACCACGGATGCGTACGAGGGCACAGAGGAGCCGGATGCAATGGACACAGCCTGTATCCTGTGAGACAGCCTGGGAGAGCCAGGAGGATGGAGTGTGTGAGAAACTGGGGTGTGACTGAGACCAACTCCGTGGGTGGTCACTGCCTCAGCTTGTGTGGGTGACATCCTCGGGGCTCTGCTACACAGGGTGTGGGGGCCTGTGACACCAGTGCATGTGCCATCTATCTGGAAGACCTTGGAAAGGTGCTGCCCATCTGGGTGTGGTGGTACGTGCTTTCAGAAGCAGAGGCAGGCGCACCTCTGTCCTCTTGAGAGGCCAGCCTGTTCTACCGAGCAAGTTCCAGGACAGCCAGGGATACACAGAGAGAGTTTGTCTCAAAAAAATTTTTTAAAGATGCTGTGTGTGTGGGGGGGGGGGCATGGTAGATGTTATGTTATTTATGATTTTTTTGTTTTTCCCACAATATGAATTTTCTTTTTGTTCACATTTGCAATTCCTAACACATAAGAGGCTGGGGTGTGTGGATGGTGAGTTCAAGGCCAGCGAGAGCTACAAAGTGAGACCTTATATCAAAACCCAGTAAGAAAAACAAGTAGTTAAAATGACAAATTTATGTTATAGTTCACATAACCCTAATTTGAGTTTTTCCTTGAAGTTGTGAACACCAACACCTGAGTGTACCCTAAGTTCCAGGGTAGCCTGGGATAGGAGAGTGAAGAGCCTCCTCTCAGAAAAGGGTGGTGGCTCAGCGGACAGGGGCTTATTGCCAAGTCTAACAACCTGAGTTTGACCTCCAGGACCTATGTGGTGGAAGGAGAGGGCTTCTACCATTGACCTCTGACCTCCACACGTGCACAGTGGCCTGTCAGTTCGCACACATACATGGATAAGTAAGTAATAACTGCCTATGAATACATGTGAATGTGTCTGTACACACACACACACACACACACACACACACACACGGGAGGCTACACCTTACTATGGTTGCTGTCTCCTGTGAGAGAGGAAGGGAAGGCAAGGTGGAAGGAGGCCTGTGTGCTTATAAAGGATGCTGACCTCCAGTGGCATCTTGTACTGCTGGCTGCCCAGTGGATAGATAACCCGGGGCAGCTAGGCAGACACTCCGAGCTTTAACAGAGCTTTGTGGGACTCCCGTCCCCCAGGCTGTCCCTGCTGGATCTCTGAGGTTCCCTCTATTGGAGACCCTGGAGAGGGGTTGGAAGGTGTTCTGTTCCGGGACGGGTCAGCAGGAGGCCTGGGGGCTCTGAGGAGGGGGCTGTTCCTGGCTGGGACTCCTGGAAGTGGGGGAGAGAGAGATGGGAACCATGACTCTCAAAATTGGAAGCACATTAGTAAGCTGGAACCGGGAGGCCCCGCCTGCCTTCTCCAGTGGGTCTGGAAGTTACTCCCGTCCTGTGGAGAAAGGGAGAGGGTCCTCCCTCCCCAGCATGGCAGGGTGTAGTACCTGGCAGGTCCTTCCTGGGTCCTTGACTGGAGGTGGGGGAGACAGAGCATCCCCACCCCCTCTCCATGCCCATTCTGGTTCCAACCAGAGCTTGGCCACTTGTAGGGTGGGAGCCTCTGGCAGCTGGAGAACAGCTGGCTGCAGTGGGGGTGGGGTGCAGGGAAGCAAGGCTAGGGGGGATGGGAAGGCCCAGCGCGCCCTTCCCAGCCCAGCCCTCGGTGGAGCGCTTCGGGATCCACTGATTTGCCCACGTTGGGTTACAGCTCCAGTTAGTGGAGCATTTGGGGACCGGGGTCTCTGGAGGGTAGGTAGTTGCTGGCTGCAGGGCCTGGCTCAACCTCTGTACTCCTGGGAAACAGCGAAGTGCCACCTGACAGTGTGACTCCTTTCTGCTGTGCCCCCACCAGGACACCAGCTCTAGGGGAGCCTTCGCTTAAGCTTGGCTTTCCCTCTTCGGAGGGAGCCAATGCACTGGTGGTCTGGAGGGCCAGGGCCTTGGCACCCACCCAGCTCTGGTCTCCACTCAGAGCTGTCTGGCCAGTTCTGCCCGCAGATCTGGCCCCGGGGCTGGGAGTGGGCGGCCAGGGCCCCTTATCTCCATTGGGCCTCCTGGCCCCCTTCCTCATCGTTGATCCCCAGGCTGAGGGTCTGGGACAGGGGAGGAGGCAGGTGTGACTGATCTGCGTCTAAGGGTGAGGAGAAAGACTAAATTCGGAAAACTTGAGCATGGGGGAAGAGGGTCTGTGGGAGGAGGAGCTGAGCCAGGCCTCCCCTCCCCTCCCGCCTCTCTCCTCCTCCTCCCTGGTCAGTCTTTGCTCTGATCTACCTTCCAGTCCTCACTTCCTCCTGAGGTGTCCCAACGGGTCCCACCTCCTAGCCTCTTCACTTGGGTGCGGGTGGGCCCATCCCTGGGTCTTCGCTGGGTGTGGACGGGTTGCTCTTCTCCCTCCTCCTGCCCCAGATGGGAGTCCCTCAGTGGGCCTGCCTGTCTGGATGGCGAGTGGGCTGTCTGGCACTTGCTGGTTTCTGTCTGCGCTCTCTCTGCACGCAGTTCACTCTTCTTGTTTGGCTCCTGCTAGGTGACTCTTCTGGGACCCTCCACTCCCTTCCATCTACCTGGGTCCATCTGCCCCTCCATTTCCTGGTCCTCTGTTCCTCTCAGAGCCTCCAGCTGGAGGTTGTCTTTTGGGGACTAACCTGCCCAAGTAAGTCAGCCCTTTGAGACTCAACCTCCTGTCTCTCATGTGGTCCCAGGGTTTGGGAGGTGAGTACCCACACTTAGCCACTGGTTTCACCCACCCCGAGGGCAGCTGCAATCAGTCCAGTAGTCTCCCACCCCCTCCTGAAGGACGTCCACTTGGAATGATGTTGGCAGAGGAGACCTCTGACCACAGCATTTGCTGGGTGGCCAAGAGCCTTGTAGGCATGTGAAGCTGATTTATGGGGAGGGGGTACCATTTATGTCATCTGTCTGGACACTCTGCCCTCCAAAAGTGTGTCCCTAGAGCCATGTCAGGCCTGCCCTGCAGGTGCCCAGGAGCCTCGTAGGGTGTGTATATTAGGGTCCCTACTCCTTGACATCTCCCCCCCCATGCCTTTTCCCCTCCCCAGCTCTCTATCCAAGATCCCAGCCAGGGGCTGCCCCATCCCCCAGTCTGTCCCGGCCCCCAGGCTGCTCTGTTCGCCATATTTGGCCACACGTTCCCTCGGGGGCGGGGCAGGACTGACATCACCCAGGAGGGGGGCATGGCCTGGATGAGGGGGAGCATTCAGAGACTTGGGGGAGGCCAGAAAATTTCTTCAGAAGTCAGGCTACCAGGGCTTCCTCTCACTGAGCCTGGCTGTTCCACTGGAGGCTGAAGGCCCAGGCTGAAGGTTCCTATCTCTGGGTGGGTCCTCTGACCCTTCTAGCTGGTCTGACAGCCCCATTAGCATCAGCCTGATATCTGAAGAGGCTAAGACCTTCAGCTGCTCCTCCAATGTCCCCTCCCCCGTTAGCATCTTGCCCTGTTTCCCCTGTAAGCAGAGGAGAGGGGTTAGAGCCCTAGACAGGTCCTGGGGTGAGGGACAGGCTCCTGGCAGGGACATCTGACCCTTGCTGCCCACTGGCCACTGAGGTCTTAGAGGTCTTAGATCTAACACCACTGGAAAAGCTGGCCTTGTGCAGTGTTGTAGGACCTTTGAAGTTGTTGCAGCCACTTGAACTGAGGGGACTTCATGGCCTGGACCTCCTTTTTCTAGTCAGGTGGTGGGTTTTGATGGCTTTTTGTTTTCTTGTCTCCAGCAAGGGCCTCTCTTCTCCTCACCCCCCGCCCCCCAGCCCTGGCCACCATCTCTGCCAGTAGCCAGTAACTGTTCAAAACCTAGCTATATCATCTCACTGTGTATCTCTGGATACATTGTTTAACCTCTCTGTTCCTTGGTTAGTCTTGTGTACAAAGTAGCATTAATAATAAGTAGCATTTATGAGTCACTGTATAAAATTCCCAAACCTTGCCTAGCATAGATGCTACTGTTGGAAATATTAAGTCTAAACCTGATATTCAGAGCTACCTGTAATTGCTTACATATGCCTGATAGCCTACCACCTGGGAGGCCAAGGCAGGGGGATGGCCAGCTTGGGCTACAGAGAGAGAGACTATCTCTAACACAGATATGGCTGTCCTGGAACTCGCTCTGTAGACCAGGCTAGCCTCAAATTTGGAAGTCTGCCTACCTCTGCCTCCTGAGTGCTGGATTAGAGGTGTGAGCCACCACGCTGGCAGGCACTGCATTCTTGCTGCCCCAGAGCAAAGCTTATTAAGGTCTGGAGGCCCCAAGAACTCTGACTTCAGGTTCCAGTGTTCTGGGGTTGCTGAGGTACAAGGGATAGAAAGGGTGCCCACCCCTATTCCTGGAGCCTTGACCCATCTGTCATGTGGGCCAGGACAGAGCTGTGGGTGGATGTTTTATGGGCTGGTGTGGGGCTGAGGGGGCATGGGAACAGGAAGTGGATGGAGGCCAGACATGTGGAGAGCCAGGTTGCTGGCTACACCTCCTAGCTGTCTCGCACAGTCTGTGTCCTGGCCACTCCCATGACATTGCCTGGCCCATGATGAGGTCCTCTGTGGGGTAGGTCAGAACAGTCTCATCTCGGATCAGGGCTGCTCTAATGCTGGTGGGAGTCGGTAGTGAGGACCGTGGCTAGAGTCCTTCCCCCTCCCCCTGAAGGCTACAGACAGACCAGTCCTTGCCTGACATTCCTCTTCAGAGACTGCTTGGGAAGCCTCAACTTTCTTGTTATGAATTAGCATCCTCCATGTCTGCCTGTGTAGGAACTGAGCAGATATGCAGGTACCGTGTATGTCTGTGTGTGTGTGTGTGTGTGTGTCCCTCACATAGCCCAAGCTGGACCCTCACATAGCCCAGGCTGGACACAGCTGAGCATGACCTTGAACTCCTGCCACAGCCTCCCAAGTGCTGAAGTTACAAGTTTCTGCCTCCCTGCCCAGTGTTTCAAAAGGTTATTTGTGTTTTGAGTCAGGGTCTCCCTGGGCAGTCCAGATTGAACTTTGAACTTTGTAGTCAGTCAGCCACCCAAAACTGGGTTACAGGCAAACACCATGCCTGGCTCAACACTAGCAATCCTCCTGCCTCGGGCTCCCAGTTGTGCAGCACCTGCTCATATGTATTGTTATGGTTGGTGAGATCAAGGGGATCTTTTCCCTTTTACCCTTTTAATTTATTTTTATCTCATGAGAAGTGGGTGGGTGTTTTGCCTGCATGTATGTCCGTGAGAGGGTGTCAGATGCCCTGGAACTGCCGTTAAAGTTGTGAGCTGCCCCATGTGTGCTGGGAATTGAACCTGGGTCCTCTGGAAGAACAGCCAAGACTCTTTTTTTTTTTTTTTTTTTTTTTAAAGATTTATTTATTTTAATGAGTACACTATAGCTGTCTTCAGACACATCAGAAGAGGGCATCAGATCCCATTACAGATGGTTGTGAGCCACCATGTGGTTGCTGGGAATTGAACTCAGGATCTTTGGAAGAATAGTCAGTGCTCTTAACCGCTGAGCCATCTCTCCAGCCCCAGCCAAGACTCTTAATCACTGAGCCATCTTCCCAGCCCTTTACCATTTTATTACAATTATTTATCCCTGTGTGCTGTCTGTGCCTGTGTGTGGAGGTCAGAGGACAGCTTCCAGGAGTTGTTCTTGCCTGCCACGGTGTGACCCCTGGGTGGGAGAGGGACAAGAAGGACATAGGTATTATGTAGCCCAGGCTGGCCCCAGATGAGCTGTGTAGTAGAGGAGGCTAACCTACTGATCCTCCTGCCTCAGCTTTCCAAGTGCTGGGATTAAAGGGCACATGCCCACACCCAGCTAATATTACTGTTTCAGGGTTTCCAGCCTAGCCTTTTAATCTTCATAACTCAAGGAGACCCTTTTTGGTTTTAAAATAGATTTGCAGTTTTAATTTTGTGTATGTGTGGCATGTGGGTCCCTGGGTCTGGAGGGACAGGCAGGTGTTAGCTGCACATGAGTACTGGGAATGGGACTGAGACCCTCCCTCCACTCTAACTGTCTCTCTAGCCTGTGCCGCCTTCCACTGACTGTTTATAGGACCCCATGCTCAGAGAGGCAAACTAACTCCTGCAAGGTCACAGCATCCAACCTGGAGCACCTACCCGTGGCCGCTGGGGTGGGTGGGAAAAGCCTGCCCTAACCCTTGGCATCTGCTTGTCTAGGCTCAGGCCATCCAGGGGGCTCAGGCCCAGAGCCCAAAGCAACCAGCACAATAGCGTCCAACAGCTGGACCGCCAACAGCAGCCCCGGGGAGGCCCGGGAAGATGGGTCCGAAGGCCTGGACAAGGGGCTGGACAACGATGCCGAGGGAGTGTGGAGCCCGGACATCGAGCAGAGCTTTCAGGAGGCCCTGGCCATCTACCCGCCTTGTGGCCGGCGCAAGATCATCCTGTCAGATGAGGGCAAGATGTACGGTGAGTGCGGCTGGCCGAGGTAGGCGTGGCCCCGCCCGCTGGCTCCACCCCCTGCTCTCTGTCCCTTGCCAGACCTGTTGGTTGGGGGAGCCCTGGCGACTTGCCCAGCGGGCGAGTCCGGGCCGGCAGGCTTGGGCTGCGTGTGTCTGGGGCCTCCTCCAACTGCACCTCGCAAACAGGCCTGCCACAGCCCACACGCGCCCCGCCTCTCCCCAGCCCTGCCGGCTGGAGGTTTCGGGGTGACTCAGGGGGCCAGGAAAACTGGGTCAGTCCAGTGAGCCTCTGTCAGGAGTCTGTGGCCTAGTGAGGCAGCCCCAGACTCCAACTCCCAGAGCCCAGGACTGGGGGGGATATCATAGGGAGATTGGGGTCCCACTGTCTGGACAGGCCAATCCTTGATGCTTGAAAAACTCCACTCTTGGGGCAGGAAGATGTTCTGGGGTACTCCACTGGGTGGGGCCGCCTGCCCACACTGCACCCTCACCAATAGGAGGGCAGCCCCACGGGGTATTTTTAGACAAGGGGTTGGCAGGCAGGGAGGAGTGGTGGGGCCTGTTCTGTCATCGCAGAGGAATTTGGGGAATGTGGCAGTTCTGGGGAGGCCAAGAGGTTGGGGGGCTGAGCACACACCCTGGATGCTGACATACACCCTGTGGTATGTCTAGACGGCCCCCACATTGTGTAGCCTACTCCCCAAGATGGTCTCTGGGGTTGTGCAGGGTCTCTCCCCCAGACTCAGAGACGACTGGGCAATGCCGTAGGGTCACTGGCACAAGGACCCAGTGATACACCTTGACCCAAGCTGTCAGTATAAGAGACATATCAGAGGTCCCCTGCCTTACTTCACCAGAGAAGGGTCAGAGAACTTATTCCGGGTCCCCCATGATCGGGATGAAACCAGACAGAACAGCTTACAGATAGAGGACGTGGGCTGAGACCCATTCAAACCCTCCCCTCTGGGCCTTGCGACGCAGGAAGCCTGTCAAGGCTTTTTCTGTAGGCCATGCCCTCCACCAACTCCTGGAGTCAGTGTGCCTGCGGGGAGCTCTGAGTAGGTGTGCCCAGCCCCGGGTTCTACCCTCTCCCTCAGTCCTCACCGGCTCTGTTTCCCTGACCAGGTCGAAATGAGCTGATTGCCCGCTACATCAAGCTGAGGACTGGAAAAACCAGGACGAGAAAACAGGTAGAGAGATGGCCCTGGTCCCCTGCCACGCCACCAGTGGACACCCGGATGGATACATTGGGTGTAGGAAGCAGGGTTTAGTTCACAGGGCCTGCTCATAGGTCAGAAAGATGGGTGTTTGCCTAGTTGGGCTGGGTAGTAAAACAGCCGAAGCCCTGCTGGAGGTTGGCCTGGAGGAAGGGTGTCAGAACCTCCTTCGGAAGGTGTGGGAGTTAACCAGGGAGGGGCCATGCCAAGTGGGGGTTTAGTAGATCAGGCAGGGTAGCAACCCCCACAGTACCCACTTGTGTCAGCATACACCAGAAAACTGCCGAGTGATGGCGTTCACACCATTCCGCCTGCCTGTGACCATAGGGCCGCTCAGAGCCCGCCCTTTATATCCTTCTCACATGACGTAGGCTTTTCTGTGTCTGTGATCAACAGCTGTGACCAAAAGCACCTTGGGAAGGGAAGGGTCTGTTTTACCTCTGTCCACCACTGAGGGAAGTCAGGAACCAGGAGGCGGGAGCTGCAGCAGGATTGCTGCCTGATGCCTTTTTTTTTTTTTTTTTTCTTTTTAAGATTTATTTATTTTATGTATATGAGTACACTGTCCTTGATACCCACAAGGGGGCATCAGATCCCATTACAGATGGTTGTGAGCCACCAAGTGGTTGCTGGGAATTGAACTCCTGACCTTTGGAAGAACAGCCAGTGCTCTTAACCACTGAGCCATCTCTCCAGCCCCCTGCTACCTTCTTACAGACTTTCCCAGGGACAGCACTGTCCAGAGAGGGCTAGACTCTCCTGCATCAATCAAGGAAGTGAGCCACAGGCTTGTCCACAGGCCAGACTTGGGAAGGCATTTTCTCAAGCAGGCTCCCTTCCCAAATGACATAAAACTAAGAAACTGGGAAAGGGGAGTTTAGTGACCTCCATATTGTGTCACTGTGTGAGGCGGGGGAGGAGTCAATATCAGCCCCTACACCTAACAGGATGAACCAGGAGAAAGGGAGGGAGCCTTGGTGGGGGACGGTCAAGGAGTGGAGGCAGTGGTGGGGGTGGGGCCCTGCAGCTGTCAGGACAGTGAATCTGGGAGGCCAGCCAGGAGGCAGAGGCAGAGACTACCTTCACAGGGGTAGAATAGAGGCTAACAAACATGACGGCCTCATTCCTGGGAAGGCCAGCAGCTGTGGGAGACCAGGCAGAGGGGGGCTCGTTGGATGAATTAGATCTGGGGTACCTAGGGGAGATGTCAACTCAACCCCTAGCCCTTTGAGGGGTTGGGACTCAAACTCCACACCCCCCTTCCCCTAGAGTGCTGGCTGTACCTAGACAAGCCCCACTTGTCCCTAACCTCAGTCCTTAAGGGGGCTCTAGGCTCCTTGCCTAGTGTGGGCATTTAGTGATGCCTGCCCTGGGCCCTGAATGAGTTCCTATGACAAACTCAGAGACACCCCTTGGGTCTTCAATACAGCAGGCTTCCTGCACACATCGTGGAGTGGCAGATGCCTGTAACCCCAACACTGTGTCATGGGACACACTCAAAGTGTCCCATGGGTTTGGGGCTCCATCTGATCCCTCCCTGACCCTGGGCAACAGAGACTCTGAGGTTCCGATAGTCTGTGCTACCTGAGGCTAAGTTTATTCCCCAGCCTTGGCTCCTTGCAGCTGTGAATTTGGAGATACAGGAACACCTAAAGCAGTAAGTGCATCTGCTGCCATTACTGCCACACCCATATTCTTGGGAACCCGGTTAGCCCGGGAAGGGCTGGAGGTCTGTAAGTTCAGACTCTGAAGCAAACCAAGCTGGCCAAAGGTTGGGCATACACCCTGCCTTTTCTGACCCCACTTGCATCTACTCCTGGCTAGACTGTCCATTCAGGGCAACACAGCCATCTGGGGACCAGTGCCCATGTCTCCTGTCACCTGAAGCAGTGGGACTCCCTCTGATTGAACTATGTAGCCCAAGTTGGCCAGCCTCTGCCTGCCCCTACCTCCCAAGTGCCAGGGTCAAAGGTGTATGCTACTGTGCCTGGCACAGTGACTTCTTATTAATCAGCCGGTCAAATATTAGGTTGGGGGAGTGAGCCCCTGCTTCCAGATGTTAGAGCTGGCCCCAAGGAGGTGGCGCCAAGTGCTAAGGATGTGAGGAATTCTGGGAGAATAGCTTGGTGAGGAAGCCAGTGGTCCCCAGGGTCACATGGCCTGGGTTTTCGTGCTAGCTCTGCATCTGGCTGTGTGACCCTGGATACATGACTGAGCCTCTCTGGGCTTTGATTAGGTCATCTGTAAGTTAGAGGGTTGCTGCAAAGATCAAATGAGTTGGGCGTATGAAGCTTGGGGAACGCCATCAGTACTTCCCCGGACAAGAGTAAACGTCAGCTGGGACTCCAGGGGCCTGCAGGAGGAGCACCAGCTGGGGGCATGACTGGGGTTCCAAAGAGCACTTTCTTTATGGCAATAAAAAACTTTTGAAGGAAGCCCGCAGCAGCTGCCAATATGGACCACAGAGCGGCCTTGATGGTTTATGCTCTGCTTCTGGACCTCACCAAGGGCTGTTGTACAGTCTGGGCACTGTTGGCCTGGGACTAGCTCACCTTTAGTCTTGGGAGCTTTCAAGGAGCAGGTTGCTAGGAAAGAAAAGCCTTCAAATAAAAGTACCTACTGTGTGCATAAAGTGCCTACTGTGTGCATAACTCTGTTCATGGAAAGGCGTGCCTGCCGGGTATAGAAGAAGCTGATGGAGAAACAGAGGGAAACACTGCAGAGAGAAAAGATCTTTGACAGAAGCTGTGGCCAGCCTTTAATCCCAGCACAGGGGAGGCAGAGGCAGGAGGATTTCTGTGAGTTCAAGGACAGCTTGGTCTACATAGTGCATTCTAGGACAGCCAGAGCTACATAGTGAAACCCTGTCTCAAATTAAAAACAAAACAAAACAAAACAAAACAAAAAAAAAACCCAAGAGGCTGTGGCTTCATCGAATGCTGGGAAGAGCCACAGAGCCACGTCCAGCCTGTGTGGTGTCTACAGAGGTGAGGATTCCCATGAGGGGAAGACCCACTTCCTTTGGGTCAGGTACAGCCCTCGCCTGAGCATAGAGCTTGACTGGCAGATCGTGGGCTGGGGTTCACAGTGGGGTGAACAACCAACACTGTGGTGGTGCATGGTGGCTCTTGGGACCACTGTGGGTTAATTTAAGACCAAGAAGAAACAATTGACAATACCAAGTACCAAGAGGCATGTGCCCACTGAGATGCCAAGTTCTCCCATCAACCCTAGTCCACCAGAGATGAGGGCTGGGGCACTCCTTCTGCCCTGACTGTCCTGGCTGTGGCTCCTCACCCTCTGTGTTTTCCTTTGTGGCGGGGCATGGGGCACCTTCTAGGTGTCCAGCCACATACAGGTTCTAGCTCGGAAGAAGGTTCGGGAATACCAGGTTGGCATTAAGGTACGTTGGGTGCTTAGCAGGGCCTCTGGCCCCTTTCCTGGACCTTGTCTGCCTGTTCTGCACACTGCGGGCCTCTGCCTCAGTCGGCTCTCCAGCCCACCGGACCTCTCTCTGGCCTGAACTCTGCCCTCCGTCTCTCTCCTGTCCTCCGCTCCTCTCTCTTTCCCTACAGGTCTGTAGTCACTTGCAGGTTCTAGCCAGGAGGAAATCTCGGGAGATTCAGTCCAAGCTGAAGGTATGGGCCCCCTGGCTCTTGGCCTAGCCCTGCCCAGCTTCCTTCTGGGCCCAGACCAGGGCCGAGGAACTGAGAGGGTCTGAGACACACAAGTGACAGCAGTAAGTTCAAAAGGCTCCCAGGTGCCCACTGTGGTGGCACCTTAACCCCAGCACTCAGACGGAAGCAGGCAGATCTGAGTTCCAGGACAGTCAGGGCTACACAGTGAGACTCTTGTCTCAGAACGCGAGCAAGCAAACGAGCAACCAGCCCCAAAAGTCTTCACAGGCCACCGCCCCTGGGGCCTGGACACGCTGGTAGCCAGCCTCTGAGGACTACTCGAGCCTGCCTCTCTCCTGTACTCTCCCTTGCTCTTTTCTCCTGACCGTTGCTTGCTAATGGCCTTGGGGGCTTGAGGGAGGACATGAAGGGTGATGGCTGGCAGCTCAGTGGGGATCAGGGGTGGGGGAATGACAGTTACCAGGCTGAAAACTCCAGTCTGGGGTTCCTGGCCTGACCCCCTGTTTTCCCAGCCTCCGGGTCTCCCAAGCCTTTGGGGCTCACTTCTAGGATAGACACCCAGACCCATGATCCCTTTTTCTTCTTCATTGTCATCTTGCCAGGGCACCCCCTGGCTAGCAGGCACTCCCTTTCGGGGTGGGGAGGGCCCCCGGCCCCCAGCAGGCAGCCTCTTGGCTTCCTTGGAAACTGACAGCCAGAGCACAAGGTGGGGGTGTCCCCTCCCCCACAGAGCCCTCAGGTGTATCTTCTAATGTCTGTCCCTTTCTCCTTCACAGGCTATGAACCTGGTAAGTGACCCAGCACCCCTGGGGAGGGGCTTGAGAGCTGGGGTGGAGTGCTCACCAGAGCAGATGTGCTTCTCACCTTCAGTATAGTCCGCTCAGCATAGCAACCAGACCAAAGCCCCTAAACTGTGAAGGAAGCGTCTGGTTACATAGAAAATGTCACGGGTAATTGTGAGCGTCTGGGAGGAGCACTCAGTGTCCGTGTGGGATCCTCTGCTGGAGTCATCGAAGGACCGGGGCATCCAGCCTTTCAGTATATAAGGGGAATCCCAGAACCAGTTTGCAAGGGACCAATGTGCTGGGGCATAGGATAAACCGGTCAAACGGTATTGCATACTGTGGGCTGTGCCCAGAAAGGAGACAGACACCAGGAGACAGAGGGCAGACAAAAGCTAGAATTCCTACCTGAAGGGCCTGGCCCAGGCCTGACATGACCACTGCCCCCAGGACCAAGTCTCCAAGGACAAGGCTCTCCAGAGCATGGCGTCCATGTCGTCTGCCCAAATCGTCTCTGCCAGCGTTCTACAGAACAAGTTCAGCCCACCCTCCCCCCTCCCCCAGGCTGTCTTCTCCTCCTCCTCAAGGGTAAGGCTGGGGCTGGGCTGGGCTGGGGGCTGGGGGAAGCAGAGCTGGGCTGGGGTTGAGAGGGGCTGGGCTGGAGTCTGGGGGCTGGGCTGGGGTGTGGCTAGAGTTTCTGGGTACTGAGGCCCTAGCTCTGCCCACAGTTCTGGAGCAGCCCCCCTCTGCTAGGACAACAGCCTGGACCTTCTCAGGAGTAAGTATTGCCTATTTGAGGAACTGCAGTAATCTCTGGTCACTCCAGGTTCTCAGTTCTGAAACTGTGCTGACTGCCACACTGTGAATAGCTTTTGGGGAATGGAAGGGGAGTGTAGCCATGGGCTGTGGGATGCAGCTGGGTACCGCCGGAGTTAAACCGCAGAGTGGAGGGCTAGCTTGTGAGCATGCACAGGAGAGGCAGGTGAAGCCCTCTAACCTGCTTTATCGTCTGCAGCGTTAAGCCCTTCGCACAGCCTGCCTACCCCATCCAGCCTCCCCTGCCACCGGTGCTCAACAGTAAGTGTCCCACCATGCCATCCTGCACCGGACACCTCTGTTTGGGATCTATGTGTTTGTACTGGGGTGGGTGGCAGCTGTAGCGGTTTGAGAGGTTTCTATTCCGTGTAGAAAAAGAAAAAGACGCCAAAATTTTTCCAGAATTCCAATCTAGGTGGTAGTAGTTTTGTTTCTGTGTAAAACACACAAGATTAACTCCTTGGTATCCTTGACACCCACTAGGATGCAAGAAGACCTCTCTCACACAATTCTGTCCGCCTGGTGTCCCTGGGCGTGGGTTTGGGTTTCAGGCAGAGACCCAGGCTGCCTCCTTGGCTCCCTGGTCCATGTTCTGGGTTTTACAGACCAATCCTGCTGCCCAGCACGTGTGGGCAGATGAGTTAGAACTTACTGTTTTAGGTTATGAGTCCCTCGCCCCGCTGCCTCCAGCCGCTGCCTCAGCCACCACCTCTGCGCCTGCGTGGCAGGACCGCACCATCGCCTCCTCCCGGCTACGCCTCCTGGAGTATTCTGCCTTCATGGAGGTGCAACGGGACCCTGACACGGTAATGTGGGGATGGTGGGAGTCTGGCCCGTGATCCAGCATCCAGCTCAGGGTCCTAGCAGCGGGGTCCTCCGGCCTGCAGGCTGACCCCGGTTCGGCCCTCCCCACAGTACAGCAAACACCTGTTTGTACACATCGGCCAGACAAACCCTGCCTTCTCAGACCCACCCCTGGAGGCAGTGGATGTACGACAGATCTACGACAAGTTCCCCGAGAAGAAGGGGGGGCTGAAGGAACTCTATGAGAAGGGGCCCCCGAACGCTTTCTTCCTTGTCAAGTTCTGGGTGAGGCCTCTTCTAACCCAAGATGGGCATCGTGCCCAGCTCCCTGCCCGTTGGCCCCCAATAGTGGGCCCCTGGGTGGGACCCACAGGCCCCTGGGTAGGTGGGATGGAGGCGTGGCGGTGGGGGAAGCACGTGACCGTGACCACCAGTGCCCTGCGACACTCGGTACCCTTCCCCAGGCTGACCTCAACAGCACAATCCAGGAAGGCCCTGGGACCTTCTACGGGGTCAGCTCGCAATACAGCTCAGCTGACAGCATGACCATCAGCGTCTCCACCAAGGTGTGCTCCTTTGGCAAGCAGGTGGTAGAGAAGGTGGAGGTGAGTGGAGGCCTGGTGGTGGTGGGGGGTGAGTGGCGGGCACAATCGGGTCAACGACACGACACGCAGTCACGCTCCTTCCCGCCCCACTCTGCAGACGGAGTACGCCCGCCTGGAGAACGGCCGCTTTGTGTACCGCATCCACCGCTCACCCATGTGCGAGTACATGATCAACTTCATCCACAAACTGAAGCATCTGCCCGAGAAGTACATGATGAACAGCGTGCTGGAGAACTTCACCATCCTGCAGGTGCGGCGAGGGCGAGGCTGTCCTGTGGCTCGGGGGTCCCCGGGCTAGCCTGGAGGAGTGCAGTCTGCCCAGCCCCCCCCCCCCCCCCGCCCTTACTGAGTCCTGTTCCCTTCCTCTCTGCCCCGTAGGTGGTCACAAGTCGGGACTCGCAGGAGACCCTGCTGGTCATTGCTTTTGTCTTTGAAGTCTCCACCAGTGAGCATGGGGCACAGCACCATGTCTACAAGCTTGTCAAAGACTAGCCTGCCCTCCACCTCCACAGGATGCAAGGCGGACATCCTCCACACACCTGCCTGCCTGGTCTCCCCGTGTGGGTTGGGGGACCTAGCCACCCGTGGGTTTCAGGCTGGGACCCAGGTTGCCTCCCTGGCTCCAGCACACACGCTCCCTGCCACTGTTCTGCGCTTTACTGGAGAGAAGAGGGCTCCACGGTGGGGTGGCTTGCCTGGACACTGAGCCACAGATGACCGGGCTCCACCAGGCCTCAAGTGACATCAGAATCGTACCACGGAGGACACTTGGGGCTTAGTGTGTAGTTGCTGGCCCCTAGGGGAATGTGATGGGCAGGTGAGGGTTGCAGGAGACTGGGGAGAGCCAGCTTGCAAGGAGGCCCTGGTACAAGGTGTCAGGTTGGGGAGGCTGAGAAGGGCCCACACTTTGTACCTTCTGGGGACCAGTCTGCTCCCAGGCCCCTTACCCAGCAAGTTTGGGTATCCCATACCAGATGGAGTGCCAAGATGGAGGCCCACAGAAGTGGGCGGAGCTGGTTCAGCTACCTCCCTAGCAGAGCTGCCCACAGGCAGGGGAGGGGCTCTGCTGTATACCGGTACAGCTGGTTGGGGCTCTACTTCCTGTTCCCCCAGCATACCCGCCACAGGCGGCAGCAACAGGAGGCTGCCTCTGCCTTCTCCACATCCAGGTCCCAAGGCCACCTGGGTATTTATGAGTTTCAAATGAAGTACTGTGCCCCCCATCCAGCCCGAGTCTTCTTCGCCATTGCGTACTGCTCAGGCCACCTCCAGACCCCATGTAGGTTTTATAACATGTATTATATATATATATTTTTGTGTATTTTTAAAATCCAGCTGTGATGGGCTATATCATAAATGGCTCAAGGCAGGGGCCACTCAAGGCCTGACTCCTGCTTTAAAAAAAAAAAAATTAAAAAGCTGTTTCTGGGTCAAGACAGTTGTACCATATGCAACCTTGTACCCTACCTATACCTAGTCCAAAACAGGTATGACACATGGACGCTAGTGACTGCCACCCTCATCACTGGCATGCACCTGTGGCAGAATTCACCTTAGTACTTCAAGAGACAGCTACTGTAGCAAAGTTGGGAGGCCCTGGGGTTAGCTGCCAGGTGACCATGCAGGTCTTTAGATGCCGCCCTCTGGAGTAGTTTCAGTACTTCACTAGTAGACACCTTACACATTCACTGGCTAACCTGCTGAGCCTATTGAGGTCCTGCCCTCAAATCTCCTGGTTTTGTGTTCCCTTTCAGCCCTCAAGTCCCCTTGGCTTTGAGGGGCCTGCCCAAGATGGGTGTTATTTGGACGCTGGCTGCAGCAGGCAAGAACTCTTAAAGCCATCACTGAGCAGTCTATGGGTGTCCCCCTAAGGCCTGGTAACCACAGGGGAATTAGCTTGGGAACTTCACCTAGAAAAGCCAGGCTCCAATTCTACCTCAGAGCTACCTCTCCCACCACCTGAGAGACAGGTGACCGACCACCCAGTGCAGACCCCTACACATTTCCCTCCAGCTTTGGGGCAGCCTCAAATGCCCTGCCCCCAATCATAGGCAGACCAAGGATGAGTGGCAGCACTGAGATTTATTGGAGCATCTCAGTACAAACGCTGGGGCTTGCCCATGGTGCTCTTGATGTACAAAGCCCGAACATTTTGCCAGTTTTTCTTGAGTAAGGACACCAAGAAATTGACAGCCAGATGGATGTTGTAGACCAGCTCATCATCTGTCATCTTCACGTGGCCGACAGCAACAGCCAGACACAGCACCTACATGGACAGAGAAAAGGTCACCAGGCTGAGCTTGTATGTACTTGGCAGGCCTGTCCCTTTCCCCCAGTGACTAGGCTTCCAATCCAGGCTCAGCCCAGGGAGAAGGCACTCAGACCCAGTTCCTTCTGGTCTCCCACTATGAACACCCCCACCACACACAGCCCAGACCCACCTTCTTCATCTGGAACTTGATGGTAGATTTCACCTCATCCACTTTGGCCACCATGTTTTCATTGTGTGTCAGCAGGGAGGGGAACTTGCCAGCCTTGTTGAGGCCTGGGCCCAGGATACGTGGGATCTGCTTGATCAGAGACTCAGAGGCCAAAAAGGCATCGTACTTCTTGGCTAGGAGAAGATGCAGACACTCAGGACTGAGCCAAAAAAGCATTTTAAACAATCAACCCTTTGAGAAGGCCACCAAGTTGTCTCCTCAGACCCATGACCACTGAGTAGCTCCACCCTCAAGTCCTTACAGAGGTCTTGGACCAGGATGACCCACAATCCCTGGTGTACTGCGTAGAGCCGAGGGGCTGTGCTGGCCCCCACCCCTTGGATTCACTGTAAGCCTGCATTTAAAGTGTCTCAAGGCATAGACTGGAGAGAAGGCTCAGCAGTCAACAGTGCTGCTCTCCCAGAGGTCCTGAATTCAATTCCCAGTGCCCACTCGGCAGCTCACAGCCAACTGTAATGGATCTGAGGCCCTCTTCTGGGGTGCCCATATATATAAAATAAAAATCTTAAGCAAAAAGCTGTCTCAAAATCTGTCAAAGGGTGCCAGGCGTGGTGGCGCACGCCTTTAATCCCAGCACTCAGGAGGCAGAGGCAGGCGGGTTTCTGAGTTTGAGGCCAGCCTGGTCTACAGAGTGAGTTCCAGGACAGTCAGGGCTACACAGAGAAACCCTGTCTCAGAAACCCAGAAAAAAAAAAATCTGTCAAAGGCAATGCAAGACCAGCTATCTGAGAAGCCTCAAGCAGTCCTGGGAACCTTCATGACACCCAAGGACACAACTCAGTGGCAGGGCACGGTCCTGAGCACTTCTAGACCCTTGGCTGGCAACATCAGTTAGACTCAGTTATTACTCCAAATTCTAAAGAAACAGATCGAGACACCATCTCCTATCCGTAAAATCAGGCATGACTACTGCCTAGCTCATGGTGGATACAAAGGAGCCCACCGGCGACGGACCACTATACCCAACCTGCACATGACCTGTGGCATAGACAGGGACTTCCATGGAGGCTAACACGTCGAGCCCCTTATGACACCTCCATAGGTTGTTAACTGAAAAGACTGGAAACCCAAACCAATAGCTGGCTATGGGTCAACTGCACACACGGGGGGTGGGGGGCATCAGAGGGGCCGTGGGGCATCTTCTAACCGGCGTGTGCCGCCACTCCCGGGCAGGGCGTCAAGGGTTGTGTTCACCCCGGTGAGCCCCACCTACCCAGCTTCTTGACCAACTTCTTGTTCTTGTTCAGCTTCTTGAGCGCCTCGATGTCCATGTGGGGGATGTCCACGGCCTTGGCTTCATCGCAGTGCTGCTGGTCCCCCAGGACGCACACCGAGAACTTGGGGCGCGGGGTGGACTTAAGCCTGCGTTTGTGGGGGAGGGGAGGGACAGGTCATGCCCGGCGCTGGACATCCCGGTGGGTCCGAAGGCACGGCGGGGAGCGGCGAGCCTTACCCGGAGCTCTGGGCAACACCAGCCTGGCTTCTCAGGCTAGGCGGCGGGCTCGGCCGAGGCCTCCCCACGCCTCCCCTCTTGTTTTAAGACCCAGGGTGGGGGTCCGTCCAGCCAGCCTGCCCGCAGCAGGGCTCCTGAACTACCCTGGCACGTCAGTGACCCCGTGCCCGCCTCGGGCGCGGCCAGGCCACACGGGGCCACTGAGGGCTGGGTGGGGTTAGAGCGGTGCCAACCTGACGGTGCCCGAGAAACGTTTGTCCTTCTGAGGGTCGTAGTTCTTCAGGCTGATCTGCAGCTCCACCGTCTCCAGAAACCTGAGCGAGAGGGGCGCTGTGAGCCCGGGGTGCCCGCCGTGCCCGGGATGCCCGCCCTGCCCCCGGAGGCCCGCGCTCACTTGCGGCGCTTGCGCTGGTTCCCGTGCAGGACTTCCCGCACCGCCTCGTACAGGGTGTCGCGGGAGACTTTGCTGCTGTTGGAGAGAAGCGAAGGCGCTCAGGCCCGGCCATGCTGCACCCCGGGCCGGGTGACAAGGCCCACGGCACGCCGGGGAAAGGCTCGCGACGCGGGGCAGCCGCCGGGAGAGCCTCCGGGACGGGCCGCGGGGCGTCCGCGGGGCGGCGGGGTGCACGGATGGCGGCGGATAGCGCCCCGATATCGACCTACCTCATGGCTGCGGCGGCCGCGGAAACCGGAAAAGAAGGCAGAGCGCTTTGCGCATGCGCTCAAATAGAGCTCGCGTTCTCGCGAGAGTTGCTCGTTCCGCCGCACGTTCCGCGCTCAGCCGAGCCGGAGAGGCGCTGCAGTTGGCGGCCGCTGGGGGGCGCCACCACGTGGCCGCCCCGTGAGAACCGCTTTAGGAGCAGCGGGCCGTCTCCTGCACTGGGACTAGGGCCGGAGTCCGGCCCTGGGATCGGATTTCTCCCTGCTCTCTCTCTCCTGCCTGCCCCATGACTTCCACAGTCCCCGGCAGAACCGGTCTCCCTCATCGCCTAATTTGGTGATGAGCCCCGCGGAGCCACTGGGCAGCGCCCTCTCTAGCCGTGCATTGTGCCATGGTCCGGCCACCGCATGTGGGCAGAGGCACGGGTGACAGGAATAGCTGGAGGAAATGACCCTTGCTGAGATCCGCAGAGCGGGAAAGCGCCTTGTGACTAGATTAGGATCAGATGTGCCTGGTTTAAGCGTAAGCCCCCACCTGGGAGGAGGCGCCCACCAGGCTGCCCCGGCGGCCATCTGTATAAACCGCCCCTGACTCAGCCTCCGGGCCTGGTGGACTTTGGACAAATGCCCCCGTCTTGTCTCCATTAGTTGGCATTTCAAACAAAGTCGTTCTTGTTGCTTGACCCTGGCCTTTGCAGTTAATAGAGAGGCGCCGGGTCAAGGAGTGTTTGCAGGGAGCCTCCGGGTCTGGAGTGACTCATTCGGAGGCATGTCACCCTCTCTGGGAACGGGTCACAGATGTGGCCAGCACCCACCATTTGCAGGGAGCAGACCTACGAATGGCTCATCTCGCCCGAGCACACACACAGCACACAGCTGGCAGAATGAAGCAGGTTCCCGCAGGGTCAGAGCAGAGTGACAGGTTGGAGCTGCCAAGTGCCACCCACACTCTAAAGGCCACCATGGTGAGCTGCTTAAGTTTGTCTCTTAGGCATTGTTCCCCTTGCTTCTGTAGTCAGCGTCAGCTTGTTCTCAAAACTTTCTCACTGGACTGACCCCCCCCCCCACGCCTCCCTGGAACAGGGACTCAGGACTTCAGAGGAAGCTGTGGTCTCAGAAGCACCCAGAAACCTCTGTTCCCCACCACTGCAGGGCTAAGGTAGGAGGGTGCTGTCATGAACTTTCAGTGTGGCGAATTTTTTTTTTTTCTTGGCATAGCCCTGACTCTCTTGGAATTCGCTCTGTAAACCAGGCTGGCCTTGAAATTAGAGATCCGCCTGCCTCTGTCTCCTGAGATCCAGGATTAAAGGCGTGTGCCACCATGCCCAGCTGTGTGCTAAATATTTTTTGAGTGAGGTGCTGTGGAAATACAGATGTCACACAGGTCTGCAGCAGGCAGCCTGCGTCTTCTCAGCCCACGGTGGGTTAGGTGTCCCTCAGATCCCAGCCCAGACCTTTGCTGCGGATGAAGACAGAGCTCAGTGGTAGAGCATTAGCCTCGCAGGTCTATAGCCTAGCAGGCTCAGCATTAAAACAAAAGTTACGGGGGTCCCAAGCCCGCCCTCAACAGGCAGCTCTGACAGACCTGCTGTGATGGGAGGGGTGGGGGACAGGTGAGGGAGTGAAGGGGGTTATGGGAAAGTAGCCTAAGAGCACAGGTGCTTGAAGTTCTTCTTTGTATCTGACATGCATATGTTTGTACACGTTTGTGCTGTACATGCGTGAGCACTCTGGGATGCAAACACGCCCACACACACACACACACACACACACACACACACGGAGGTCAGGGGTCAACCTCTACCTGAGGGCTAGGATGACAGCGCTGAGCCACCAAGCCTGGATGGACTTTCTTCTTTTTATTAAAACTGTTACAAAATTACTCAGTTCAGAAACAAAAGGGAGGGGTCACAACATATACCCGAGCACAAAAGGTTCACACTGAAAGGCCAGCTTTCCTGCGCACCTCCCACTCATCCTCCCCGGCCCCTGTACCCTGATGTCAGGAGTGGTACCCAGGGCCTCCTCTCTGCTCTTTGTGGAGTCAACATGGTCCCGGCAGAGCCCAGGGTGTTGGGCAAGAGGCAGCTCACTGCTGAGATGGCTGTGCATTCTGAGACAAGTGGTCAGGACAGTGTGTCCTTGTGTGTGGTCAGCGGGTCACATGTCTCAGCGCTGCCTGCAGGGCCTTCTTCAGGAAGGTGGCGTTGGGCTCTAGGACCACAGCCAGGTCCAGGCTCTGCTGCTCTGTGATCTAGGGAGAAAGAATCAGGTCAGGACTGCAGTAGCCCGTCTCCCTAGCATCTGAACCTTTCTGCCCCTTAAGGTGGAGCAGAACCAGGAAGGCCTGCCCTGCTGCTAGATGGGCTTCAGGTGTGATCCTCAGGCTACAGATGAGAAGAGAGGTTTCTGAGCATGCCTCAGACCCAGCTTTCTCTCTCTCTTTTTCTCTTTTTCTCTTTTTTTCTTTCTTTCTTTCTTTCTTTTTCTTTCTTTCTTTCTTTCTTTCTTTCTTTCTTTCTTTCTTTCTTTCTTTCTTTCTTTCTTTCTTTCTTTCTGTCTCTCTCTCTCTCCCTCTCCCTCTCTCCCTCTCTCCCTCTCTCCCTGGCCTGTTCCTATGCCCTCTACGGGGCTCAGGTCCCCCCCCCATTCTCCAACCCCCACTCCTCAAAGAAGACGGGGGCAAAGTCCTTTCCCATCTGCAGGTCCTGATGCCTCTGGAGGATGGCCTTTCTTCCGGGATCCAGAGAGGTCTGTAGAGGACCCTGGGACCCCAGGACTGCACAGCACTCAGAGGTTCTGATTCCACTCTCCTGGGATCATTGGGTCAACAAATGACCTGCATGGTGGCCAGTTTTGACTGTCGACCTGACACGGCTGGGTGAAGAGGGAGCCTCATGGGAGGAGCTGCCTCCATTGCCCTGTGGCCTCTGGGGCATTCTTGTGTTGCTGGATAACATCTGAGTGCTCAGCCTACAGTGGGCAGTACTACCCCCAACTAGGTCAGCAGAGAGCATTCAGGCCAGCCTGGTCTCCATAGATCAGGCCAACCAAAGATACAGAGCCTAGCAAGCAGGAAGCCCGAGGTCCTATCTCCAGCACTGCATAAAACAGGCCACAGTAGTGTACCCATTAAACATAGCACTCAGGAACTGGAGACAGGAGGAGCAGACGTTCAAGGTCACTTGGGCTGCATAGCAAATTCAAGGCCACCCTGAGCTATCTGAGATCTTGTCTATTTTATGTTCAATAGTACTTGTCTGCATGTCTGTCTATGTGCAGGTTTCAGAAGCCCTGGAACTAGAGTTACAGACAGTTGTCAACTGCCGTGTGGGTGCTGAGAAGTAAACTCAGGACCTCTGGCTGGCCTTGAACTCAGAAATCTGCCTGTCTCTGCCTCCCAAGTGCTGGGATTAAAGGCGTGCGCCACCACTGCCCAGCAGGACCTCTGGAAGAATAGCCGGTGCTCTTAACCGTTGAGCCACCTCTCCAACCCTCGATCTTGTCAAAATGAAGAGCTCCCTGACCCATGACCCACATGAGCCTTCTAGGACAGGCTGCTGGGCTGGGCCCGTGAGGTGGCTCAGAGGGCGAAGGCGCTTGCTGCCAAGCTTGGCTACCTGGGTTTGATCCTGGGAGGCACACAGTGGAAGGAGAAAGCAAGTTTCTGAAAGTTGTTCTCTGGCCCTACATGTGCACACACACAGTACATAAATTAAAATGCAGTTTTAAACATTAGAATCGGAGGCTGAGAGATGGCTCAGCGGTAAAGAGCACTGACTGCTCTTCCAGAGGTCCTGAGTTCAATTCCCAGCAACCACATGGTGGCTCACAACCATCTGTAATGGGATCTGATGCCCTCTTCTGGTGCGTCTTAAGACAGCTGCATACACTCATATTTCTGTACTCACATAAAATAAATAAATAAATAAATAAATAAATTAAAAAAATACTTTGGAATTAGAACTAAATCTGGGCGTGTTCGTATGACCTGTGACCCCAGTTCTGGGTTAGGAGGCAGACGATCCCTAGGTTCACTGCTCAGTCAGCCAGGCCACGCAGAGAGCTCCTGGTTTGGTGGCAAACCATGTCTGTACAATGGATACGCAGACACTGTGGCCCCAGCAGAACAGGAGGCCGAGGCAGCAGGAGCTAACAGTGTCTGAGGGCTGGTGCACAGGACAGGATAGGAATGCACAGCCTCAGAGGGCTTTGCCAGGGCTTGAGCTGCCGCAAGGAAGTCTGTAGCAGGCTCGCCCCAGCCACCACTGACTCTCTCATACTGTTAGCTCCTGGCTACGACAATCCCCAAGGTCAGTCCTGGCTCACACTGTAGCCCTTGCCAGGAACAGCTCTCCACCGACTCCAGCCCGTGGCCGACTCCAGCCTGTGGCCGTTGGTGCGTTCTTGGTCTTTGGGATGGGAGTGAACCTCTCACATAGCATGGACTGGCCTGGAATTTGCTATGTACAGAGCTTAGCTTTTTGAAAAAAAAGAGAAGAGAGCCTCGTGTATTCAAGGCTGGCCTTGAACTTCTGATCTTCTTGTCTCCAGCTCCTCAGAGCTGGGATGTTATGTGCCTCCCAATCCTCACGTCCAATTTACAAAGTATAAGGAATTGAGCCCAGGGTTTTGTGTAAGCTAGACATACACGCTGCTACATCCCTAGCCCTCCCCACTTTTTATTGTTACTAATTTTTTATGTAACAAAAATTACATAAAACAGGGTCTCAATACAGCCCTGGCTGTTCTGGAACTTACTATGTAAACCAGGCCAGCCTCAAACTCAAGAGAGCCAACTGCCTCTGCCTCCTGAGAGCTTGGACTAAAGGCATGCGCCACCATGTCTAGCTTTGTTATTTTTGAGTTTTGTATTTGCCTGTGTATCCCAGACTGGCCTTGAACTTAAAGCAACCCCCCTGCCTCAGCCTGCTCCATACATTTACCACCCCCAGTAACAACCCCCAATAAAGCTTAGCTGCCCTCCTCCTTTGTCACCAAATGCCTGTGCAAGCAAGGCTCATCCCAGGTATGACAGCTGGAGACAGGGCCAGCTCAATGCCCCACATACTACCAGCAAAGGTCCTGGCTGGGTGAGCCCCCGTTGACACTCACGCTGGCCTGGTACTTGGTCATCACCGTTAGCATCAGCTTGGCATAAGCCATGGAGGTGGTGGCTGCCGGCCCCTCTTTGCAGAGCCTCTGCACCAAGACACTGAACACCTCAGGGGTCATCTCCACCTGCATGCATTAGGACATGGGACATCGTCACAGGACAGCGTTGACCCCAAGCTGTCCATCTCCTAGCAGGTAGCTGAACAGAGTGCTCCAGAACGTTCCTCCACAAACCCAAGTATTGAAGTCTTGGTCCCAGGGCGAGGTACTGGGAGGTGATGTTTGTCTATAGGGGACGATAGTAGCTTGGCCCCTGTTCTCTCTGCTTCCCGGCTGCCATTACCAGAGCACGCTACCCATCACAAACCCCTTCCACCACGATGGTGCCTCATATAGGTCCAGGAGCATCCGAGCCAACCCCAGAGAGAAGCCTCTGACCTGTGGACGCAGCCAGCCTTTCTTCTGCTCTTTCCCTCAGGCAGTCTGTCTCAGTAAGAGAAAGCTAACACACAGCTGTCTCCACAGCTGGACAACAGAGGCCAGCTGAAGGCTGTGAAGAGCTGGCACGAGACAGCAGCTACAGGTCTCACAGAAGAGCAACTGCCCTTGCAGAGGTTCAGTCAGGGCCACAGGGAGCCAGTGACTCTAGCCTGCCTTAGTAGTTGAAGCATGACTGAAGCCAGGCCGGGGTGAGGTTCTGAGGGGCACTGCCAGCTCTTCATGCTAACGGAGGACCACTAGCATCAGGTGGCAGTCAGCACTTCACATGTGCCTTCTTGAAATCTCCCCACACTGTTGTATCTACTCTCAGATAAGGAGACCTGGGAGAAACAGCCAATCCCTGTGAAGCTCCACCGGCATCTGCCAACTTGATGGATTTAGAATCACCATAGAAACACATCTCTGGGTGTGTCTACAAGGGCGTCCCTCAGCCTCCTGCCCCAAGCCCCTCCCAACATGACAGGCTTGACAGGTACACCCTTAAACTGGGAGCCAACCAAGTCTTCTTTCTTCAGGTTGATTGGTTTTTGTTTTTGTTTGTTTGTTTGTTTGTTTGTTTGAGACAGGGTTTCTCTGTGTAGCCCTAGCTGTCCTGGAACTCACTTTGTAGACCAGGCTGGCCTCGAACTCAGAAATCCACCTGCCTCTGCCTCCTGAGTGCTGGGATTAAAGGCACGCGCCACCACTGTCCCTGGCTCTTAAGGTTGATATTGTGAGCTATTTTATCACAACAAGAGGAGTAATTAATCAATTACCTAAGATGCAAACATGAGAGAAGCCAGGAATGGTGTTGTACACCAATAATCTGAGGACTCGGGGCAGGAGCCCAAGGTCAGCTTTCTATATATTGAAGTTCAAGGGCAGCCTGGACTACTTGAGAACCTGTCTCAAATAATAATAATGATGACAATAATAATATAGTGATGGAGAATTTTAGATGGTAAGATAGGAAAATGCTAAAATATACCACTGTAAGAGGGCAGGGCTGGGGCTGGGGCTCTGTTGATGGAGCCCATGACCGGGATGCGTGGAGCCCTGGGTTCAGTATCTAGTGTCACATAAAATACGGCATGGTGACACATAGCATGTAAGCTCAAACTCCAGGTAGACACACAAAAAGCAGGTCCACTGGGCCCAGAGCTGGTGAGTTTCAGCCCCCATGAGAAGCAGGGAAGACCAGTTTAAGGACCGCTGTCTAAACAGCCAATGTGAGCGCTGCCCTAACTTGGAGCTGTTTTTCTGAACCAGTGAGAGCTGAGCGCTAGACCGGGGAGTCAGATGCCTGGGACAGAGCCAGGGGAACATTCTGCTTCCATCCTGTTGAGATTTTAGACTCTAACCTCGTGTGTTGAGGCACACCTGTAGTCCTCCCAGCATGAGGAAGAATGACCAGTTCAAGGTCACCCTCCAGCACACAGGGGTTTTAGGCCAGCCTGGGCCACGTGATAGAGAAGCAGAGACGCCAGTCCCAAGGCAGGTGCTACTAAAAGAAAAGGCTAGGTGACCAGGGGTCAGCTGTCTGTCCCTGCCTGCATCTACTGGGCCTTCTGCCACACAGGACCTTCTGCAGTGACATAGGTATAAGGCAGTGTCCTGCTTGCCTAACCCTGAAACCCGGAGCCTCTCAAGGGAACACGCTCACCTGCCGTTCCAGGAGCGCCTGCAACACCAGGAACGTCTCTTCTCTCCAGGCCAGCTCCAGGATCTGCCTGCACAGAAGACACCCGGTAAGACCTGTCCCCAAAGCCACTCGGGCTCCACAGCAGAACAGCGTCAGCCTTACCTTAGCAGCTGGAGACCCCAGAACCATCCTGGGTTTAATCCCAGGCTTTATCACCAACTGTCTGTGAGGACTTTTTTGTGCTGAGAATGGAAGCCACATCGGCTCTGAGGCTAAGTTGTCAGTGAGTGGTGGCTGGCATTATTTGAGACTACTACCCCACCCCACTATGGTGTGGGTTTTTTTTGTTTTGTTTTTGTTTGTTTTTTCGAGACAGGGTTTCTCTGTGTAGCCTTGGCTGTCCTGGAACTCTGTAGACCAGGCTGGCCTTGAACTCTGCCTGCCTCTGCCTCCCGTGTGCTGGGATTAAAGGCGTGTGCCACCACGCCCGGCTCTGACAGCATACTCTTAACTGTTGCCTCCCTAGTCCCTATATCTATGTTTAGGAAACAGTGTACCCCAGACTGGCCCCAAACTTGCCATGCAGTCAGGATTAGTCTTAAACTCTGGACCCTCCTACCTCTACTTCCATGGATGAGACTTCAGGCTTACACCACGAATGCCCAGCCATTCTTTGATTTTACTGCCTAAATTTAATCCCAATTTTGAGCACTTACATACTAGGAATATTACATGAATCTCGACGTTGAGACTCATATGTGCTAAACACACACTCTCCCACAGAGTAACACCAAGTACCTTGGATGTTCAATTTTCTGTGAACTCACAGTATGTGCTACCACACAGAGGGACTACCGGGCTCAGAGACAAGGAGTGAGGAGCCCAGGCTTGTGTGCCTTGTAATTCCAGCACATGGGAGGAAGATGGTGGGAGTTCAAGCCTAGCCTCAGCTATGATCAAGGCCAGCCTGGGCTACATGAAACCCTGCTTCGAAAATAAATAAATAAATATATACAACCAAGCTTGAGTTAATAAACAAGGTCAAGATTGAACTCACGTCTGACTTTAGCTGCTCTTAACCACTGCAGCATATCCTGGCTAAGCTGAGCTAATTATTAGAGGAACCACACCCAGAAAAACTGGGGATGATGCCCAGCATACCACCCAACATGGGCCCAGAGGAAAGGCCACCAGGCAGGTTTAGATCCCAGAGCCATGGTGGGCATGCGTGTGTGTGCATGGTGCTGGAATGAAACCATGGCTTCACGCAGGCTTGGCCTGGGGAGAAAGCAGAGTGGCGTTAGCTTCGAGGCCTGCACACTCACCCCAGAATCTGGACCTGCATGTCTGGCTCCAGGGACTCATCCTTTATGAGGGAACACAGTAACTCGGTCTGCGCAGGACCTGGGCCAGACACAGGAGAGGAGAGAGGGCTGAGAAGGTAGGGGAAGGCTGCCAGGGTCTGGATGCCCGCTGTCGGGCAAGTTACTCACTGAACCCCTTACTCCCAGCAGGTCTCCTGGGGTGAAGTGCGCTGGGCACAAAGGGTGGGGCTGGTTCTGGTTCTGCACACACCTACATGTAGGTCCTGGAGCAAGGGACAGAGGACAGCCCTGCAGACGGCGTAGGTGTACTTTACACAGAAGGAGACGAGGGCCACTCTGAGAAGCCTGGAGGCAGAGGACGGCAGGGAGCAGATCTAGTCACAAGGGAGAGTCACAAGTCACAGAGTCACATCTTCTCTTTAGGATTATCTCACACACATTTATACGACGGCAGGCCATGTTTTAGAGGAAAAGCCAAGTGTCTATCTATCTAGGATCACACTGGCTCCCACCTGGGGCCCAGGTGAGAAGAAGTTACATTTGTAACAACATACAGTCAGGAACCCAACCCTCTACCCCTCTCCCAACCCCTTCCTACCCGGTCAAGAAAGAGGCTCCTAGCCAGCACGGAGGCGTTGCAGATGCTGAGGGCTGGCTTGAGACCCAGCAGATGGCTGCAGAGCTGCAGGAGACCTTCGTCAGGGAGCTGGGGTAGCTGTAGCTTGCTGCATAGCAACTCCATCTGGGTGGGGGGACACGGAAGACACTCAGCTGCCTCTGCCAGGCCCAGTGGGCAACTGAAAAGACAGGCAGGGGGCTGGAGAGGTGGCTCAGCGGTTAAGAGCACTGACTGCTCTTCCAGAGGTCCTGAGTTCAAATCCCAGCAACCACATGGTGGCTCTCAACCATCTGTAATGGGATCAGATGCCCTCTTCTGGTGTGTCTGAAGACACCAGTGTACTTACATAAAATAAATAAATAAAATCTTAAAAAAAAAAAAAAAAAAAAAAGACAGGCAGGGAGGAGAGGAGGAGGGGAGAGGAGGGGGGGGACACGGCCCAGAGCAGGGAGAGTCACTACAGTGGGAGGAGCCTGGAGAGGCGGAGAAAGCAAGCCCCTCCCCTGAGCTCCATGGGAGGCGGGGAAACAGGTGCAGGGGTGACCTCAGGGCAGGCCTGTCTCACCTCCTTGGGACTACATTCATGAAGAAACTGCAGGTCCGCTAGGGGCTCCTCCTGCTCCTCCAGCCCCTGGGGAGGCAAATCCTACATAAGGGCCAGCAGAGTCCTTGTGACAGGTCACAGAGGCTACTCTTGAAAGGCACTCCCAGAGGAGGACATCTTGGGGGATGATGGCCTGTCCAAGCACGGCCCTGGAGGGCCTGTCAGATCTCTGTCCTCCCCAGCCCCATGCTGAGCTCCATGATCTGGGGTTTCCCTGGGCAAGGCTACGGTAGAAGCCAGAAGGAGGGTTGTGGTGGACCGGGAGAGCCTGTCACCTCCTGGAGGGCCTTCAGCAGCAGCTGCAGCCTGGACATCTGGTCCTGTGGAGGAGAGCGCAGTCATGGAAGATCTGTGGTGCAGCAGGACCTCTCAGCTCCCTCTGTAGGAAACACCCTGGGCAAGAGCTGGGGAACGGGGCCCAGCACCCACATGGGGCTGTTCACAATCTCCAGTCCCCTCTAACTCTAGCCCTGGGAGCCCCAACGCCCTCTTCTGGCCTCCATGGGCACGACAGGCGTGTGGTGCACACAAGGACAAGCAGGCACACACATAAGCTAAATAAAACCTCTACAGGGGGAGTGGGGCACACCATGAGAGCTGACAGGCAAAGGCAACTCAGAAGAAGCAGGTATGGGCCGCCTCCACCTAGATGCCTAGAGCAGGCCTGTGTGAAGCCCAGCCCACGGCTGTCTTCTCTGCCCCCAACCTCAATGGGGTAGGTAGACCCTGTGTGGGCAGGCAGGCTCTTGATATGACTCACAGCAGCAGGCAGAGCAGCAGGAGCTAAAGTCACCCCTAGACCGTCAGGACAGGTGCATCCCGATCCTAGTAACTCCCTCCACACCCACAACCCACCCCTCATCCCTGGCCCATGGACTACAGAGAGGTCCCTGCTGGAAGCTGGGTCTCAACCAGCTTCCACCATTACCCGGAAGTACCAGCTTCCCAAGCACACCATACCTGGACAACTTTGGGCAACTCCACACTCTCAGCCGGCCCCTTGGCCTCCTCCACGCCAGGGCCAGTCTCCGGAGCCTCGGCTTCAGTGTCAGGCAACACACCTTCAATGTCAGGCAACACACACACTGGGGATCCCAGTGACTCCAGTGTGGGTCTCTCTTCCCGAACCTTTCCTTCCACCTCCTCCTCACAGCCCCGGAGCCTTTTAGGGGATCTCTCTGACTCAGGGCTGGCAGCCTCTTCTGGCGCTTTCTTCCGTTTCCCACAAAGCTGGGAGAGTCTGTCCTCTTGTTCAGGGTCAGGAGCCTGGGCCAGTTTCAGCCCCCTCCCGCCTTGGCCCAGCCGCCCACACAGGTCCCGGAGCTGTGACTGACAGCTTCTGGTCAATGGAGAGGATCCCTCCGCAGCGACTCCGACCCCCACATCCCTTCGCAGCAGCTCCCCCAGGGCGTGGAGCCAGGCATCAGGGGTAGACGCTGTGTCCTGATGGTGGAGCTGCAGCACAGAGCGGAGTCCGCACTCAGGTAAGGATGGTTGGAGAGCCAGCAGCAGGGACAGCAGGTTCTTCCGGCAGACCCCAGGCAACCGGTGTAACAGTGGGACCCTAAGAACAAAAGATTTTTGTTTTCTGAGTTGGGGGGGGGTTCACTATGTAATTCATGCTGGTCTTGACCCCTCAAACCTCCTGCCTCAGTACCGTACGTGCTGTTCACAGGCATGTACCACCATACCGTTGGGGCAGACTGGCTCTGGAGTTGAACGCCGTGGCAGGCAACAGCCAGGGACTGGATGGCGGTACCTTCGAGAGTTGCTGAGGGTAGGTGGCCAGGTCTGGTGGCACATACCTTCAATCCCAGCACGTGCAAAGCTAAGGTAGACAGATCTCTATGGGTTTAAGGCCAGTCGGAGCTAAACAGTGAGACCCTGTCTCCAAAACAAGCAAGAGTTGCCGAGGATGGAGGGGTCAGGGGTGCCTAACATGCACCAGGCCCTGTTCTTAGACCCCTGCACCAGAAAGGGCTTCACAGAGCGAGTGGGCCAGGAAGCAGAAAGAAAGAACTCCATAACAACCCTTCATCCCACCCTTTACTGCTCCTAAGGGGCTGGCTGCTGCAAACAGCTGGAATATCCTCTCAACCCTGGCCTCCAGAGCTTCCCCAGGGTTCTAAGCCTGTAGCTCTCTCTCTAGGATTCTACTGAGGTAGCCAGTGTGACCAGAACCAAATGACCATGTCTTCAAGCTTCCCCCTGTGTCAGGTGTCAGGGCCATTATCACACTGAGGTATATATTCCCCCCCCCCCTTTATTGTGACAGGGTTTCTCTGTGTAGCCCTGGCTGTCCTGGAACTCACTCTGTAGACCAGGCTGGCCTCGAACTCACAGAGATCTACCAGCCTCTAGTTTTCTTGGCCTGTGCAGTCTTGGTTTCCAACTTGAAGCAATCCTCCTGTCTCACTCAGGTTCCTGATTGCTGAAGTCAGACCCTACACTGTAGGCCTGTATTTTTTTGTTTGTCTTTTGTTTTCTAGACAGGGTTTCTCTGTGCAGCCCTGGCTGTCCTGGAACTCACTCTGTAGACCAGGCTGGCCTCAAACTCAGAAATCCGCCTGCCTCTGCCTCCTGAGTGCTGGGATTAAAGGCGTGCGCCACCACGCCCAGCATGGCCTGTATTTTTAACACATGTATCCACTTGATAAGAACATCTGTATTGGAGGTATATTATTATTATTATTATTTGTTGTTTTGACAGGGTCTATGTTGTCCTGGGTGGTCTTGGAGATTGTCATGCCTCTGCCTACCGGGTAGTGCTATTAACAACGTGCACACACCGCCTTTTCTTCATCTTAAGACAGAGTCTCACTCTGTTGCCCTGAACTCCAGAGATGTGCTCGCCTCTGCCTCCCGGATGCACCAGCAGCTCTGCAACTGGTGATGGAAGCAAGCAAACAAACTCAGTCTGCACTTAGAATTCTGCCTGACAAAATGCGTGTCTCAGCCCAGTGTTGGCATGCGCACTGGTAATCCTATCACCGAGGACATGGCTGCCGGAGTTCGAGGCTAACCTGGGCTAGATGGAACCCTGCCTCAACCACACAAATAAGCAGAGGGGAAGCGGCGGGGGCCACGGGTGGGGACTCACAGCTCCAGGCGGCCGTCGGGGCCCCGCACCTCGGGCTCTACGTGGCCCAGCGCCTCCAGGAAGCCATGCCAAGGGAAGTGCTCCGCGCGGCGGCCGAGGGCGCGCAGAACCCCTAGCCCGCGCCGCGCGCCTTCAGGCCCTGCCTGTAGCGCCTGAAGCAGGAGGCGGGCGGGGGCCTCCAGGGTCGCCCAGGGCTCCGCCCCGGCCGAGGCCACGGTGTCCGACACCGGCGTCGCCAGCGCAGAGCGGACGCGGGGCGGGGACCAGGACACGCGGGATCGGAGCGCCACTCCGGCCGCGCAAAGCTCCCGGGGCCACGGAAACCCGGAGCGCCAAGTAGAGCCAGAAGGGGCGGGACCTAGCGATCGGGGCGGGACCGGAATGGGCGTGTCATCGCGAGTGGGCGGGAACAGCAACTAACCAGACCTGTAAGAGAGCGTCCAGGAAAGGGGCGGAGCGTGGGGCGGAGCGAGGGCATCAGGAAGCACCTTAACTCCCTGCATAGTGCGAGAAGCCCGCGAAGGGGTGGGGCCGGTTCCAGCGGCTGCAGCCAATCTGATCCGCGCTTGGTGGAGCGGCTGTGCTATACTGCTTAGTCCTTTTCCACGTCTTTTAAAAAATTATTTTATGCGTATGGGTGATTTGCTTGTATGTCTGGTGCCCGCGGAGGCCAGAAGAGGGCGTCGGATGTCCTGGGACTGGAGTTAGAGATGGCTGTAAATTTACACGTGGGGTCTTCTGCAAGAGCAGCTAATACTTAACTGCTGAGCCATCATCCCTCCAACTCCGTTTCCATTTTGCTTTTGTGTGTGTGTGTGTGTGTGTGTGTGTGTGTGTGTGTGTGTGTGTGCCTGTGTATATGTATGTGGGCCACATGTGTGCAGGAGCCCTGGAAAGTCAGAAGAAAAATTTCTTTGAAAATTGAGTTATAGGCAGTTGAGACTTGCACACACACACTGAGAAACCCTAGTCTTTACGAGTATAGTTAGCACTCCTAACCACTAAGCCATCTCTCTAGTTCCTATCCCTTTACATTTTTATTTTTACTCATATGTATGCGGCGTGCGTGTATGCGTGGTTGGGGAATATCTCTATGTGTATATAGTATGTATGTGTTCTGAACCTTAGTCCTCTGTGAGACAGCAATATGACCTCTTAACTGATAAGACGTCTCCCCAGCCACAAATTATCAAATATTTTGACAGTTACTTTCAGGAAGAATTAAAAAAGGAGACAAATTGAGATGCCTTATAATAGGATGACCAGGCAAGATGAACCTGATAAAGTCCAGGTCAGGGAGCCTGTAGGGAGGCCACTACAGGAAGAGAAGAAACGGCAATAGCCCTGGGGCTGCAGGGTGGCTGGAGGGGAGATCAGAGAGGTCACCAGGCTTGAGGTCACACAGAGGACATTGGCTTTCTGCTCTGAATATCATGGGAACCCATGGCAGTATTTTTGAGCTGATTTTGATCTAAGCCAAACTATTTATTTCAAAGGAATGAGTTGGAAAAGACAAGGTCTTTAGTGATTCACAAAGGGGAAAAAAAAAGCAAAAAGACAAAAAGAAAGAAAGAGAAAAAAGAAAATGCTTTCTTCTAATAACCTCCTTTCTCCAGTAAGTAGACTAGAGCAGATTCCCGGTGTTCCACAGAGGAGCTGTGACAGATGTGGACCCTAAGAAGTACAGCTGGGATCTTCCCCAAGCCTCAACCAGGACCTCGCTGCCTGAGGCTTTGCATTTGAGTCATCTGGGTAGAACTGAGGCAGAGTTCTAAACCTGGTTTAGATTTCCACGTTCAGAGAAGTCCAGGACGATATCCCAACCCCTGTGGAATGTACAGCACAGTCTCCCAGAGGTCAAGGAAAGCAGATGGCCCCTGGGGACAGGGGCTAAAAATGAACAGTATTCAGACAGCATGGGACAGCTCAGTTATATCTTATTGGTTTTCTTCCAAAATCCTTCTACAAAACAGTAAAGTTTAAAAAAAATCAAGCCGGGCCACGCCTTTAATCCCAGCACTTGGGAGGCAGAGGCAGGTGGAATTCTGAGTTCGAAGCCAGCCTGGTCTACAAAGTGAGTTCCAGGACAGCCAAGGCTACACAGAGAAACCCTGTCTCAAAAACCAAAAAAAAAAAAAACAAAGACTTGTAAAGTGGATAAGAACCTTTGTTCACTGTGGTCCTCTCCCCTCCCCAACACCCATGCCTCCTCCTCCCCCACCCAGCTCACAGGGGAGGAGGTAGAGGGTTTGTAGCAAAGCCTCAAGGGATTATCAGTCACCACTAAAATTTCTCACCCAGCAGGTCCCTCCCTTCCCCTATTCCTCCTTCCTTCCTTTCTTCCTTTCTTCCTTTCTTTCTTGTATATGAGTACACTGTAGCTGTCTTCAGACACACCAGAAGAGGGCATCAGACCCCATTACAGATGGTTGTGAGCCACCATGTGGTTGCTGGGATTTGAACTCAAGGATCTCAGAAAGAGGAATCAGTGCTCTCTTTTTAAAGTTTTTTATTTATTTAATGTGAGTGCTCTACTGCATATACATCTGATGGCCAGAAGAGGGCATCAGATCCCTTTCTAGATAGTTGTGAGCCACCACATAGTTGCTGGGAATTGAACTCTGGATCTCTGGAAAAAGGGACAGTGCTTCTAACCGCTAAGCCATCTCTTCAGCCCCCTTCCCTGTTCTTTCAAACAACTCCTCGAAGCTGAAAGCTAAGGGAAGAAGAGCGCATGTCCTCCCCGCAAGCCCCCAAAAGTGCAGGACCAAGGCCAGGGCACAATCTGGAAGAGCACATCTTTCTCTGGCTTGCTGGTCTCTAGGAATGATTTGGCCCCAACCCCATAAAGTAGAGAGAAAAACCCAGAAGCCTTTGGCTTTAGCCATAGCTGATTGGGGACAGACTCACAGGTGAAGTTTGGCAGGCTGGACACGGCACAATATTGTCACATTAGGGTAGGCATTATCTATATTTCTCATGTAATGCATTACATTTATGGTGGATATTTTTAAAATACTGGTCCTCCGACAGGCAGTGGTGGCGCACGCCTTTGATCCCAGCACTTGGGAGGCAGAGGCAGGTGAATCTCTGAGTTCAAGGCCATCCTGGTCTATACAGTGAGTTCCAGTACAGCCAGGGCTACACAGAGAAACCCTGTCTGGAAAAACCAAAACCAAAACAAACAAACAACTGGTTCTCATGTAACCTAGGCTGCCTGCCAACTTGATGTGTCACTGAAGATGACCTGGAACTTCTGAGCCTCTTGCCTCCACCTCCCAAGTACTGGGATTACGGGTGTGTGCCCATATTCCTAGCAAGGAGCAAACTGAGACCTTGTGCCTGCTGGGTGATCATACTGACTGAGCCCCAGTCCCAGCCCAGCCTTCATGGATGTTGTATTATTTTTCTTTTTCTTTTTTTCTTTATTTTATTTTATTTTATTTTTGGTTTTTTAAGACAGGGTTTCTCTGTGTAGCCCTGGCTGTCCCGGAACTCACTTTGTAGACCAGGCTGGCCTCGAACTCAGAAATCCGCCTGCCTCTGCCTCCCGAGCGCTGGGATTAAAGGCGTGTGCCACCACGCCCAGCTGTATTATTTTTCTATTGCTGCGATAAAGCACCATGGCTAGGGGCTGGAGAGATGGTTTAGTGTTTATGAGCACCGATTGCTCTTCCAGAGGACCAGAGTTCAATTCCCAGAAACCTCATGACAGGCAGCTCACAACTGTCTGACTCCAGTTCCAGAGGGTCTGACAGCCTCTCACAGATAAGCAGGCAGAACAACAAAGCACATAAAAATAAATCCTTAAACAACAACGACAATACCAGGACCAAGACAACTGGAATAAGAGTTTATTTTGTTTGGGCTATGGTTCCCAAGAGTTCGGACCCCATGATGGCAGAGTAGACTAGGATTGAGGGGTGGAACCTCTGAGTTTAAACTGCAAAAGCAAACTAGACAGCAAACTGGGAAATGCACTTAGCTTTGAACCCTCAGAGCTGGTCCCCCGGGGACATACTTCCTCCAGTGGAAACCAGATCTGGTTGAAAGGTGCTAAAAGGAGAGATGAAGAATCCGATTCAAGCCATGTTCTTCCAGTAGAAATGGACTCTCAAGTCTGGTGCATGATGTTCTCCAGGTCATACACAGTACCAAAGCACGCACTGTAATTGGGAACGGCGGCGAGGAGGCAAGGATCCCTCTCCCCACTTGTAGGGTTGACGTTTATACCACCGTCTTCCAGCAGGTGGCAGTGAAGCGCCTTAATGGAGACCCTTCTAGAAATCTGTCTCAGAGCTGCAGACCACGAACCTCTTTTCAACTTAAATACTAGTACCATACAAGGACGGGACCCTCAGCTGTGCCTCTGGAGCCACGTTAGAACACTGCACTGGGCTGTGGGTGGCCTTAGCTGGTGCAGCTTCCAGCTAATGGATGTTCAGTGATGAGGCCAGAGTGGGCTGTGGACACTTGAGGTCAGCCTCAGGGGACACTTGAGGTCAGCCTCAGGGAGGCCAGCCAGGGTCATGAGTGCACAAAAGAGGAGTTTGTCACAAAGCCTTCTTAAATCTATGACCATCTGGGCCCTTCCCACTCCCCACGTACCCATTACAGACACGGGGGGGGGGGGCAGAGCACCCAGGGGACGGCAGAAATTCCTCAAAACAACCCCCCCCTTTCAAAAACTACCGCCAGGATGGTTCCAGGAGGTGGCCCCATGGGAGCTCCCAGACTTCCCTTTCCTGGCCCCTATGTGACACCAGCCATGTCAACACCTGTGCTGGTAGCTTTGAGTGGCTTCTGTTTCTGTTTTGTTTTGAGACAGGCTGTCATTATGTAGCTCTGGCTGAACCGTGCTGTGTAGATCAAACTGGCCTCAAGCTCTGTCCACTTCAACCCCTGCCCCCTGAGAGCTGGGGTTAATAGTATACACACCCACAGATGTGTCTCTCTCTTTTAATGTTTTGTTTTAATCTTTTGAGACACAGTGTCCTGTTGCTCAAGCTGGCCTCAAACTTACTATGATGTTTTTCTTTTTTTGGTTTTTTTGAGACAAGGTTTCTCTGTGTAACTGTGGCTGCCCTGGAACTCTGTAGACCAGGCTGACCTCAAACTCAGAAATCTGTCTGCCTCTGCCTCCCAAGTTCTAGGATCAAAGATGTGTGCCACCACTGCCCGGCAGACATTGAATTTCTATTCCAGATATTGAATTTCTATTCTTCCTGCCTTCTCCACTTGAATACTATGTGCCACATTGGTGTGTGGTCATGAAACTCTCTCTCTCCTCTCTCTCTCTCTCTCTCTCTCTCTCTCTCTCTCTCTCTCTCTCTCTCTCTCTCTCTTTCTCCTCATTTTGAAGATTTACCCTTTATGTGAGTGTTTTGCCTGCATGTATGTATATTCGTGTACCACTTGTGTGCCTGGCATCTGCCTGGCGTC
>NC_034610.1:23289660-23297682 GCF_900095145.1 Mus pahari | reverse complement strand
GCTAGCCCCACCCCACCCCATACCAGCCTGGTCTACAGAGTGAGTTCAATGATAGCCAGGGATACACAGAGAAAGCCTGTCTCGAAAAGACAAACAAGAAGAGCTACCACGTGGCACTGGAGGGATGGCTCAGTGGTTAGGAGCACTTCCTGCTTCACGGAGGACCTAGGTTCAGTTCCAGCACTCAGGTGTGAGGCCAGTTTGGGCTACCATATCAAGGTCCAGGCTAGCCCATGTCTCAAAAATCCCCAACAAGGGCTAGAACACTGGCTGCTCTTGCAGAGGACGTGGGTTCAGGCCCCAGCAGCCACATGGTAGCTCACACTATCTGTGACTCCAGTTCCTGGGGATCCAACTACCTCTTCCAGCTTTCAAAGGCACCAGCATACAAATGGTGCACAGGCATGCATTCAGGCAAGCAGCCGTACAAGCAAACAAATAAACAAAGTGATGGTTTCCATGAGCATGTTCCATGAGCATGGCCCCCATATGCTCATATGTTTGAGTGCTTGGTCCCCAGCTAGTGGAACTGTGTGGGAAGGGTTAGGAGGTGTGGCCTGGTTGGAGGAGGTGTGTCACTGGGGATGGGCTTTGAGATTTCAAAAGCCCACACCACTCCCAGTTAGCAAGCTCTCTGTCTGTCTGTCTGTCTGTCTGTCTGTCTGTCTGTCTGTCTCTCTGCCTCCTGCTTGTGGCTGAGATGTGAGCTCTCAGCTACTGCTCCAGCGCCATACCTGCCTGCCAGCTTGCTAGCTGCACTCGTGCCATGATTGTTATGGCCCCCAACATACTCTTTCTTTTTTAAGTCGCCTTGGTCATGGTGCTTGGACCAACACACACAGATCAATACTCCCCAACCAAAGTGACCCTGAGATCCTGAGCAGAACTTGCACCGTACCCCAAGTGCCCCCGTCAGCTCACTAATTGTCTTATTGGACGGACTGGCTGGTGGAGCTTGGGGGGTGGGGCGCTGTTGGGAAGATTTTTAAGTCAAAGTCTGTCTGTCTGTCAGTCCATCCCATCTAATACCCCATCCTGTGCCTTTTCCTGCCCCCAGCTAGACACCAAACCCAGGACCTCACTCTTTTTTTTTTTTTTTTTTAAGATTTATTTATTATATGTAAGTACACTGTAGCTGTCTTCAGACACTCCAGAAGAGGGCATCAGTTCTTGTTATGGATGGTTGTGAGCCACCATGTGGTTGCTGGGATTTGAACTCCGGACCTTCTGAAGAGCAGTCAGGTGCTCTTACCCACTGAGCCCTCTCTCCAGCCCAGGACCTCATTCTTAGGCGAACATTGCTCTACTACTAAGCTCAACCACAAATTCTAAAGCTAGAGGTGGAGACTGATTACTCAGAGGTCACAGGTGACCTGGGCCCAGGCAGGGTGGGAAGCAGAGCAGCTGGAAGAGTCGGGAAGCGATCAGGCCTGGGTGCCATCCATCCATGGGGGGCGGGGGGGCACTGAGAGATGTGGTTGGGGAGAGGAGGACCAGAGAGAGAACCAGCCCAGCCCCTGGTTGTTACAACCAAAAGCCCCAACTTTGTGTGGACTGCTGCTCCCCTGACCTTTCCTTGACCCTGGGCAGGAAGAGAGCACGGGCATCTCTCATAGTAAGCATCCTTTTGAGTTTTTGGCCTCTTACCGCGTCTGCTTTTGTTCCAGCTTAGAAAGCCCACAGGTCTCGTCTACACTCATCCCTCCGTCTGCCCAAACCTCAGCTCCTGGGAGGACGGATGGCTTCCGGGTATTGGCAAATCAACTTGTACTAAAGTGTGAATGTCTGATGGAAAGCCCTAGTACAGAGCCAGACACAAAAAATAGGAGAGAAATAAGGTAAGGGGAGGGCTGGAGAGGTGGCTCAGCGGTCCTTCTAGAGGTCCTGAGTTCAATTCCCAGCAACCACATGGTGGCTCACAGCCATCTGTAATGGGATCTGATGGCCTCTTCTGGTGTGTCTGAAGGCAACTACAGCACACTCATATACTTTAAATAATTAAATAAGTAAATAAATAAATAGTATCTTTAAAAAAAAAAAAAGGATAAGGGAAGCAGACCTGAGCGAGCCTGAGCTAGCCCAAAATTGGCTGGGTAACCTTGGCATGTTCCTTCTAACTCTGGGCTCCATCTCCGTGACAAGGAAGCCCTTCTCCTGGTGTACTCAAAAACCTAAGGGACTCAGCTTGCAGTAGCCAGATTCAGACCCCAAGTCATTTTACGCCTTTCCAATGCTTCCCTGAGATCCAGGCCTGTCCCGAACCTCTATGGTTGCTGGGGACAGGGGCTACTCTCCCCGCTATTAAGTTGCTGCCCCCCCAGACTATAGTGTCCATCCCAGTTGCAGCCCTGGTGGGAAGCCGGCAGGGATGTCCAGGTGGAACCTTCATCCCGTAAACCCCGAAGAGGGAAGGGGCCTCAGACAGCTGCTGCCCCCATCTCAGGCCTGAAGGAAGGGTGTGTGGGGGACTCCAGGGGTGTGAGGTAGGTGGGGTAGGAGGCCTTTGGGGTCTTTAAGTAAATATTGAAAGACCCCAAGGATTTTGGAAAGTGGGGTGACCTAAGAGCTGGCCATGAGGGCTTGGGACCCCGGACTGAGGGCCTGCTGGGAGACTGTACTGTATGAGGTGTGCCGAGTAGGTGGAGCTAAGTATAGCTATTGTTCATGCTGCTCCAGGAAGCCCTGGGGACCTGGCTTCTCATCCAGGTGACTGGCCAGGTGTCTTCTTATCAATGAAATGAGTTTGCTATTTGGGTCACAAGTAATTAGCATCTTATCAGTGCTCCAGGCCCCATTCAATCTGGACACTCTAGGTTGGGTAGCCAGTCAGTCGGCCAGTGAAGTCTCTCTGGGGTGAAGCAGAGCAAGAATTTGACCGGGGCTGAACCAGAAGTGACCCTGAGCACATGCCTTGGTTCCTACATCACGCCTGTCAAACACCTACAGCATGGGAGTTTCAGGGAGCCAGTGTTTCTGTGGCCCTTGAGAGTGACCTCAGGTAGATGCTGGCCAGCATCCCTTGAGCCCCAGCAAGAAGTTAACAGGAAATGACAAAGGAGGGGGTGACCCTCCCTCACCAGAATTCCCCTGACAAGTTCTCTGCCTTGGTGAGTCCCTCCTTATGACAGACTCTGAGGGTAACAGTACCAGGGTGGGGTTCTGCCTGGTGGCACACTGGTCTTTGAGTGCCCACTCCCTCCTTGGGGGAGATGCCAAGCAGCCTAACTTGGTACAGAGACCCTGGTCACGGGTGAGCTTCCTCTGGGCTGCCTGGAGATTCTGGGAGGTGGGTAGGGCCTTTCCTCCCTGAGGTAAACAATCTGTTGTGTAAGTTCTCAGCTGGGAACCTGTGCTCCTCTGGGGTGGTGGAGAGGGCACTGTGAGGTTATGGCAGCAAGATGCTTGCACGCAGTTCAATGTGAGCTCCCAGCAGGGGAAGAACCAGGCCTGGGATCAAGAGACCTTCTGTGAGCTAGGCCAAGGTGCTTCTGGGTCCTTGGTTCCCGAATCTTATCTGCATCATGTGCCAGGATGGATGTCAAAGGGAGGGACCATGACCTCTAAGCTGACTTCTAAGATTTGACTCCCACTGGGCTCCTGTAAGTCAGCAACGATGGACGGGTCTGGACAGAGTTGGACCACACTGCTCAGTGTGGGAAGACAAGGCAAAAGGGAGCAGATCCAGTGAGAACACAGCCAGGTAACAATGCAAGTTTTAGAAATTATTAAGATTGAAATGAGACTCACTGTATAACCCTGGTTGGCTTAGAACTCTATGCAGACCAGGTTGACCTTAAAGTCACAGAGATCCACCCTCCTGCCTTCGGAGTGCTGGGATTAAAGGCCTGTGTCAGTACACCCAGCTCTGGCTGTTCCTGCAGAGGACAGGCTCCTAACTGTAACTCTAGGTCCAGGGCATCTGACGCCCCCTTCTGGTCTCCAAGGGCACCAGAGACACAAATTGTGAGCAGACACCCATATGTGTAAAGATTAAAACTAAATACTTCTAGGGGGCTGGAGAGATGGCTCAGCAGTTAAGAGCATTGACTGCTCTTCTAGAGGTCCTGAGTTCAATTCCCAGCAACCACATGGTGGCTCACAACCATCTGTAATGGGATCCGATGTCCTTTTCTGGCGTGCATGAAGACGGCGACAGTGTACTCATATACAAAAAGTAAACAAATCTTAAAAACAAACAAACAAAAAAAACAAAACCCCAAAAAACTATTTCTAAAAGTGGGCCAGCAAGTTGGCTCCGTGGGTAACGGCATTTGCCGCTAAGCCTGACAACTTTAGTTTAATCCCTAGGACCCACGTAGTGGGAGCAGAGAACAGAACTCCAGCAAGCTGTCCTGTGATCCACACAGCCTGGCCATACCTCAGACTGTGGAACTCTATGGCTTCCTCCTCCTTGTTCCATAGGAAGTGAAGGAGAGGGAAGTCCTGGTCTTTTGGACCATGGCCGACGGACTTTAATCCCACATGTTACTCAAGGCCGGGCCTCAGAGCCTCTAAGGGTCCTTCCTCCCCCAGGAAGGACCCTTCCTTGAGAGCAGACCCCAGGCCAGCACCAGGAGCCCTGGACATGGAAGAGGTGTCCCCTTCGTCCTGAGGACGGCAGGAAGAACTCAGGTGGCTACGAGTCAACTCTTAAATACGTAATTCCCATTTATTTAAAGTTCCGTCAGTCTGTATACACTATTTATATTAAAAACACGGGAAGCTGGGGCTCCTAGCAAAAATATACATTTCAGATTTGGAGACTTCAGACCCTGAGAGGAGCTGCATCCTCAGCACCAGACCTGGGCGGGGCTGGGCGGGTGGGGCGGGGCGGGTACTGCAGCTCCATTCTCAGCCTGGGCCCTACAGGGAACACCCCAAGACCTGATCAGTAGAGGTGGGGGGCAGGGAGTGTGCTAGTGGGGACTAATCTGGCAGCACGTCACTGTGTCGGCAGGAGCCGACCCTGGGTTGATCATCCGTGGGCCTAGAGGCAGGATTTGCCGGGCTGGGCGGAGTATGGGAGCGCCCAGCAAGCTTCAAGCCACCTGAAGCAGCAGATGGGAGCTGGTGAGCAGCCAGGCAAAAGAAGAGAAGGCCGCAGAGCTGCTGGTACGTGTGAGCGGCGGGAGGACAGGCTCAGAGGAGCCCGGCAACTCTGCCTGTGAGCTGGCAGGGGCGACCTGGTAGGATATCCATGCCTGCTCACGGATCACAGGGCCATAGCTGTACCACAGTGGCCTTGGGGAGGGCATGGGAGGAGCTCTGTGGTGACCAAGAGGTGAGCCAGTGTCATGGCTACACAGGGACAGCTGGGGAGGGGGGGACAGGTGTACCAGCATCTCCCAGGAGAAGACAGAACAGCTATGGTCCAGTTCCTGGTACTGGGATCTGCCAGTCTGGATGCTGCTACAGGGTGGAGGAGGGGTGCTGATGGAGGGTCTGTCCACTCGCTGTCTAGCTTCTGACCCTGGGACCTAAGTGTGCCGCTGCTCCTTCTGGCCTGTCTCTATCCCCTTCCCTTCAGTGGGACTGTTGAACCACATCTGGAGGGGACATCTGGAGGGGAAGCCGGCCAGCGAGAAGAAAGGAGGTGTCAGGGCGAGAGTGGTGTGCCTAGGGTTGAGAGCCTGGGAATATGGCTCCTGGCCCAGGCTCCCTGCCCACTCGCTCTCTGCAGGAGGAACCCTGTGGTGGTGACCACAGGCTGGGATGGATGGCAGTCGGTCCAGGCCAGGCTTCTTGGAAAGCCGGGCCCAGAGAGAGCGTAGTGTTTCTTTGGATGGCTCATGTCTTTGATGAGGAGAGAGAGGAGAGGCAGGCCTGGGCCAGCGCAGGCCCCACTGCTTCTAGGCTGCTGGTGAGAGTACCAACGGGCTGTCTGCCATGAGTGAGACAGATGTGATGACAGGCGCGGAGCGGGATGCTAGAGAAAGCAAGGTGGAGGAGCAAGGGCGCTGGGGAGACAGCAAGAACAGGAGGTGCTGAGGAGAGATGGGGCGCGGGGAGGGGGAGGGAGAGTCTGGGCCACGTGTGTGTCTGGAGTGTTGTGAGTAGGCTCTCACTGCTTGGACTGTGACCAGTGCCTGTGGGCTGCTCCTCTGACCAGTCCGAGGCTAGGCCCAGCGGAGCCTGAGGGGAGGCCTGGGCTGTGGCCTTAGTACATGTCCTTGTAGATTTCCTGGAGCAGGGGGTGCAGCAAGGTCTCACTCTCCGTCTTCTTTAGCCACTGCATCATCTGGGCATGCTCAGTGACCAGCTGCCGCAGGTCTGCCATCTTCTGCAGCAGCTTGGGGAAGAGGTACTGGCTGTCGGGGTGGTTGACCTGCAGGTGGAATTCTAGAGCCCGCAGAATGGTGTCCTGGATGGCTTCTACCTGGGGCACATTCATGAGGCCTGGCCGGTCTGTGGGGACACGGGGCATGAGTAGCATCTCAGACAGGGACCGCCTTGCTCTGTGGCTAGCCCCACCCCTGGGGACTCCATTCATCCTGTTTCTGAGCAGTTGTTTTTCCTGATCTACAGACAGGGCTGCGTGATTCCTGGCTATGACACTGGCCCCCGGATTCTGAGCCTGTCTCTGTGGGAGGACATCCTGGTGGCTCTGGGCTTCAGGATGCTGAAGCTGTGAGGACCAAATGAGTTAAAACTAGAATGGCTCTGGCCTGAGGTGAGTTCTATGCCTCTGTGGGGGAGCAGGCTTCCTTGTGTATTATACTGGGTTAGAAAAATATGGAAGTAACACAGAAATTTCTTTGCTACCCATAAATGGTGGATTTCTTCTCCCTGTGCCCCAGTACTAGGGATTGGACTCAGTGCCTCCCGCTTGCTACACAAGCATCCCACCATCCAGCTATAATCCCAGCAAGGCCAACTTCTCTGTACACCTCAGTCTGTCCAACCAGAAGTGGCTGGCTCTGCACATGTGCTCTGTGCTACACTGAGGTCAGGCTTGGTCCCCTGCAGTGAGACCCCGCCCCCTCACCTCCACACAGAATGATGGCTGCGATGAAAAGCGCCAGGTCGCTGTCATCGAGCTCTAGCGCATTGAACTTGACAGCAAACTCGAACTTGGGCTCAATGATGTCACTGAAGGGCTTGCGGAGACTGCGCAAGAACTCGTGGGTGACGAAGCCACTGCCGTTGGCCACCAGCAGCCCATCTTTGTTGACGATGGAGGCCAGCATGGCAAAGATGGCCTCGTGCACGCCGTACTTGAGGAGGGTCACCTGGTCGTTGAGGAAGAGGCTGCTGAAGTTGGGGATGTTCTTGGCGAACTCGGTGAGCTCGCGGACCGTCTCCACCGTGGTGGACTGACAGCGGTAGAACACGTGCACGCTGATCTCGTTGTAGGGCGGCAGCCCGTTCACCAGCTGTTTCCACACCAGGCCCTTCTCCGCCTGCCACAGTGTCTCGATGTCGTGGATGACAAAGGGCTGAAAACCAGGCCCATCAGAGGCCAGGCCTGGGGAAGGACAGGGACCCCCTGAACCCCACCTCATGGCTGGGCTGGCCAGTGACACTCACTGCGTTGTGGCTGGACTTGCCGGTGAGGATGCTCCGGGCCTTCTTTTTGGTCATGTTGAAGTTTTTCAGGTAGGCGTTGTAGATGTGCTTAGAGAAGGCCTTCAGGTCGGCCAGCTGGGGATTGTGCTGGCACCCCTCGCTGGCCGTCAGCCCCGCCACCAGCTTCCTCTTCTCGGCCTCCGGCATCCGTCCAAAGCGGATAGCTGCACAGGGGGTGGGGGCCAGTCATGGGGGGAGCCGGCCAGGGGCCAGCACCTCTCCTTCCCCCACTCCTCTCAGGTATGGAGATGAAGGGGATCATCCTTTAGAAGTCAGGGGCCCCCAGAGACCCCATAGTCAGCGGGGGAGCAACTCCCTGAGAGCCTTTGCTGACTCCGCCCGGGGCTGGCCAGGCATGGCAACTAGAAAGAGCCTGCGGTGACCAGGGCCACGCCTGAGCCCCAGCTTTTTACCTTTCCATATGGCTTTTTTTTTTTTTTTTTTTTTTTTTTTTTT
>NC_034610.1:23278463-23289531 GCF_900095145.1 Mus pahari | reverse complement strand
TGGGTCAGGGAAAATGGAGATCCTAAACACTTACTGGGACAACCAAGGGCATTCACTCTAGGCAGTCAGAAGCCAGAGGCGTGGGCTGGAGTGGTAACTTGAGGACCTGAGGCCATGGAACTCATATGAAACAGCTGGGGGTGAAGAGGCAAACAGGGGTGACTCCCAGGAGCTCCCAGCCAATGCGAGAATGGCAGGAGGCTCCCAGTTCCCTGGAAGCCTGAGGCACGGATGGCTCCTGGGAGTCTCTGGCCACCAAGCAATCCCTGACTGGCTCCTGGCTGCTGCCCACCATCCACAATTCAGGACCGGGGAACCCTGGCTCAGCCTTGCCTGCCATCAGGCTCAAGTGTGGGGAGCAGTGTTGGCAACCCCATCCCTGCTGGGCTTGTCCCTTGAAGCAGAACAGGGTGAGCCACAGAGAGCCACAGAGAGCTAGCTGGTGCCGGCCCAGTTCTGTGAGGTCCTGGCATTTGGACCAGTCATCCACAGCAAGTGCACACACCCATCCGTGCCAGGTGCAGGTGCTGGGCACCCTCTGACAGCATGGGACCGAGTTAGCTGCGCTGCACAGGCGCCCTCACCATTGTGCGACATGCCGAGCGCCAGGCACTTCTGGAAGCGGCAGTACTGACACTTGTTGCGGTTCTTCTTCTGGATCTTGCAGATCCGATCGCACTTCTCATACTCGAGCTTCATGCGGATTGTCCGTCGGAAGAAGCCCTGCGGGACCAAGGACGTTAGCCTGCGCTGCCCCAGGGCCCAGTGGCACGTAAGGACACAAAAAGGCTGAAACTGGCAGTGATGGGGAACATAAAAAATAAATAAATAAATAAAATAAAAACAAAAAACCAACATGATTTACTTTCATTGATGCTTTGCCTGTATATATGTCTGTGTATATCAGAAGGTTTTGAGCAGCCATGTAGGCACTAGGAATTGAACCTGGGTCCTCTGGAAGGGTAGCCAGTGCTCTTAACCAATAAGATTGCTCTCCAGACCCTAGGGGGATTTTTATTTTTATTTTTTGGATAAGAAAGAAGAAAAATATCCTTAATTAACAAAAAAAGATTAATTTACTTTATGTATGTGAGCACACCGTCATTGTCTTCAGACATACCAGAAGAGGGCAACGGATCCCGGCACAGATGGTTGTAAGCCACCATGTGGTTGCTGGGAATTGAACTCAGGACTTCAGGAAGAGCACTCAGTGCTCTTAACCACTGAGCCATTTCTCTAGCACCCCGTAAAAATTTTAAGGGCTAGGAATACTGGTCCATGGCCTTAGTCCCAGCTCTTGGGAGACAGGGGATCTCTGTGAGTTTAAGGCCACCTGGTTTACATAGTGAGTTCTAGGATGGCCAGGGCTAAACAGTAAAACCCCGTTTCAACAAAACAAAATTAGTAATAAGTTATAATTATAACCCTTTTGTTTTTATAAGAACTCGGTTTATTTAACATTTATTTATTTATTTATTTATTTATTTAGGGGTGTGGGGGTATGCACGTGAAGGTCAGCAGACAAGAATTGGCTCCCTCTTTCCATGTCGGTTCAGGTCGCCAGGCTTGGGGAGGCATCTCTACACTGAGCCATCTTTCCAGCCTAAGGCCCTGGAAACTGACTTCAATGGACACTCAGCCCAAGGCTTGCTCTTTCCTGCCTGCCTGCTGGAGCCCAGGCCCCAGAGCTGGCCATCCACAACGTCCGATTGGATGGCTGGGTCAGCAGGCAGGTGTCCATTTGGACCCCTGTCTTTTCTTCCCTTGGATGACCCAGAGCTCAGGCCTATAAGGAACCAAAGAGTTTTGCTGGGGCTATTTTCAGGGTCCTACCTGAAGCAGGCAAACCCCCATGCTCCTCAGTCCGTACCTTGCACCCCTCACACGCGTGGACCCCGTAGTGGAAGCCTGAGGCCTTGTCCCCGCACACCCGACACTCCATGTTGAGGCTGCCGCCTGAGGCCCCATCACAGCCCATCTGCAGCTGGTCCAGCAGGGAGGAAGGGGAGGAATTCTGGGAGAGGTCTGTGGAGACAGTACAGAGGGGCAGCTAAACAATCAGCTACCAGGCCTATGAGCCAAGTGAGGAAGGAAGAGCTGCAGCCTAGAGCTCAGCTAAAGAGCTCAGTCAGCCATGGGCTGTGTGACCGTGCATGTGTGTGTGTGTGTGTGTGTGTGTGCGTGTGTGTGTGTGTGTGTGTGTGTGTGTGTGTGAGTGTGTAAGCTTCAAGGGTCCAGCCTCCTCTCCAGGAGCACAGAGTCGGGGCAGCCGTGCTAGGCAGGCAGGTGAGCAGCTGCTGCTCCCAGCTTCCCTGACTAGGAGAGGAGGGGGCCTGGTGGGCTTTGGCTAAACAGCGTTTTCAGTGGGTCCCGGATGATGGTGGGGTGGAGTGTGTCTGTTGGGATGTGTGGGGTGCGGAGCTCTGCCCAGCTGGCTCCCATCCCAGGAGTTCTAGTCTCTGTGGACCCCAGAGGTGCTGTCGGGCATCTCTCAGAAGCCTCTACCCCACTCCCAGAAGTCCTGCTGGAGCGAGCTCAGGTGCAGCACCAACTTGCCCTGTTCTATTGCGTACGCAGAGGTTTGGGCTGAGGTTTCGATGCTGTCCTGGTGTGCTCTCTGGCTTGGGGATGGGGTGGGGCGTCTGTAGACCTCCAGAACCCTGTGATCAGCCAAGATAACCAGATCCTACTGGCTCCCCGAGGTAGGCCAGGGGGATTACTACCACAGAGAAACAGGCCCAGCTCACCAGGAGGTGAGTGGTGGAACGCCTCAGCCTGGGTGAGGGCTCCAGGCCGTGTGTAACTGACACACAAGGCCAGAGAAGCAGGACCCGTGGGGAAGGTGTCATGTGAGTGTGTGTGCTGAGCAGACAGAAATGGTGTCTGGGGGGCTTTTCCAAAAACAATGTCTCTGCTTCTTCCTGGCTTGAGGATCTGTCCTCATACCGCCACATCACCACACCTGGGGATGACCCCGCCGTAGGCACAGCTCCTGGAGGTGACAGGCCTGTGCCTTCTCTGCTACATCCTGATCAGAGTGTGCCAGACTGGTGACTGAACAGGTGGGGATTCTAGAAGACCCTTCTTCACACAGACCACTGCCCCGAGCTCACAGGGCGAGGGTGCAAAAGGCTGGGTCTGCTCTGTGGGCACCATTTTCCCTTTACTTTTTTAAAGCTCTTGTGACTCAGGCTAGCTCTGAACTCACTATGTGACTGAGGTCAGCCTTGAACATGTGTGTGTGTGTGTGTGTGTGTGTCTATCACTCCCCACTGGGGTTTTTTTTCTTTTTGAGACACAGTTTCTCTGTGTAGCCCTGGCTGTCCTGGAACTCACTCTGTAGACCACGCTGGCCTCAAACTCAGAAATCCTCCTGCCTCTGCCTCCTGAGTGCTGGGATTTAAGGCGATGGACACCACACATGGCTTCCACTGGGGTTTTGAGTCATGGTTTGCCGCCAAACCAGGAGCTCTGCCTGGCCTGGCTGACTGAGCAGTGAGCCTAGGGGTGTCATGTCTGCTAACCCAGCACTGGGGTCACAGGTCACAGGTCATACGAACACGCCCAAAGTATTTGCTTTCTCTTCTCTTCCTCTTTCTTCTTTCTTTCTTTCTTTCTTTCTTTCTTTCTTTCTTTCTTTCTTTCTTTCTTTCTTTCTTTCTTTCTTTCGATATCTGTGTAGGGGTTCTCTCTCTCTCTCTCCTCTCTCTCTCTCTCTCTCTCACCATGTATCTGTGTACCATGTGCATGCAGTGCCTGTGGAGGCCAGAAGAAGGCATCAGATTACCTGAAACTGGAGTTATAGACAGTTGTGAGCCACCATGTGGGTGCTGGGAACCAAATTTGGTTCCCCTAGAGGAGCAGCAAGTGATGTTAAATGTGGGACCGTCTCTCAGCCCCCGATTCTAATGTTTAAAACTGCATTTTAATTTATGTACTGTGTGTGCACATGTGGGGCCGGAGGACAACTCTCAGAGGCTTGTTTTCTCTCCACTGTGTGGGTCCCAGGATCAAACCCAGGTAGCCAAGCTTGGCAGCAAGCGCCTTTGCCCTGAGCCACGTCCCGGGCCCAGGCTAGCTCTTTCTGTGAGTGATAAGCATCTGAGTGCAGGTCCTCATGTATGTGTGCAGTCACTTCTGTCATGGCCTTGAAGCCCGTCTCTGCCTCCTTAGCTTCCCCACTGCTGGGCCACACCTGCAGCACGGCAGGTTAACACTCTACCGACTGAGCCCCATCCTCAGCCTCTTTTCTGCCCTTGACTCGCGGTCTCATTTCTGTAGCCCAGGCTGGCCTGTAACTCAGCCTCCTGGGAGCTGAGATTACAGGCGTTTAGTCACATGCCTGGCTATAGCATAGATTCTGAATGTTCCCTAAAAGCCCAGATGTTCAAAGCTTGTGGTGCTAGCGGGAGGTCACTGGAAGTGAGCCTTTGAGAGACACGTTGAACCCTGTCTCTTTACCATGTGTGACTCACCATACACCCCAAAGCAGTGGGGTTGCTGGCTGGGCTGGGACCTCCAACACTGTCTTCCTGAATAAAGCCTTTCTGTTTGAGGCGGTCCAAATGAGGTATCTTGACACAGCAAGGGAGCTAACACTCCTCTCACCACCACCCCCGTCGCTCTTAGGAGATGCCTTTGTTCACCTGATACACCTGCAGCTGGTCCCGGAATCCCGGCCAGGGGACCAAGACACCTCCCAAGGGTCTACGTTTACCGGGAGGGACAGGAGAAGAGGTGGCTTTTGCCAGGCCCCATCTACTAGCCAGGGGCCTTTTGGATTGTTTGGGTCTGAGATGGTCTAATTAAGTAGCCCAGACTAGCTGTGAACTCCCGGTGCTGCGCCTGCCTCAGCCTCCCAAATGCCACCATGCCTGGCTCGTTTCGTTTTGTGCAAGGTCACTTGCTGGTTGTACTTGGGACTGGGGCCTGCGGCAGAGGGTGCACTGGCACTGCCTGTGTTCCGGAACTCTACTGGGCGCTGCCTATCCCTTTATTCATGCAAAGCCTCCAAGAGATAACCCTCCAAGTCGGGCACTGTGCCCCTGCATAACAGGCGGGAGAGCTGAGGTCGATGGGGTTAAAGACAGTGGTGAGGATGGCTTTCCTGATCTGGCTGAGCTGTGATAGCCAGGTTTCCGCTCACAGGCTAGTCTGCATTAATTTAATCCCAGGATTTAGGAGGCAGAAGCAGGTGGATCTTTGAGTTTGAGACCAGCCTGGTCTATAGAGTGAGTTCCAGGACAGCCAGGGCTATATAGAGAGACTATCTCAAAAACAAACAAACAGACAAACAAACAAGCAAAAAAAGGAGAGAGATAAAGATGTGACTGTCATCTAACTCGGGAGACTAGAATACAGAGTGCTAACACTTCAGAATGCGTGTGGCTCTGCCTACAGGCGAAGGCTTTGAGAGAATGACTGGGTCCTCTTTCCTCCTGGAAGAGGGGACCCCACCTCCATTACAGCCCTACACACACACACACACACACACACACACACACACACACCTCCCTTTATCAGGTCTGTCTATCTGGGAATCCCTGACTAAGGGGGTGGCAATGCAGACTCTCCTGCGCCCACAGGCACGCTCTTCCTGTCAGTAGAACAGCTCAGCACTGATGGCGGAGGTCGGTTCTCAGACACTTGAACTCCGAGTAACCCTGGCCCTGGCACCCCACAGGACAATCAGTCTTGCCATCAGACTACAAGCTCAGCAAACACACACTATTGACCTATCCCCACGTCCTCACACGGTAGCGGAAGGCTCTCCTGAACATCTTGTCCTGGGGGTAGGAGGCACGCTGTTGTCACAGCCCTGAGGTGCACACGGCCCGCCTGGTTAGCCACGGTGCCACTGAAGCCCCTCAGTTCTCACAGCAGGATAAGCTCTAAGCGCCCCGGGGGCGGGGACTGGCTTTTCCTTATTTTGTTTTGCTTTTATTTTTGAGATAGGGTTTCTCCGTGTAGCCCTGGAACTTGCTCTGTAGACCAGGCTGGCCTCAAACTCGGGGAGGTCTGCCTGTTTGTGGTGGGATTAAAGGTGTGTGCCACCACACCCAGTTAGCTGGGTGGTTCCTTGACTGTTGTCCCATTTTGCCTGGACTTTGGGCTCCACTGGGCTGGTGTTTAGCTCTGTCCACCACTGCCCAGCTCGCTCTGGCACGGTGCCCAGCCCTGGACACTCACCAAATGCTGCTGGGGAAAGAAGCACACAGAGAGGAGAGCCACTGTCTACCTGGCTCCCGTGTGTGTGGGCCACTATGGAGCAAAGCGGAGAGGGAGGGTGTGAGTACCACCCCCCCGGGGGCAGTCCCGTGCCAGCAGGGGCCCCAGGCCCTGTGCTTCCTTGTTGCTGTGTGCCAGTGTGAAGCCTGCACTGCCGACCTCATGGGGACACAAGGGTGGCAGGTGCTGACTCGGAGCAGGGAAGTTTAGGTTGGAGCCATGCAGCCTTCCTACCGTCTCAGGGTTCCTTCAGGATTCCCAAAGGGACTCTGAGGCAAAAGTCCCAGATGCATGGGCACAGGCCAGGGGACCTCACTGTGCAGACCAGGCTAGCCTTGAGCTCAAGGCTCTGCTTCTGCCCCCGAGTGCTGGGTTCAGAGAGAGCGTCATCCTGTCAGCTCATCCATTTCAACTTTGGGACAAAACAGAACAAGAGCTTTTGGTATGAACATCACACATGGTTGCTGAGAACGACATACGTGCAGGCCGTGTCTTATAACGGACACGCCTTACCCCTCAGGACTCTAAATCAACTGTAGTCCTCTGGTTTACACTGTCTAACATCTATTATACATAAGGGTGTTGGGCTTTTTGTTCCAACAGGCTGGCCTGGAACCTGTGATTCTCCTGCTTCAGCTCCCAAGTGCTCGGATGACAGGCGTGAGCTTGGCTCTACCCTAGTCTGTCTGTCTGTCTGTCTCTCTCTCTCTCTCTCTCTTTCTTTTTAAGATTTATTATATATGTAAGTACACTGTAGCTGTCTTCAGACACTGCAGAAGAGGGCATCAAATCCCATTACAGATGGTTGTGAGCCACCATGTGGTTACTGGGACTTGAACTCAGGACCTCTGGAAGAGCAGTCAGTGCTCTTAACCACTGAGCCATCTCTCCAGCCCGGCTCTACCCTATTCTTAAAAAACCAAACCAAACCAACAACAACAACAACAAAAACCTTTCAACTCGGTGGTGCACGTCTTTAATCCCAGCACTCCAAAGGCAGGTGGATCTCTGTGAGTTTGGGACCAGCCTGGTCTATACAGTGTGTTCCAGGTCAGCCAGGGAGAGGCCTGGTCTCAAAAAAACCAAACAACCCAAAACAAAAAAAAACTTTATCATTAATTACTGGTGTATGTGATTTGTGTGACAGGGGATGTTGTAATATAGCACATGTATGTGATCTGTGTGACTGGAACGTTGTGACATGGCACATGTGGAGGCTGAGGGACAACTGTACAACTGGTCCTCTCTGCCACCTTTATGTAGGTTCCAGAGATCACACTCAGGTCTCTGGGCTTGTGCAGTAAGAGTCTCTACCCACTGAGCCACCTCCACCTCACCCTTTAAAAGCCTGGGGCAAGCACCTCGATCACTGAGCCATCCCACCTGATGTCACGTCACCCTTATAATGACCAGAGTGTCCCCGAGGCCACGGCAGGGCTTGCCTGAGGGATTTTCCACAGAGGGTGACAACCCTTTTCTGTTCCTATGAGCCATGCTGTGGTCACTCACTGACCCAACAGGCAGAGGGGACACATTCCCAAAGCAGATCTGCAGGGCGAAAGGGACACAAACCTGTACCATCCTGTCACCACTGCCACCAAGAGGCTCCACATCAGGCCAATAGTCTCCCACTGAGCTGACAGACAGACATCCTGAGTAGTCTCTGCTCACTGCGCACACTGGGAGCACTGTTTTCTGGCCACTCACCACCTCGACTGCTCTAGCTTCCCTGCGAGGGCTAGTCTCCTAGGCCAGTGGTTCTGACAGCTGTTTCCAGCCCAGCCAAGCCACCTCTAATGCATCCATTTATCAAAAAAGTAGGAGCAGACATGGTGCCCTGGGAGTCCCACAGTCTACGCTGCCCTAGATGTTCCCACCACGCCTCTTTTTGTCCTCAACTGACTTTGCCCCGGCCACTGCACTTTGGCTGGCACGTGAACATTACAACCTCTGTAATGGCTTGTGGTGGGAAATCACTTGTGTGAGGTGTGTGTGAAACCCAGCATAAGATGCTTCCTGCCCAGACCCAGATACGGGGACAAGGTTGTCAGGACAGGCAGCCAGGCCAGACCTTGTGCCTTTCTCCTCCCGGTTCACTTGTCCTCAGCATCTTCATGACACCTGGCACACTGCCAATCCCCTCCCCTCCCCCCGTCTCTCTGTCTCTCTCTCTGTCTCTCTGTCTCTCTCTCTGTCTCTGTCTCTCTCTCTGTCTGTCTCTCCTCTCTCTCTCTCTCTCTCTCTCTCTCTCTCTCTCTCTCCCTCTCGGCAAGGTCCAGGCTATACAGACCAGACTGGCCTTGAACTCTCAGGGATCATCCTGCCTCTGCTTCCTGAGTGTTGGGATTAACAGCACACACTGCCATGCCTCTGGTCCCTTGCTGCCCTGTGACAGTGCTGAGGACTTGCTAGCTTCAGGAAGCCACCCTCTCTCTGCAGGACCATCACACTACAGCCACACAAAAACATGGGCTACTCTGGACTCTCAGGTCACTCTGAGGACATGGGTGACTGACACTGGTCCTTCCACACCACCCTCTGAGTGCTGAAGAGGAAAGGCCTGGCTTTGTAGATCTCAGGCGGCATGGTTCAAGGATTTGGCCACTTCTTGATTGCAGGCCCAGGCAAAGGCTTATCCTACCCCACAGCCCTGTGACCTCGGGTACCTCTGGAGTGGCCTATCCAGTTGAAACCAGCGGCAAGCCACTCCCATTCCTTCTGACTAAGGCTGAGGGCCGATCCAGGATCACCAGGATGCACTGGCCCAAGACAGCCAGAGGAGGCGAGGCTGGGGAGGGAAAGCATGGGGCCTGAGGGGCCCTGCGTGCCGGCAGGATGAGATGACAGGGCTATGCTGGCCACCAGAGAAGGTCACCATTGCCACCAACAGAGACTCAATGAAGTGACCGGGCAAGTGGGCGGAGCCAGCTGAACCCTGATGCTCAAAAGCAGCCCATGTCACAGGCACTCACTCAGACCACTTGGCATTTCCGCTCAAACATGGCAGAGCTCAGGGTTAGTACCAGGTCTCCTGGGTCTGGTGGTCCATGACACCTGCAGGCATGCCCCACAGTTCCTAGTGCAGCTGGGACTATGGGTGCATCCCAGGGGCAGTGTCTATCCACACAAGGCTATCTCATGCACAGGCCCTGGGTTCACACCCTAGCACCACAGCCTGTTTGTTACCAAACGCTGCCTGGGCAGGTGCACATGTAGGGCCAGAGACGTCTGATGGGCAGAGTTAGCATAGGGACCAACACCTTCCCACCTCCCAGAAAAGAACACGTCTAGCTCACCTACACTCCTCTATGCGATTTCCCAGGGCCCCTCAGCTCACCGGCTGGTGACTGGCATGCCCCGGGCTCTGGCATCAGTCACTCTACTTCTTGGCACCCCACATTCTTCACAGAAACTGAACCCCCACTGCCGGCTCTGCCCCACCACCCAGCTCTGCCCCCTCCATACCTGCACAGCTGCTGGAAGGAAGTGTGTGCTCTGGTCCCCCATTGAGCTCTGGGGCTCCGTCACCCGTGGCCACTTCCTCTTTCTCCTCTTCCCGGGCCTCAGGGGTCTCCTCCTGTGGCTGTTCCATGACTGACCCCCACTTGGCGTGGCGCCTGCAGGCCTGGTCATAGCTCTGCCACCATCTGGGTCTGAGCGCAGATGGACTGCCTGGACAGGGAGAGATAGAGATGGTGAAGGAAGAGGTGGTGGGCACAGGCACCCTGCAGGGCCACTGTCACACAGCAGTGCTGCTCCTGTGCCCTCCTCAGTCCCTGTAGAGCTTTCTGGTTTCTGGAGACAGGGCTTTATAAAGCCCAGGATGGATTGAATTGGCCACATGGCCGAAGATGACCCTAACCTCCTGTCCCTCTGCTCTCGGTGTGGAGCACTGGTGTGAGCGATCACCCGGGGCCCTGGTCCTCAGGGCAGCCCCCCACCCCCACCCAGCACCAGGGCTAAGGATGCAGCTGTCCAGAACCGGTGTTCTGAGGAGTGATCTGTCCTGCCTGAGGTAGGAGGGGAGAGAACAGCCCCCACTGTGCTGGCTCCACGGACTGCAGAGCGAGCGTGTTCTCCCGGGATTGTCCCAGGAGGGGCTGGGCACTGCCTAGTTTTATGTCAACTTGACACAGGCCGGAGTTTGAAAGGAGGGCACCTCAATTGAGAAAATGCCTCCATAAGATCCAGCTGAAGGGCATTTTCTTAATTAATGATTGATGGGGGAGGGCCCAGCCCATTGTGGGTGGTGCCATCCCTGGGCTGGTGGTCCGGGGTTCTATAAGAAAGCAGGCTGAGCACCCTCCATGGCCTCTGCATCAGCTCCTGCCTCCAGGTTCCTGCCCTGACTTGCTTTGATGAACAGGATATGGAAATATTAGCTGAATAAACCCTTTCCTCCCCAGGTTGCTTCTGGCCACCGTGTCTCATCTCAGCAATAGTAACCTGATGCTACTCCAAGGTTCATCAAATAAAAAACTGCCCATAAATCCTGTTCTCAGAAGTGACAACTACAGGTGGGGTGGGGAAGGGCCGTGGAGAGCTCACCCAGCAGGGAGCAGCAGGACTGCAGCTTCTCAAAGCTCAGGGGAGCCCTGTTCAGAGCCTGAGCTCCGGGGGGTCCCTCCTTATGCATGTCCCACAGGCAGCTCAAAGGCATGCCATACAAACAGAAACACCCTTTGCCCAGGAAGCCCGGCTTCATTAAGGGCCTGAGTCTGTCCGTCCGGTCACCAAGGCCCCGTGGGACCTAGCTCTACTCAATGGCTAGGTTTGGAGAACAGCTTGGACGTGTGTGTGTGTGTGTGTGTGTGTGTGTGTGTGTGTGTGTGTGTGTGTG
>NC_034610.1:23267093-23278366 GCF_900095145.1 Mus pahari | reverse complement strand
GTGTGTGTGTGTGTGTGTGTGTGTGTGTGCGCGCGCATGCACTCGGCACGCATACATGTATGAGATTTATTTTTTGTTTGTTTTGTGAAATAAGATCTCTTTATGTAGCCCAAGCTGTCACCCAGGCTGGCCTAGAACTTAAAAAGACCCACCTGCTAAACATGGGATTAAAGGTGTGCACCCGTGAGGGTTGTATTTCTTTCTTTTTCTTTTTTTTTTTTAAATTTATTTATTTATTATATGTAAGTACACTGTAGTTGTCTTCAGACACTCCAGAAGAGGGAATCAGATCTTGTTACAGATGGTAGAGAGCCACCATGTGGTTGCTGGGATTTGAACTCCGGACCTTCGGGAGAGGAGTCGGGTGCTCTTACCCACTGAGCCATCTCACCAGCCCGAGGGTTGTATTTCTAATCCCCTGTAGCTGTGAAGCACCTCTGTGCTCCATGTCCTCCCTCCTCACACTGCACTCCACCCGGCCATGCTGAGTTCTGGACTGCACAGTGGCCTCTCCGAGGCTGTGCTCTGGGCAGCTGGACTCGTAGCCCTGAGGCCTATGTGGTAGAGAGCCAGAGGTTGGGGATGTGTGGGTCTGGAAGATTCCGGCTAAGTGACGGTCACAGGAAGGGTGTGAGCAGCTCATCGAGAGATACACACACAGACAGACACACACACAGACACACCCCTGCCTCAAATCAAGAGAGAAGATGAAGTCTGGGGGCAGGCTGTGAGAACAGCTGAGAAAGTGCTGACATAGAAGCTGGTCCCCATCTACCCCAAGACACAGCACAAAGGCTGCAGTCCCGTATACCAGGCAGGGGATGAGGCTCAGTGGGGAGCGTGCTTGCCTCTCCAGTGTAGCCAAGCCCCTGGGTTGGTTCTCAGCACCCATTAGCCAGGGGTGGTGGTGCACATCTATAAGCCTAGCATTCAGGAGATGGAGGCAGGGGGTAAGAAGCTCAGGGTTGAAGCCGGAGAGATGGCTCAGTGGTTAAGAGCACTGACTGCTCTTCCAAAGGTCCTGAGTTCAAATCCCAGCAACCACATGGTGGCTCACAACCATCTGTAATGAAATCTGATACCTTCTGGTGTGTCTGAAGACAGCTACAATGAACTTACGTATAATAATAAATAAATCTTTGGGCCAGAGCGAGTGGGGCCAGAGTAAGCAGAGGTCCTGTGTTCAATTCCCAGCAATCACATGATGTTTCACAACCATCTATACAGCTACAGTGTACTCACATACATAAAATAAATAAATCTTAAAAAAAAAAAAAAGAATTAGAAGAAGAAGTTCAGGGTTACCCCCAGCTACACAGAAAGTTTGAGGCCAGCCTGGGCTATAGGAAACCCTATCAATACAACAAAAACCCTTGTAAAGTACAAGAAACCATGTATTAACATAAAACGCATCTTCTGTAAGATGTAGGTCTGACAATAAACTCATAACAGCTTTATGGGTATCAAGATTACAGGTAAAAGATTAACAGATTTAATTATATAATAGTTCTACATTGTTAAAGGGAATTTAAGGACATGCAGATTAAACCCAAACCCTGGCTTTGTCTGCAGCCCCACTGCCAGTGAGTGCTTCTCAAGCATTCAGGACCCCTGGTCTGGGCAGGCACTGAATAGATCAGGCATGGCAGCACGGCTGTGGTCTGCACAGGGGACCAGTCCCAAGCTTAGCCTGACTACAGTGCAAGTGTGACACCAGCCTAGGAAACGTGAGGCACTGTCTTAAAACCTAACCAATCAAATCGATTAGACAATAAGCAGAGAAAAATACTTCCAACTTTTATCCAAGTGCTAAGTTTCCTAAAACAGCTCATACATTCCTTAGTAAAGGCAAATAATGCAGGCTGGGCATGGTGCCTCACCTCTGCTCACAACACGGAGGCTGGCCTTGTCTGCACAGAGAGTTCTAAGACAGCCAGGGCTACATAACTAAAGCCGTGCACTAGCACATCGTCCCTAAGGTGTGTGTTTCAAATAAAAAAGGCTACCACTCAGGGACGTGGCCCCCCTGGAGAGGCTGGGCAAGCATAAGTGGATGCTTGGTTTAATCCTAGGAGCTGAGCAGCAACAGCCGCCACCCCCCAAAGGCAGCCACCCGGACCACCATCTACCTGTGAACCCAGAGTGAGAGGAAGACCCGTACCACAATATTTGAGCCAAATTTGAAGCAAGCTTAATTAAGTATTGGCCAGGTCTGTACCGGTTTGGCCTTCACAGTAAGGAGAAATGCACTTGCTTGGACCCTGAAGCCCTGCTTGTAGGCAGTGTCTACAGTTGTGCTTACATATAAGCAGAATGGTGATATACGCTAAGACAAGGGTATACCTCCATGATCCGACTGGGGTGGGGCAACTCAGGAGGGCTCTGACAGCCACAGAGAATGGCTATGGACTGACATGGGGCACCCATCGGCAAGAACAATCCAGGGACAGAACTGGATGAAATAAGGGGGTGGGGAGAGAGAGCCAGATCACTCCGGCACCAACCCACCTCTGCTTCCTGGCTACCAGGATGTGATCTGTGCCTCGCCACCAGGAAGGAATGAACCCTTTGAAACTGAGAAGCAACATAAGTAATTCTTCCCTTAAATGTGTTCTCTTGAATGTTTTGGTCAGAAATACAGGCAGGAAACTGATTAACATGGCTGTCTTTTCTACAAATGTTAGAATCAGGATGAAACGTGGTGGCGCACGCCTTTAATCCCAGCACTAACCTCCTAAGAAGAGACCCTGGGGGAGAGGAGGGAGGAGAGGGAGGGGTAGATGTGGGCGTGGCAAGCCCCACCTACCTCTCACTGGTGGGGGGGCGGGGATTGTGCAGGCAGGGGCAGATGCAGGAGCTGAACCCAATGACCCACACCTCTAGTGGACTGCCACACAGAAGGAGGCTGCAGACTGGGGAGGAGCAGGGAAGGGCTTCCTCGAAGGACAGCCCACTGCCTGGGAGATGAGCTAAGGAAACACAGGTGCTCTGCCTGGTGGCTCAGCTCCCATGCTGGCTAAGCAGGCTGTGTGCTTGGTGACAGAAGGCCTGCCCTGCCTGGGATGGAGATAGCTGCGGGAGTCAGCATGCTAGGTCCCCCTTCATAAGCCCCATCTGAGCCGTCTCACTTTTTACCACCCTGGGGCTAGCTCCCACTCTCCCTGACTTACTAACCCTGTGGGCACTGACCCTTCTTATAAATACCCCATTTAACAGATGAGGAATTGGTAGCTCGAGGTCAAGTCTTAGTCACAGCACCTCGTGCCTTCTGTGTACTGCTGGGTCAAGAATGAAGCAGAAGCTAGCTGGCTCAGAGGCAGGATCCGGAGTGCTGGAATCTCCAGTCAGCCTGAGTCAGGAGCCCTCACACCACCTGACTCCGGTGTGGCTGTAAGCCCTCAGCTCAATCTGTCACAAGAGTCTGCCACGGTGCCCTGCCACGGTGCCCCGCCACAGCGCCCCTGCCACAAAGCCACCACGTCATAGCTGAGGTCACCACAGTCTATGGTCCCTGAGTCTTCCTCTAGCCCCTCCTTCCCTCACTCCACTATCTGTCCCCTCACTCCACCATCATGCTCAGGCCTCAGAGGCTCAGCCTGGGACTGGAGTACTGCTGGCTCCTGGGAGGCTCCCCGGCTCCCTGGGCGATCCCTGGCGCTCCTCCCAAGAAGCCGTCCTGAGCTAGCCCCACTCCACCCTGCTCACCTCAGTCCTGTCTCCAGATCTGCAAGGTCTGCTGCTGCCCTGGCCTCGCCGCACTACCGTACCCCAGGACTGTCCTCTGCTCTGCTGGCACGGTGCCCCTTAGTGAGTGTTCAACAGGCACTTGGTGAATGGATAAGCACTCAGACAGCCTTGGCCTGCAGCCCTCACCAAGGGATCCATTTCCTCATGTCCCTGCCACTCACATCTGGTGCCCTTTAGAAGCTCCCTCTACCAGCTCCTGGGTCAGGCTTCTGTCAGACCCCGGCTCACTATCCCTCCCCCAATGTGGAGATGACACTCCTGCTCCCAAAGTTCTCAGGCCTTAAAGTCAACAAAGTGCAACTGCCTACCAGGTAGTAAGGCCCAAGCAGCATAGAGAAACTGAGGCAGCCGTGCAGGGCAGGGCCTCCTGCGGGGACTGTGACTGCAGTGTGTGTGTGTGCAGTGTGTGCCTTTGGTCTCAGGGAGACTCTGCTAAGCCAAGCCACTGGGACCCCTCGACCACCACAGTTCTCACTCCCCAACCCCATCCACCACAGCAGACCTTCAGGGCGCTCCCTGAATACTCTGAAGAGGCACAAAGTCAAACAGAAGGAGACTGTGCGGGGAAAGAGCGGGAAAGAGCACTGTTGTCTCTCCTGAGACACAGCCTGTGCCTTCTCACCTCCCGCCCCCACCACTCTCCAGCTCCTACTCCTTCCCTGCCCACTGAGGAGGTGGGGGTGAGGGTTACAAGTGTCCCTGAGGCACAGGTTGTCCGATGCCTCTAATGAGTGGCTTGGGACCAGCGTGGAGGGGCCCTAAGAGAAAGTCACTGGATGATGGTCCCGAGCTGCCCTATCAATCAGTAATCTGTGTGCTGATCCAGTGACCCAATTTTCTGGGCCAGCAACTCTGCAGTACTCGCTGCTTCCCATTTGCCAATTCAGGTCACCCCATGTCCTCAGGGTACCCGAGGCCAGGGTGGATTCACCCTAGTGGGTACCTGAGGTCAATCTCCAAAAACCAGGAAGAGCAGGTACCAAACAGTACAAAACGGCCCTTGTATTTCCAGTTCCCTGAGAGTCCAGAAGCAGCACTCAATGAAAAGAAAAACCCTGGCAGCCAGAGAACGAGAGCAGAGGGACAGAGCTCCTGCCTGAGCTGGGAAACAGGAAGTGAGGGGCCTCAGGTGGGCTGCCAGCTGCCTGCAGCGGAGGGGTGGGGACCCCGGCTCTCAGCAGCCCTTGACTCTGGGATGGGAGGGGTAATGTCCACCCCACTCCCAACCATAGATAGATGGAGAATGTTCCAGAACATCATTTCACAAACAAGAAACGTGAATTATGTGAGGACTTGGGCTCACAAACAAAACAAACCTGGTGTAGTGCATGCCTGCTGCTCCAGCTTAGGCCGAGGCAGGAAGACTGTAGCAAGTTCAAGGCCAGCCTGGGCTAGCTACACAGTGAGACCAGCCTTCCCAAGGCAGGGGTGGGCATGCAGTTAGATGGCTTGGTGTACAAAAAGGTGCTTTACCACCAAGCCTGATGAACTGAATTCAACTCCTGGGACTTACATGGTAGAAGGAGAGAACTGATTTCCACATGAACCAGAAGTAATGGCATGTAACTATACTCGCACGCACACACACACACACACACACACACACACACACACACACGTACGCGCACACACACATGCACGCATGCACACACACAAATAAGCCACAAAGATAGCTTTAAAAGTGCTTGCCATGGGCTGAAGAGATGGCTCAGTGGTTAAGAGCACTGACTGCTCTTCCAAATGTCCTGAGTTCAAATCCCAGCAACCACATGGTGGCTCACAGCCATCTGTAACAAGATCTAACATCCTCTTCTGGAGTGTCTGAAGACAACTACAGTGTACTTATACATAATAAATAAATAAATCTTAAAAAAAAAAAGTTCTTGCCACAAAGTCACAAAGACCTGAGTTTAACTCCCAGAGGTCGAGCAGGAGAGCCAGGAGCAGTGGCACACATTTATATTACAGGGGTGTGGGGCTGAGGCTGCGAAGACATGCAGGCAGTTAAGATGCAGGTCAGTGAGAGATGGCAGCCAAGGATGACCTGTGGCCTCCACACCCAAGTGAACACGTGTGTTTGTGTGTGTGTGTGTATCTGTGCATGCACACATAGAAACCCACCCACCACAGAGCTAAAGAGTACGTTTGTTTTATCTCTTTTGACACATGTAGCCCTGGCTGGGCTGGAACCCACTCTGTAAACTAGGCTGGCTTTGAACTCAGAGCTCTGCCACCTACCTCTGTCTCCTAAGTGCTAGGTCTAAGGATGTGTGCCATCATGGTTGGCCTATTTTCTTCATTATAATCTTGTGTTTAAGTCCCACTGCCTGGCTTTTCCTTATAGAAAAGACTCCTTTAAAGGTGCTGCTGTAAGGGACTGCCATGCTAAGCAGGAGGCCTGCCTGGGTTCTGGAAAGGCTCAGGATTCTTCTAACCAAAGGCCGTCAGCATCCAGGGGCTCTGACCACGAGGCTCTGCTGCCATGCTGGAGGCCTCCCCAGAGCCCTTCCCGCAGGGCCTTGGAGTGATGTCTGCCAATGTCCTCGCTCTTGCTCAGCTTTCTCTCGGTTTCTGCCAGCGGCTACCATCTGCTGCCATTTACATGGTCAACAAACATTTGCTAAGTAAGTTGGTCAAGAAACTGACACAAACATTGAACTGTGACTGATGGCCGTGCCTCTCTGAATAACTAATGCCTGGCCCTGTGGGGCACGCTTGGAGCACACTGGTTTCAATCAGGCCTCTGATGGACACAGGACACAGGACTCCAGATGCAGAGAAGGGTCATGGCTCCAGGTATAGAGATGTGAGCGGTGGGAGGGGCATCAAGCTGGGAAAAGCAGGGGCTCAGGAGGGCTCTGAAGGAGCTAGGTGGGACTGAAGACTGTGGACCCTCCCTCCCCAAAGACCGTGTAGGGCGTGAGACAGGGAGACGGAGGAGGAAGCGCCAGCAGAGCCTGCCGTGGTCTTTGCCGCAGCTGCCTGACTGTTCCTAGAAAGATGCAGGCTGAGCTGCCCAAGCATGGCTGACAGCGGCCGTGCTTCCAGTGTCTGCTCTGGGACCCCACCGAGCCAAGTGGCTATTCAGGGATCGGCAGCGCCCCTTGCCTGCACGCTGACGTGCTCTAGTGAGCACGCGCAGCACACGTAAATCCAACTGACAGGAAGAGCCATGTGCCTGGGTCTCACAGTTCCCTGTGAGGTGTCCAAGGGACCCCAGAGCTGAGAACTGGCTGGCCAGCCTTCGGGCCAGCGGCCCTGCTGTGAGGCTGTACGGTCAGCGGTCAGCAGGTATGGTCAAGAGGCATCACTTTCCTCCCTAATCCACTAAGACCAGGGAGGCCTTCAAGTTACAGATGTGCCCTCACCGCTGTCTCCTCTCACCTACCAGCCCTGAGCCGGGCAGGCAGCACTGAGCACTGACAACCCGGGATTTCACTTTATCGCTGTGACCTCTGTCTGGGGGATCCAGCCTGTCAGGAGCAGATGAGAAGCCAGCCAGGGGGAAGGCATGAAAATGACCTAAGGAGACAGGGTGATGGCCAGCAAGGAGGCAGGGCATGTGAGGGAGAGGTGAGTCACAGGAACTGCACAGCTGTGATGTGGCCACCCATATCTGTCCAGGGGACTATGGGAAGATTTGAGTTCTGTCTGGAAATATTAGCCTGTGATGGGCACTTTAATTCCCTGGGCGGGAAAATACACAGGTGCCGGCTCCACATTTTCAATGTTGAGACATCAGCAAAGAGCTAATGCCAAGAGAGGGATGGGTGGTCACATAAACAGAGTGCATGCAGAGCCATGGAATACTATCCAACACAAACACACCTTCTCAGCCTACTTAAATGGAGACACCTAACAGAATACAAATGGCACCAAGCACTGGCTGCCGAGAAAAATGGCTACAGGATGAAAGGCGGGTTGTAGGTCCCCATGGGCAGGGCTAGGTGATCTTTTATGCCACTGCACCTTTTAGCTTGTTGTAAGGAGCACAGGCTGGACCCTCTGCACACTGCTTCTGCTCAGCTGCCACAGTCAGCCCTGCTCTGACACGACCATGCGTCTCCTTGCTGGTGTAGCTGGTCCCGCCCAGGCCGTAGTTCTAGTGTCACCTCCTTCTGGCCTTTTCTCAAAGGTCATCAGTGAGCCTCCCTCAAGGACTTGCATTCTTTCCTGCTTCAACCTCAGCCGCCTGGGGTCTGCTTGCAGGGACCCACCCGTCAGGCAGCACTTGCCTCTTCCCTACACAGTGTACGTCCTGGGGCTGGGGAGCTGGCTCAGGGGTTAAGAGTGCTGGCTGCTCTTGTGTAGGACCTGGGTTCACAGCCTGGCACCCACATGGTGGTTCACAACTGTGATCCCAGCTGCAAGGGATCTGAGGCTCTCTTCTGACCTCTGTGGCCACCACACACATTCTGCCGGACACACACACAGGCGGATCACCCACTGCTAGAATGAGGAGTCACCAGCGACTATTAACCGCTCAGCAAAACCCCAGGGAACAAAGCAGCGCTCGCTGGGCATCAGGACTGGAGATGGCTCAGTGGTCAGCTTAGTTCCCAGCACTCACAATCTCCTAACTTCAGCTCTGTCGATCTCCCTTTCCTGGCCTCTGAGGGTTTCTGCAGACAGACAGACACAGACACAGACACACACACACACACATACACACAATTTCAAAATAAGAAAGAAAAGGTTCGATGCCCAGGCTGAACTGCGTCTGTCTCTCCCTGGGCCTCTGATTTCAGCCCCCCTGACTCTTTGTTCTCTCTAGAGCAGGGGTCCCACCCTTCCTAATGCTGCAACCCTTGAATACAGTTCCTCATGTGGTGCGGACCCCTAACCATAAAACTGTTGCTACTTCATAACTGTAATTTTGCTACAGTTATGAATGGTAATGTATCTAAGATGCTGGATATCTGGTATCTGACCTCCGAGGGGTGGAGCCCCCCAGGACGAGAACAGCTGATCCTGGGGACTTAGGATTACCCAGGGTAACCAGACACTGCTCTCCATTCCATTTGGGGAGACACCAGGTCCAGAGCTGAGGACACTGGTGCTACTGCCCCTTTGGCTCTAAATGTTTGGGCTGAGCAGAATTTCAAGTGTCACCCCCACAGGGGAGGGCCATCGGGGCCAAGGAGGGGAGGCGGTGGCAAACTCTCAGGTGCCTTGACCTCTGGGTTCCCAGGGTGGAAGAGAAAAGCTGCACCTGCTGCTCACAGTGAGGCAGGAGGGGGGGGCACCTGCTGCTCACAGTGAGGCAGGAGGGGGGCACCTGCTGCTCACAGTGAGGCAGGAGGGCGGGGCACCTGCTGCTCACAGTGAGGCAGGAGGGCGGGCACCTGCTGCTCACAGTGAGGCAGGAGGGCGGGGCACCTGCTGCACAGAGTGAGGCAGGAGGGCGGGGCACCTGCTGCACACAGTGAGGCAGGAGGGGGGGCACCTGCTGCTCACAGTGAGGCAGGAGGGGGGGGCACCTGCTGCACACAGTGAGGCAGGAGGGGGGGCACCTGCTGCACACAGTGAGGCAGGAGGGGGGCACCTGCTGCTCACAGTGAGGCAGGAGGGGGGGCACCTGCTGCTCACAGTGAGGCAGGAGGGCGGGGCAGGTGCTGGGTCCCATGGGAGGCCTCAGAGAAAGTTCAAGGTGACCAAACAGAGCTGGCCCATCTGGGATAATCCTAAGAATAAAACGACCTCATGATAGAAAAGAGTTGGGTTCAGAGAAGAAAATAAAACCATGAATGAAAAGATGGGTTTTAATAAGGGCCGACAGGAAGGCGCTCCAGGACCCAGGATCCACCTTAGAAGAGTAAGGCAGAAGGAAAAATCCAGAGACCATGGTGGCAGATTAGAAAGGGCTGCGGGCAGGCCACAGGCAAACACACAGGGCTAACTTTCTCCAAGTCTTCCTGCATGGAGCCCACACCTTCTGCTGGAGTCGGACCTCAGACAATCAGCCATAACCGGTCAACACGACAATCACAGGAAGCAGCTGTTTTGGACTAGGCTCCCCCACCCAGCTCCAACAAATCAGACTAAACAACAACAAAATGGAGCCACTTACGCTAAAGCGCCACCTCCCTTGTCACCCCAAGCTGCTGCTGTCTGGTCTTTCCAGGAATCAGTAATGAGACAGTAGTTCAATTTCCCAAACATGTCTTCATTGGCTTACTAAGACAGTTGTGGTTTTGTTTGTTTAATTATTATTATCTGTATTACTGCATTTGGATCCAGGGCCTTGTACATGCTAGGTGAACGCTCTACCAGTGAACTACTACTGCCTCTCTGCTTTAATCTTTACAAAAGCGACCCGGAGTAAACCAATGCTGAACTCGTTTTGTTTGTTTTCTGAGATGGGACTTGTGTGCACCACATCCACTCTTATGCAGTGCTAGAGATGGACGGTGCCAGCCAAAGCTTCTTACAGTCTCCAGGCAAGTACCCAGCCGGCTGAGCCTCATCTCCAGCCGCAGTCACCACGATATTTTCCTGTCTTCTGAGAAAATAACTTTGATTTGTTTTTGGTCTTATTGAGACAAGGTCTGTATGACCCGAAACTGTCTCTGCAGACCAGGCTGGCTTCACACACACAGAAATTCACCTTTCTCTGCCTTCTGAGTGCTGGGATTAAGGGCACTGGCCTCGCTGTCCAGCTGAGAAAAGGAACTTTGAAGTGGGCACTGTGCTTTGGGAGCCCTTCTCTAGGAAAGGGCTGGCTTCTGTTTAGCCAGGTGAGCATTCTCTTTATGCTCACAGGTAAGAGTGTCCCAGATTCCAGACCCAGGAAGTCAGAGAAGCTCTCTAAGCGGCGACAACAACTTCCCACTCACAGAGGGGAACACCAGAGCCCTAGAGAGACCATGGGTCTGGCAGGGATGGAGAATCAATCTACTGTGGGGACAGGGGACAGCCACACCACAGCTGCCTCTCAGCTCCACTCCTGAACACTGAGACTATAAAATCCTTCCACATTCTCACTGAACTCTGCGTTGTTCCCAGCCTGTGCTGCCTGGCATCTGGTCACAGTGTGATTTTATTCGGCCATTAAGAACGGAACTAGAAAATATTACATGAGGCAACCCAGCTCAGACAGACAAACACCGTCTATGTTCCCTCTCAAGGCAGGATCTGACTTCTGAATTTTGTGTTGTGCACTTAAATGGATGTCTTGTAAGTAGCATCCAAGGTACTGGGAAGGGGAATGGTATAAGGGCTGGGTAGGGAAGGAAACAGAATGCCTGAGATGTGAACGTGGGTAGGGAGGATGGTGGGGAAGAGGATGGGAAGCAAGGGGATGAGGGAGAGCACCAGTGGGGAGGACCAATCAAAGCTAAGTGTGCATGAATATGTACAAAGAAACCTATAGTTTGTGTGCCGATTAAATGTAAATACATTTTTAAAAATGTGATTTAAAAAGATTAAGAAGCTGGGCGTGGTGGCGCACGCCTTTAATCCCAGCACTTGGGAGGCAGAGGCAGGTGGATTTCTGAGTTCGAGGCCAGCCTGGTCTACAAAGTGAG
>NC_034610.1:23253350-23267053 GCF_900095145.1 Mus pahari | reverse complement strand
AAAAAAAAAAAAAAAAAAAAAAAAAAGATTAAGAAAACGTGACTATCTTTAAAAAGCTCCTGGTAAGAGATAGGTCATTTGGTGCCCTTGCTGCACCTGTAACTCTCCGAGGCCCTCTGCTGGCTTCCAAGGACTCTGCACACACTCACAAGCACACACGAAGTTCCCAATAAGGGAGACAACAACCTTCATGTGGAAGTATGTCCCATGGTGGCCCAGGAGGACTCAGGTGGACTGCCATCACTGCCCAGGCCTCTGACCTGCAGGTAGCGTCCCGAAGGTCATTCTGGTCTCTGTGCACTAAACCCTCAACCTGCTGTGTGCCAAGTCTGTGCTCTACCTTGAATCCCATCTTCATGACCCTCCTGCAGGTTATCTAAGGCTGTGCTCCACGCAGACTGTCCCTCCCTCCACCCTCTGTGAGTCTGAGTATCCTAACCTCAAACTTCCTCCCAAGTCCAGAACACAGTGTGATGGTTTTGTCAACGTGACATCATGAAGACTCCCCTGGGAAGAGAAGCTCAGTGAAGGCTGACTGGATGAGGCTAGCCAGTGGTCTGGCCTTAGGAGGACTGTCTTGACTGCAAAAGAATAGAAGGGAGTGGGCTGGAGAGATGGCTCAGCGGTTAAGAGTATTGACTGCTCTTCCAGAGGTCATGAGTTCAAATCCCAGCAACCACATGGTGGCTCACAACCATCTGTAATGAGATCCGATGCCCTCTTCTGGTGTGTCTGAAGACAACTACAGTGTACTTATATATAATAAATAAATAAATCTTAAAAAAAAAAAAAAAGAATAGAAGGGAGACCTCGCTCACCGAGGTCTCCAGTCCCTTGGCTGGGTCTTGAATTGAACAAGCACTAGGCAAACTTGTATTCATTCTCTCTTGACTGTGGACTACCTGTTTCAAGTTTCTGCCTTGATTTCCCCAAAATGATGGGCTATACTTTGGAACCGTGAGCTACAATAAGCCCTTCCTCCCATAAGGCGCATTTTGTCAGGGCATTCCATCACAGATACAGGAGGGAGACGAGGGCTGGGGGTTTGCCCTTGTGCCGTTGTTAACCTGAGCTCAGGTAGTTCAACAACTTCATATCCCATTCTCCCTTGCTAGAGAGGTGGGAAGTCAGCGGGTCAGAGGAGGAAGCTCTGGTGCCAGGCTCGGTAAAAGGCTCACCCCAGCTCCGTCTTACCAAGCTGGGAACCCCTGGGCCACTGTCTGGCCTTTCTGTGGCTCAAGTTGCCCATCTGAGGCCAAGACTAAGATCCATGAGCTCCGGATGGGAATTAGTTGTGAAAGACATTCAACAATTTTTTTTTTTTTTTTTTGGTTTTTCGAGACAGGGTTTCTCTGTATAGCTCTGGCTGTTCTGGTACTCACTTGGTAGACCAGGCTGGCCTCGAACTCAGAAATCCGCCTGCCTCTGCCTCCCGAGTGCTGGGATTAAAGGCCTGCGCCACCAGGCCCAGCTTCAACAATTTTAAAGATGTATTTTTGTTGCTTTTGATTATGTACATATGTGCCAAAAGAAGGCATCGGACTCCCAGGAGCTGGAGCAATGGGAGTTTGTAAGCTGGGGTGCTGGGACTAGAACTTGGGTCCTCTGCAGGAGTAGTAATAACTGACCTCAAGCTCTGAGCCATCTCTCCATCCCTATTTTAACTTTGATTTCTTGAAAGTCTCATGCTGACTAGGCATAGTGGTACACAACTGAAATCCTAGCACTTGGGAGGCTGTGGCAGGGGGGATCTCTGTGAATTCAAGGCTAGCCTGGTTTATATAGAGAGTTCCAGGACAGCCAGAGTTACATGGTGAGAGACAGTCTTGGAGAGAGAGAGGGAGGGGGGGGGGAGGAGACTGACTCATAGTCTCATGCAGCTCAGTCCAGCTTTGAATTCACCAAGGATATCACTGAACTCCTGATCCTCCCATCTCTGGCATTATGGACCTGCTGACATCACACAGGCCTGCTGACATCACACGGGCATGCTGACATCACACAGGTCTGCTGACATCACACGGGCCTGCTGACATCACACGGGCATGCTGACATCACATGGGCATGCTGGTACTGGGTGAAGAAGTGAAGCTTGAAGTTCTGCCTATGAGGTGACTCAGTGGGTAGGGCATGGCACATGGCACTTGCCACCAAGCCTGGTGCCCTGAAGTGAGCCCACATGGTAGAAGGAGAGAACAGAGTCTCTCCTACAAGCTGTGCTCTGACCGTCATGCACGGGCACAGGCACACCCCGAGATAATAACAAACAAACAAACAAACGTTCATAAGTAAGAACTTTAAAGCAGGCAGTGGCTAAGCTCCCAGGAGCAGCTGAGGAGGGTGATGACGTAAGGAAACCTCAGGACGGCCTCTGTTCCTTCTGAGCACACACCTCCTGGGGCTTGCGAGTTCCAGATAAGGGCTGCTTCACTCAGCTCTGGAAAGCAGGAAGTCCCCAAGGCCTTCCTGGTCCCTGAGGAAAGGGAGTGAAGAGGCAGTGGAGCAGATGGGCTCTCCCTGCCCTAGAAGAGCACAGTAGAGATGGGAGCCCAACCATGCCCGCCGCAGATCTACTGGCCAGGAGCCCCGGATCCCCTTGGCAGCCTGCATGCTCACTCAGGAGGAGGGGTCTGCGGATGTGACAGAGAAATAATGCCAGAAGCAGGCTACAGGTGACACCCACACACCACATTAACAAGACAGTACACCTCACACACTCAGGTCACACTGGCCTCCTTCACCCCACAAACAAGGAACTGGCTCGCCATAGAATGCAGAGGACGCATGCCTCTGTGCACCAGATGTGAGGCTGGTGACAGAGACAAACTGTAAATACTGGTTCACTCAGGAGTACTGAAATGCAGGCTCTGAGGTGACCACAAGCCAGGGGAAGACACCGCAGCGCTTTCCCCAGCCTGCACAGAGCAACCTGTTCCTTGCCAGGACTCTCCGGCCTTGGCCTCCAACTCACGAGCTTCCCAGGAGGCCGACGAGGGTGGACAGCCCAGGACAGGCACTCGGAACGCCCAGAGCTGACTGTCGTGGTGCTGTGGCAATAGGCACAGGACAAGGTGGCCCGGACAGGAAAGACAACATCCTGATTCAGCCCTAGCCACCGTCTTCTCAACACTAAATGCTCTGGAGGACACCGGAGGAGCGTTAGGAACAGGGTCCTCTCTACTCACCCAGGGCTCAGGCGCGGTTCCTTTGAGGATGCTGGAAACTGGGAAGAGACAGGCCTGTGGGCTGGCCGCCACGGCAGAGGCCGCTCGGCACTCAGCTGTCCCAGCCCTCTTTTCTGGAGGCTCTACCACAATCTCCACCCAAATCCTGGGGCTACAGCAGGTGGTACCTCCCCACCCACCATAACCTGCTTGGCAAGGCCTTCCGCACCTTTCCCCACTGAAGCTTCCTGCTTCTCTCTTCCCCAGGAGTCCATATAGAGGCAGGGCCTTCCTTATCTACCTGGGATTCACAGGCCAGCTTGGGAACCCTAGGCACTGACCTTACCATGGCTCACAGTCTGCTCCTTGCGGCCTGCACGTCCCCGCGGGAGTAGGTGGGGGTAGGGAGGGTGCCTGCAGGACACCTTGGACACGGCCTTCCTTCTAAAAGAGGCTGAGAGCAGGCAGGGGGCCTGCAGCTAGCCCAGAGGAGGGCCTGCTTCCTACCTGAGACTGCCAGGTGCACAGGGCGCTGGGAAACAGTCTTCTCCTTTACAGGGCGTGGTGTCCTGTGAGCCCTGTGCGCCCTGTGCTGGAGTGACCTTAGTGCTGGCCAGCCACCTCAGAGGTAGGATTGGCACAGGGACTGGCACAAGGCAAGACTGTCCCCAAACACGAGTAAGCTTGGCTCATGAGCACAGTGGCCTGGCCCAGGGAGCTCAATCTCTCCCAGCCTCGGGTCCGGAAGTACTGTTACAGTCACGCGAAGAGGCAGCGGGGTTGCATGGTCCCAAACCCAGGAGTACTAGTTCTGAAGGTTCTTCACAAAACATTTCTTAACTTTCATTACTCATGACATGGGAGTGACAGTCACCCGTGGCTTGCACACGCAGGGGTCAGTCCTTCCGGGCCTCTGCTGGTACTAAAGGCATGGCCTCTAGCTGGTTTGCATCCTATACAATGGGATTTTCATTCTATAGTTCTGGCTGACTGGGAACCCAAGATCTTCTTTCCTGAGCCCGCAGGTGTCAGGCCTCCTAAGGAAAGCAATCCCCCTGCCTCTGAGACAGGGTTTCTCACAGGCCTGGAGGCTGGTCGGTATGCCTCAGAGACCCATCTCTCTCCACCTTCCCGTGCTCCTTGTCCTCCAAGGGCCTCGCTCACTCGCAGGTGCACAGCCAAGCTTTTAGTGCGGGCTCTGGAGACGGAACTTAGGCCTTCACATCTCATATCAGAAAATTAAATTAAAAAGAGCCTGTGGTGCCCCACACTTGAAGTGCCATTATCAGCACAGAGATGAGACAGCCTGAGACCCTCCTTTGTCTCGGGAATCAAAAAATGAAGGAAGTGGAAAAGTCAATTTTTTTCTTTTAAAATTCATAAAATGTTGTGTAAGACACAGAATAATTTATGAATTGAAGGGTTTCTGGAAATTTCTGTTCCTCTTTCCCAAATCCTGACAGCCAGGGACTACTGGGAACCTGGAATCCTTTATGCCCTTTCTTCTTTTTTTTCTTTTTTTTTTTTTTTTTTTTCTTTATGCCCTTTCTTATGTGGCTCATTTAAAACAGTGTGCTCCAGGGGCAGGCTCCCACGCAGGCACAGCAGCCAGAGTCCTCCTCAGGTAGAGTCACTTCCTGGCCCAGCGTGGGTGCTGAGCATGTGTAAACACACTGACCCAGGCACAAACAGCTGTGTGAGGAGACCACACAGGAAGCAAAGCCTGCTGAACGAACACTGGCAAGGTGGGAAAGGCCATGCAGGAGCGCAGGCAGAGCCAGTGAGCCGCACCTCGCCAAGGCATCCAGCTCTCAGATAAGGTGCAGGCTGTGGCCTTGGATCCCAGGTATAACGTGAACCTAATTCTGAGGTTGGACTTCAGAGGGGAGACCTCAGATGGCTCAGTGGTTAAGAGCACTAACCCCTTGGGCAGAAGATCCAGGCTCTATCCCCAGTGCTTGCATGGTCTCTAACTACCGTTCCAAGAAGATCTGATGCCCTCTCTGGCTTCCACACAGTACTGCATACACATGATGCTGATATGCACACAAAACACCCATAAGTGTATGGTAAGATAAATCTTAATGTAAAGACACAGAAGAAAGAGGCAGAGAGCGCCAGAGGTGGGCAAAGTCATTGGAGAAGCAGAGGGCCTGACATCTTAAGCTCAGCAGTAGGCTCTCCCTACCCTGAGGCATCCACAGTGGCAGCCTGGGCCACCTCAGCCCCTACTCACTCTGACTTATGCCTCCTCATCCCTCAGACATGGGCTTGGCCACCACTTCCTTAGCTAAGCCTCCCACCTCCCCATCCACAGCTCTTCCCACGCCTGCTTGCTAATGCAGCCAACAGGCATTTGGCTGCCTGGGGTGTGACCACAGGCACACCTGAAGTCACCATAGCTGTGTTTGCCAAGGGGTGATGGTGACCCCTTCCAGAACCCTGATGAGGTCCTGAGTGTCCAGTCCCCACCAGAGCAATCCCAATGTCCCCCGGAAGAGCTGACGGCGCTCCTGACCAGCCACCATCAGCTTTGCCTGATGCTGTGTATGTGTGAGGCCCTTGGAGGACAAGTGCTGGGTACAGAGCAGGCATGTGCGGACCAAAGGCCAGTTCAAGACGGCGCAGAGGGCACTGAGACCAAAGCATGGGTGCTCTTCCTGTCCCTTCTTATGTGGCTCATTTGAAACGCCAAGCTAGCTCAGGCTGGGGGGACAGACGGCGCAATTAGTAAGTCACTTGTTGCATAACCATGGGGACCTGAGTTCAATGCCCAGAGCCCACATGAAAGAGCTGGGTGTGGTGGCTGTACCTGTAAGCCCAGCACTGGGGAGGCAGAGGCAGGCAGGTCCCTGGGGCTCACTGGCCAGCCAGCTTAGCCCACTTAGCAAGCTCCAAGTCTCAGACAAGGTGCACGGCTCCCGAGGAACGGCTCCTCTGACCTCCTCCTCCCCAACAGAAGGAGCTGGCTCATGTTGTGTCCATAAGGGAAGTGTTCATCTCTTTCATCTCTGTGGAGTGCCTGCAGCCTGCCTCGGGAGCTACTGCCTGTTCTGAGTCTCTAGAAGGCCATTTTCATGTTCTGGAAGCTTCCTCACTGGTTCAAAAAGAATCGTGGGCTATAACGTTCCTTTCTGGCCTGTCTACACTGAGCAAGGAAGAGCTCTGCTTTAGACGGCCCACTTGACTCAAGTCTACAGCTTAAAACATTTGTGTGTACGTGTGTGTGTGTGTGTGTGTGTGAGAGAGAGAGAGAGAGAGAGAGAGAGAGAGAGAGAGAGAGAGAGAGAATTTATTTATTTTTATGCATGAGTGTTTGCCTGAAAGCCCCTTGTAGCATGTGTGTGCAAGGTCACACAGGCCAGATGAGGGACTAAGGAGAGCTGCTAATACTTGTAACTGCTGAGCCATCTCTCCAGCATCGGGTTTAAGGCATTATAGTGTCCAGTGGCACAAAATGTTTGCTTGAGGATCTTAGGTTAAACTACACACTCGTGTGCGCACATGGATATTTAATGGTTTCAAAGAGAATGCAGTGGCTGATACTGAGAGTCCAACTGCAGGCTCCAGTGAGAAAGAAAAGCTAGGTGTGAAATCAACTTAGGCTCCCCAGCTTCAAGGTGCGAGCAACTGTGAGTGAGTGTGCGCAGGCAGAAGCCAGGCACACACCTCTGTGTTCTGTGAGCGAGTGTGAGTGAGTGAGTGTGTACAGGCAGGAGCCAGGCACACGCCCTTGTGTTCTGGGGGTGGGGCTACAAGCCCAGAGATAGCTTGTCTCTTTTGGCCACACTTTCTGATCTGTGTGCCTGCTATTTCTGTATCAACAAACTTGTTAACCTTAAGACAAACAAAGAGGCTGAACCTGGACCATCTGAGTTCTCCCCACCTGCCCTGAGGGCATCTGAGGACACACTGGGGGTGCCCGGAAACCTAGGCTTAGGCCCCAGACTCCAGAAGATTCTGCCACAGGCCTGGAGAGATAGGCTCTGATCAGGCTGCAGAGATAGCCAGGGCACAGGGCATGGGCAAGGGCAAGCTTGTGATCTCAGTGCTTGGTAGTGGGGAGATAGTGAGAGTTCAAATTCAACCTTGTCACAGTGCACCTGAGGTCAGAGAGGGCAGGAGACTGAACAACAAATGTATTTGTGTAATTATTAGTATTTTTTACATTTTATTTATTTCCTTTTTTTGAGACAGGGTCTTCCCCCCCCCTCCCCTTGGTTGGTTGTCCTGGAAGTCCCCCTGTAGACCAGGCAATCCTCACAGAATCTGCCTGCTTCAGCCTCCTGAGTGCTGGGATTAAAGGTATGCACCACCACTGCCTGGCTTATTACTGTTTTTCAAGACAGGGTTTCTTGGTGTAGCCCTGGCTGTCCTGGAACTTGCTCTGTAGACTAGGCTGGCCTCGAACTCACAGATCCTCTGCCTCTGTCTCCAAGTGCTGGGCGTGTGCTACCATGTTTGGTTTAATTTTTTTTTTTTTTTTTTAATGTACAGAGACAAGGATGGCCTGTGAGCTCACCCAATGTGCTCCTGGGGCTTAGTGAATACCAACAACTGAAATATCCCAACCTCTGTCCCACAGCCAAGAGCTGGGTGCTCGGAGCCACGAGCCTCGGGCATGGTCAGTACTCGCTTCCTGTGGGCCAGAACTGCCTCCACCGCTCTCTTGTGCACAGCCCACACTCATCTTTCTGCTGGGAAGTCGTGCTCCCCCTCCTTATGGAGACGCAAGCCCTGGGAGCATCAAGAGTATAGAGCATCTGCTACCCGAAAGGCTGCAGCGCCCTTCTCCAAGGACAGAGCTGTCCGCAGGGCAGCCCGGTCTGAAGCCCCACCCCATGGCCAGTCGGATAACAAGAGGGCTCTCATGCCTCCTAGGTTTGTGTCTGCATCCACTCTTGGCTCCAGCTTCACCTTGACCTGGACCTTCGACTTCCAGAGCGACTGCCTCTTCCCACATCCCCAGAGATCCAAATCATTCCAGGACCAAAGGACCTCCGCGCGAGTCCTGAGTATTCTGCCTTAGTCCAGCCTAGCCCCTAAAGCACACCCCCTGCCCTGCCCTGCCCTGCCCCAGCCTACAGCCAGACTGATGTTAGCTTGGTCCTACTCCCTTACTCCCCTGCTTCCATCAGAACAGTCCCACAGTCAGAACAGTGAGGGGGTCCAGCCAGGGTAGTCTCAGCTCTGGGCTCTGCCGCTCTCTTTGCTCTCCCAGGTCAAGTCCAGGGCTCTAGGCGGGGCCTCTGACTTGGCCATGCACTGCCTGCAAGCCTCCTCATTGTTCCTGAAGCCAGGCTGTAGACCGGCAGAAGGCTGGGCAGGCTCCAGCTAAGCTTCTGAGCCCTGCAGTGGGACAGCCTTCCTGCCACCCGCCATGCCCGCCGGCATGAGGCTGCCACTGGAAGCTTCAGAAGCACAACTAACCTGCAAATATGACACTTCTCTCTCCTGCCTGCAAGTAGGTCCCTAGCCTGATGACCCTTTCCTCCTCCTCCAGGATGGGGACCCTCCTTGCTCGTGCTACCCACCTGTGCCTGGCCAACTTCCTGCCCCGGATGAAACCATCATCCATCCATCCTGGTCTGGAGGCCATCTCCTGCCTGTCGACTGCCTAAATTCCACAGAGGCCCATCAGAGCTCTGAGTGTCCAAAGCAGTTACCACTCGCCACACAGGTGGCCTTGACGCCATCACAGTGCTGGCACGCTCTCCTCTCCCATCTCTCTGCTCTACCCCGGGAGCTCTGGCAGTCAGGGGTCACTAGCCTACGTACACAGGCTGGGCAATGTCCTACTTAGCTCAAGACCTGTCTGTCCATCCTTCACCTGGAGCTACCTCCAGACATTCCTCTAACTGCTCTGGCAACTCCACGTATCTACCATGATACACAGATCTTACTTCTTATCGTGGCATCCCACACAGGCCTCTGCATGTGGGCGCAACCACTGCCTACCCATGTTAGGGACATGCTTCCCAAATCCCTGAGGTAGCCCTGCAAGGGAGGAACAGCGGGATCACAGCAGAGCAGGTGCGGAAGCTGAGGGCAGCGCCCAGAGTCATGACAAGTTCCTGAGGAACAGCACAACTGACTGCCTTCCCACCCAGTTTCCTGGAAGCGGTCCAAATCCCGCAGCAAGTGAGGTCCGGAACTGAAATCTTTACATGACTTAAGAAAAAAAAAGGGGCTGGAGAAATGGCTCAGTGGTTAAGAGCACTGGCTGTTCTTCTAGAGGACCCAGGTTCAATTCCCAGCATCCCATCGCAACTGTCTGAAACTCCAGTTCCAGGGGATCTGACGCCCTCACACAGACACACATGCAGGCAAAACACATCAACTATAAAAGAAGAGGAGGGAGAGGAAAAAGCCTGCAGGGCTGGGGTACAGAGCAGAGGATGGGTGAGGCAGGTCTGAGGGAGGCCCTGATTCATCCTTGCAACAGCACCCCACTCCACCCCCAATGCCTGCCTGAATTCTCAGAGAATGGCACGGGACAGACCTGGGAAGGGGATAAGAATAAACACCGGACAGGGGGTGCTGGCGGGGGGGGGGGGGAATGCAGCTCAGTGTTTGCCTCCTATGCACAAAGCCTAGAGCTCCAGTTCCAGCACTAGGGAGGGCAGGGCAGGAGAGTTACAAGTTCAAGGTCATTCCTGGCTACACAGCAAGTTTAAGGCCACTCTGGGATGTACACTTTGGGTTCAGTAGCTTCTTGAGAGCTAAGAGCAGTTGATTGGCTAAGGCTGAGGTCAAGGCCTCATAACAACTATCTCAAAACAACGTGGGGGGGGGAGGGAGGAAGAATTTTCCTCTGGATCCAGAAGGGAACTTCAATGTTTATTTTCACAGTTATGTTGTGTTTGTCTCACATGGCAATACCTCTCTGGTCAGCATGGACAAAATGCTCTCTAGTTAGCCATCCTGGAAAAGGATCTCATGGTTCTAAGGACTCACGTCCCCTTCCTGATGCCCCGTCTCTTAGAGGTGGCCCGGTATGCCCACGGACAAGGTAATTTCCAGCTCTGGTCTGAGCGGCTAAGGTGGGAACGGCTCCCCAAGCACATGGTTCCTCCCCAGAGGCTCCTCCGAAGCCAGCTGCTTCCTCAGGGTCCAGAACTTCAGGGAGGAAAGCCACCCAGCAACAAGGACAGGGATGACAAAAGGGATGAGCACGGAAGTGCCACTGGGAGGCTGCTCTGGGGTCTCCTGGCTCCTTTCTCATCTGTGCTTGCCGCCTGGCTTGTCCCTGACTGGCCTCTGGAGAGAGGGTGCTTCAGCTGCTGCTAGCAGACAGGAGGCACTAAATTAATGCTGCAGAAACGTCAGCTGACTGTTTATGCTTACCCAATACAATATCCACTCACTTCTGTTTGCCAGTTCTATTCCAGGTAGCATGTGCACCAGCGAAGTACTTCCCACCATCCCCTGTGTCTTAGTCAGGGTTTCTATTCCTGTACAAACATCATGACCAAGAAGCAAGTTGGGGAGGAAAGGGTTTATTCAGCTCACACTTCAACATTGCTCCTGATCACCAAAGGATGCAGGACTGGAACTCAAGCAGGTGAGGAAGCAGGAGCTGATGCAGAGGCCATGGAGGGATGCTCCTTACTGGCTTGCTCAGCCTGCTCTCTCAAGGGATGGGCTCTCCCCCTTGATCACTAATTGAGAAAATGTCCCACAGCTGGATTTCACGGAGGCACTTCCTCAACTGAAGCTCCTTTCTCTGTGATAACTCCAGCCTGTGTCATGTTGACACAAAACCAGCCAGTACACCCTGCAACTATGAACAGCCAACATGGGACAGGATGCTAAAGCTACCAGGGGGATGTGCTGGAAAGTGTGTGTGTGTGTGTGTGTGTGTGTGTGTCTGTCTGTCTGTCTGTCTGTCTGCCTGCCTTTGTATATTTCCTCCTGTGTCTGTCTGTCTGTCTGTCTGCCTGCCTTTGTATATTTCCTCCTGTGTCCTCCCACCTTGGTGTTAGATCCCAAAGCAGTAAGCCCACACCTAAACCATCCACCAGATTTTGTTTGCTTTTGTATTTTGAGACAGGGTTTCTCTGATTAGCCCTGGCAGATTTTTTTTAAAAGATTTATTTATTTATTATCTGTAACTACACTGTAGCTGTCTTCAGACATTCCAGAAGATGGCATCAGATCTTATTATAGATGATTGTGAGACACTATGTGGTCACTGGGATTTGAACTCAGGACCTTCGGAAGAGAAGTCAGTGCTCTTACCGCTGAGCCATCTCTCTAGCCCCAGATTTTTTTTTTTTTTAACACATAATGAACGCCCACTGCCATTTCTGGTCAAGTTACTAATTCCCACTTGATTTACAAATCAGTTGAGCTTGCAGTGGTGGCACACAACTTATGCTAGCATTCTGGAGACAAGCGTATTCTGTATATTGGAGGCTAGGTCTATATACCAGGTGCCAGGACAGCCAGGACAACACAGAGAAACCCTGTCTCAAAAATATCCCAATGGCCAGGTGTGGTGGCACACGCCTTTAATCCCAGCACTCGGGAGGCAGAGGCAGGCGGATTTCTGAGTTCGAGGCCAGCCTGGTCTACAGAGTGAGTTCCAGGACAGCCAGGGCTACACAGAGAAACCCTGTCTTGAGGAAAAAAACAAAAACCAAAAAAACATAAACAAATCCCAACGAACCCCAAATTAACTGAACCTGGCTTTTTCATCCCCTCACTGATCTGCAGCCTGAGAGGCTGTGCTGTATTTGTGTGTGTGCGTGTGCATGTGCTTGTGTGTTTGTGTGTGAGGGCGCGCGCATGTGTGTGCATGTGCACGTGCTCTCGCTCCCACTTCCTGGGAACTGAGGAGGATCATGGCCAGAAAGAAGGAGGGAGGCAGGAAGAAGGAAAAGGGAAAAATCAAAAAACAAAACAGAGCCAAGGGCAGGAGTGCAGCAGACACCATGGAGCCCGAGTCAGGGGGAGATGGGAAAGGGCCACTGCAGCCAGCGATGTCAGCAGTGGATGCTCCTCTGTGTCCCTGGCCTTTGCCTGGATAGCGTGGTGCTTTACAGATAAGTAACCACAGCTCTGAGATGCTAAGTATAGAGCCCTCAGTCCTGGCGTGTGTGCGTGCGTGCGTGCGTGCGTGCGTGCATGCGTGCGTGCACTGCATTTTCTTCACGTTTCCTTAGGAGAGGAGACATCATTCCTCCCCCTCCTCCCTGTCCAAGTGTCTCTGGTGTAACATCTAGAACCATGGCAACCATCCTGGACCATGAGAAACACAGGTACACCCTAAAACAGTACAGCAGGGTATCTGTGAATGTGGGGTGCTCCGGCTGCTGGCTAGGCCGACCAAGGACCCACCTAGACCTGCTGAAGATTGGGCTTGCTTCATTTCTCTCCTCAGCAGCACCTGAGCTCGGCCTCTCACCCAGCCTGCGGTCCTGACCCAGGGGTGGCTGTGAGCTGCTCGCCTATAAAGAGGGAACTCGGACTAGAAAGGCCAAGGGGCCAATGGTGACACTCTGGATGGTTCTGTGGATGCAGGCAGGAGAGGGACTGCGCTATGAGCACTTAAGGAATCTGAAGCAATGGTCCTCGGCACTGCACACGCAGGAGCTCAAATCAGGACGGAAGACTGGGAGCTGCATGGGAAGGAGTCCTGGGTCCCCACTCGGAATAAGGCATCCATCCATCCACGCTGCCTTGGTGTTGCAGCCCGGGAGACGGAACCCCACCTTCCCAGGAAGCTGCTCTCAGACATGCAGTCTTTCAATACATGAATCCCCTCTCTCTCCTGACAACACTGCAGGGGACTGAGGTGCAGGCTCGGATGGGCTTGTCCTGCCAAGCTGAGCATGGTCCCTTGCACTTGTGTGTCTTACAAAGCCAGACTCTGGAGCTGGGTGAAAAGGGATGAAGGGCACCGGGCTTTGCGTGCCAAACAAAAACCAAAGAGCACCCCATGTCAAAGCATGCGAGAGTCTAGCCCCCGAGCCCTCGGCCTGCAGGTAGTTCAGCTTGCTGAGGTGTCAAAAAGCCAAGGTTGTCAGGAAAGGCGGACAGGCCAGCACGCTGAGCTTCGTGTACCACACCAAGGGTGTGGCCTCGGACTGTCAGCAGCAACAGGACTGAAGGACCAGAAGGCATCCCCTCCAACTCAGACACACATCCCAACTAGAGAGCAGCCCCCTGCCAGAATGAGTGGCTGGAGCTGGACCCGGGGGACCTGGACTGGGGGCTCTGCACCACAGGTGGTAGCTTGATGCTCCTGCGTGTGGCTCAGGTGCAGGATGAAGACAGAGCCTCAGGGCGCCTGGCACAGGGTGGCTGGCCTCTCAGGCTGTGTAGGGATGGATAGGGCGTGGTGACACACACCTTTTTATCCTAGCACAGAGGGTTTCCCTGAGTTCGAGGCCAGCCTGGTCTACACAGTGAGTTCGAGGCCAGCCTGGTCTACACAGTGAGTTCGAGGCCAGCCTGGTCTACACAGTGAGTTCCAGGCCAGCCTGGTCTACACAGTGAGTTCCAGGCCAGCCTGGTCTACACAGTGAGTTCCAG
>NC_034610.1:23247043-23253135 GCF_900095145.1 Mus pahari | reverse complement strand
GGTCTACACAGTGAGTTCCAGGACAGCCTGGTCTACACAGTGAGTTCCAGGACAGCCTGGTCTACACAGTGAGTTCCAGGACAGCCTGGTCTACATAGTGAGTTCCAGGCCAGCCAGGGCTAGAGAGACCCTGTCTCAAAGCAAACAAACAAACACTAAATCAAAACTTTAGAAATATACGTGTGTTTAACTTACGTGTATGAGTGTGTGTACCTCTGGCAGCCAGCAGAGGGCGCCAGGTCAGATCCCTGAGCTGCCTGATGTGGGTGCTGGGAACTGCACCGGGTCCTGTGCAGGAGCAGCGACTGTCCTGCCTGCTGTGAATGGCTTCTCTGTCACGCATCCTCAGCCAATGGTGTTTCACCAGTGGCCCAGCGACAGACCAGACTGACCATGGGCTGGAACCTCCGGGCATTCAGTCACAGTGACAGGAAGCTGACTAACACAACCCCACCAGAGCAAATAACTGCTCCTGACAGACACTTTCCCAGCCCAGCTCCCAAGACTCTTCCCCAAAGATGAGCTCAAAAGCCAGGGAGCAAAGCATTAGTGTGCACACAGCAGACGCAGGGACCGACACTGGAAACCCAAGACTCTGACTGGAGAAGGAACTTCAGATGATGCAAGCTGACAGCACAGAGAGAAGACACAGAGACACGGGGACACGGCCAAGGCCAGGGCTGTAGCTCAGCGGTACAGTGCTTGTTTAGTATGCTGAGGCCCGGGCTCCACTCCCACCACAGAGAGGACAAATGGAAGTGGTACACTAAACCCCCACGCACCATACCGCTAGGAAACAAAGGGACCGACTTGTGCATGGTTACTAGCCAATATCTGCAGCCCAGGCGAGCGGCCTGCGTGAAGAGGCTGCCAGTCTCTGAACCAGTTTCATTCTCTAACCTCTTCCTTTCCCTTGTGACACAAGGTCTCATATAGTAGCCCAGACTGCCCTCAAGCCTACTATGCCACTGAGGATAATAACAGTGAACCGACTCTTCCCCACCTCCCAAGCGCTCTGACAGACCAGCGGTGTCAGTCGGCGTTAACTGTCAACCCGACACAGCCTGTAGTTATCCGAGAGGACAGCCCAGGAAGCATGTCTGTGTGAGACAGACTGTCTCGGTTGATGTGTGAGGGCCCCGGCCCACTGTGGGCAGCACCATCCCTAGGAACAGACCCTGAGCTGTGTAAGAAAGCTAGCTGAGTGTGAGCCTCAGAGCAGCAACAGAACGGCTGCGTTCCCCTACGGTTCCTGCCTGGAGTTCCCGTCCTGACTCCCTTCAACGACAGGATATGACCCAGGAGTGTGAGCCAAACAGGCCTTTCCTCCCCTAAGCTGCAGAAGAGACACTGGGACACCATAACCAGCTTGGTGGTTTTCAAAGTAAAAAGATCAAAGCAGAGAGGGGAGGATCCGTATAATCTATTTCTAAAACAAAACAAAACAAAAATCCAAAATGGAGGCATACCCCCAAATCTAGCCCTAGGACTAGCCAGGAGCACAGCAGACAACCGTAGTTCACCCACCTTGCCCTGAGCCCTGCCCCTGCCAGGAGGCATGACAGAGGCATGACATGGTGGTTTTAGGGTTCTAGGCGCAGCAGCAGAGCAGGGCTTTGGACCTGTGAAGCACAGGAATCAATCAGATCCGGCAGGGTCAGGCCCTGCATCACTGCCTGGCCACTTCTACTGGCAGAACTGAGCTCCAATGTACATAACCAGTCACCTGGACCTCAGTGCAGCACATCGGTGACAGGAGAGGCTGGGACAAGCCCTGCCGGAGGGCTTACCAAGGGTTCCAGAGTCCAAAGGACAGAAAGGACCTTGTGGGATCTGAGGTAAGGGTAACAGGGAGGAAATGTACCTTCCTCTGGACATCACTCCTGGATACCTGCGTCCTGCCCTGCGGCTGTGTGCTCAGTGCCTGGGGGAGCCACGCACCCTCCACAGCTGACTCTGCTTAAGGCTCTTCACATGGCCGGGATCCATGAAGACTCTGTGCCTGTGGCTTCCATTTTGCTCTCCCAACCAACTGACCTAGAAACTCCTGCAGGCTTGGGTGGTGTGAGCCCTGCAAAGGTCATACTGAAACGCAGTTACCAAGGCAACAGTATCAGGAAGAATGGTCTCTGGGAGGGGACCAGGTCAGGAGACCTAGCAGCACATCCTAGAACTCAGAGTGCTGAGGCAGGAGGACTGTAAGTTACAGACCAGCCTAGGCAACACAGTGAGAATCAAAAACCACGACTGGGCATGGTGGAGGGTCTCTGAGTTTGAGGCTAGCCTGGACTACATAGCAAATCCCAGGCCAATGAGTGTGACACAGTGAGACCTCATCTTTAAAAGGGGGGGGGTGAAAAAAAGGAAAAAAGAAAGATGGAATGGAGTCTATAGTACAGACGGATCAAAACTGCCCGTGATCCTAGAAAATCAGGAGCAGGGAACTCGTGCAGCACTTAAGGCTGAGCGCGGGCAGGCAGATGTGCGGTGAGAAGTCTGGTATGGAGGGGGAGCAGGGTGCAGTCATGGGGAGCACTGATGAACAGAGAGGTCTCAGAGCATTGGAGAGAGGGGCAAAGCAAAGGACAGCCACAGTACGGAGCAGGAAAAGGGGGACTGGGCACGGCAGCAGGGAAGGGAAACTGAGGCCCAGAACAGTAGAGTCACAGGGGGCAGGGGTTAGGCAGCTGCTGAGGTAACAGTAAGTATAAAGGGCCCTTTGGGGGGCACCAAACGCAGCAGGGACAAGCTAGGGGGCCCAGGAGTCTTTAATCACACACAAGGGAGGCAGGGGCAAGCATCTCTGTGAGTTCAAGCCTGGTCTACAGGGTGAGTTCTGGGACAGCCAAGGCTACACAGAGAGACCCTGTCTGAAACAACAACCGGAGGGAGGGAGGGAGCTAGGAGCATCGCTGATGGGAGGACTGGGGTGGGGAATGGGAGAAGCACTTTCAGAGGCCTGGACCCAGTGCAGGAGGCGAAAGTCCCTCCACTCAGGGATGGAGCCAAAGAAAGGTGACAAGACCACCAGACACTGCCCAGGAAGAGGGTGGTGGGCTCTAGGACCTTAGCAGAGCCTCCAAGTGCAGGTCCCAAGAGAAGTACCAGCCCTGGACCCCTGTCCCCAGTGCACACCCCACGCATGTGAAAGACTCCCATGGCGTGAGCATGTTTGGAGAGGCTGCGGAGACCCAAGCTCTCTGGAACTCTACCCAGCAGGCTTTCCCAGACAGGAAGTGTGTGGAAAGCAGAGCTCCCTGCAGGGGTGACTCAGGCAGCACACACAGCCGTGCCCCCCCCCCCCCCACACACACACGGCAGGCGGCCTTGCAGACTACATCAGACTTCCTGGAAGTGTCCCTCACTGACGTTTCTGATGGCACTCAGCTTTGGAGTGCACCTCTCCTGATGACTTCAGAAGGCTTTGATGGCCACATCGGGGGCCCACACCTCTCACGCACTAGCTATCCACCCGATGCCACTCCCTCACCAGAGCGTGCCCATTCGTGACACTGCAAGTGGAGAGAGGGCTCCCTAAAGGCAACAGGAAGTGATGTAATCCTAGGCAGCCTGCCAGAACTTACGAGGTCCGTGGGGAAAAACACAAGCATCAATTTCCTAGTGAACCGGTTGTTACGGCCGGCAGGAAGGTAGCACACACCAAAAGACCACAGACTTCTGGATGAACGCACCCACACTCAGAGGGCTGGCAAGCTCGATGCTCTCATACCGCAGCGAGAAGTCAGCGTGAGGGCTGGCCAGATGGTTCCTCAGGTGAAGAGGCTTGCTGCCAAGCTCATGAACCTGAGTTTGGTCCCCAAGACCCATGTGGTGAACCCCTGACCTCCACACGTGTGCTGAGGTGCGCTTGTGTGAGTACACACACACAATAAACAAAATATAATACAATTTTTAAAAAGTACCAGCGTCAGCCAGGCATGGCGGTGCACACCTTTAATGGCAGCACTCAGTAGGCGAATCCCTGTGAGTTCAAGGCCAGCCTGGTCTACATAGTGTGCTCCAGCACAGCCAGGGCTACACAGGGAGACTCTATCCCAAAACCAAACCAAACCATATTAACACCAAAACCCATCTATCAATCTCTGTCCCTGTCTGTCTCTCCCTCTCTCTCTCCCCCTTCCCCCTCCCCCCCTTTTCTCCCCCTCCCCCACAGAGTTGCAGACCTATCCTGGCATGCTAACACACACCTGTCTTCCCGATACTCAGGAGGCTGAGGCATAAGTATCAGAAAGTCACCCTCGGCCACACAGCTAGTCTGAGGTCAGTGTAAGACACATGAGAACCAACCCCACAAACAAAAATCTAAAGCACACACCTGCCAAAAACAAGCCAGGAAGGTTTGATGGTGAGGAGCTGGGCCAGCGGGGGAGGGGTGGGGGTGAGGCCAATCTACGGAGCTACTTTTCCAGACAAGAGGGCTTCTGAGCAGGACCATCAGACCCACACAGCCCCTTCATCCACAGATGGCCTTCTATGCCTGCCTGCGCAGTACAGCACAGCCCTGGATCCCACTTGGCTCTCGGCTATGTGGGACCTAGGGGCAGCCGCAGTTGATGTTTCAGCTCAAGTACACACCCAACACAACAGTGAGCATGCTCAGAGGGGGCTGCTGAGACCCTACAGGCTCGTCCCACATCCCCAGTGAGCACTCTGGTGGCTTTCAATGAGCCTGTGGCAGGACTTCCCAGATAGAAAGTGTAGAAACACAGCCCCCATACATAAAACCCATAATGCAGTTTAATTTATGAATCAGGCAAGGAGCCCCCTTGGGCTGCAGACAGAGGTCTGAATGATGTGCAGATGAGTACAGCTCCCTCACACTCGGGATGCGCTGTGGGTTCTCATGGATCTTACAGTCATAAGGGAAAACGGTGAGATCCTGACATTTGCAGACAAATGGATAAAGCTAGGGATCATTATGTTAAGTAAAACAAACCAGACTTAGGCAGGCAAATAAGGAGGGGAGGGATGGGGGGGGACGGTGGGGAACCAGGAGTTTAACCTCATCCTCTGCTGCACAGAGGCTGTGGGAGACTGTCTCAAAGTCACAAAAGTAAATAAACAAAAAGACAAAAAAATGCTAGTTTTCTTATGCAGTCTAGATTTCAGTGTGTGTGTGTTGTGTGTGTGTGTGCACACGCACGCGCAGGCGCGCATGTGTGTGTACATGTGTATCCCTGTCTCTCTGTCTGTCTGTCTGTCTGTCTGTCTGCAATGAAAGTATAGACAAGGTTGTGATGAGGAAGAAATTCTCTGGGGGAGGGGGGCAGAAAGGAAGACCACGGGGAGGATGTGGCCTAGCCATAGGGAGGAAAGGGAGGTGGGGGGGGTAAGAACAAATTAGATTGTCCTGAACTTATAAAGACACCATAATTAAACGTATTATTTTCTCTCTTCACTTCAACAATACATCAGGCACAGAGAGTGATTAACAGTGGTAATTAACGATGACGTGGAGTAGTTAGTGAAGGGATGTAATAAAACACTGTGATGTCCAGGACATTCCATTCGGTTCTCTCGTAGCATGGCGAGTGAAACTGTCCGTGAGGGACCCTGTAAAAGCCGGTGAGCACGTATGAGCGCGAATGAACCATATGAGCGTATGAGCAGGGCCCGACAGGGAAGACCACATTTCGGGCACTGCTCTGCTGGTAAAACCCCTCGCCCAGTCTTGATGGAGGGCGGGTGCCTGATCTTGTTGTAAACCGTTTGCTTGCTATCCAGGAGGCCTGCTCTTTTCTCTGGGTGGGGGGGAGTCAGGGGGGGAGGGACTGTGAGGAGGGAGGGGCAGCTGTGGTCAGGATGCAATAATATGTGAGAGGGGAATAAAAGAAAACAAATAAAAAAAATCTTGGGGCTGTTGGGATGACTTCCAGAGGACACGAGTTCGGTTCCTGGCACCCACAGCAGGCAGCTCACCACCACCTGAGACACGGCCTCCTGTGACCCTGAGCCCTCTGAGGGCACCAGACACACCTAACAGACACAGACACGTGTATTTTAACAACTCTCCTCTCTCCTCTCTCTCTCTCTCTCTCTCTCTCTCTCTCTCTCTCTCTCTCTCTCTCTCT
>NC_034610.1:23196397-23246748 GCF_900095145.1 Mus pahari | reverse complement strand
AGAGCACTGACTGCTCTTCTAGAGGTCCTGAGTTCAATTCCCAGCAATCACATGGTGGCTCACAGCCATCTGTAATGGGATCTGATGCCCTCTTCTGGTGCGTCTGAAGATAGATAGCTACAGTGTACTTACATATGATAAATAAATCTTAAAACAAACAAACAACAGTGTCCCATTTATGCCCAGAGAAAGGAGCCAAGACTTTTACAAACCATCACGTACTGGAAGTTCCATTTACAGGAAATGTCCCAGTCCCAGGGGCACAGAGGCAGCTTGGCAGTTGCCGGGGCGGGCAGGCAGGCAGGCGTGGAGGGGTGGGGGTGGGCTGGGAAAGACCCATGGGAGTGTGGACACAGACTTCTGTTTGGAGCAATGACAGTGTTCTCAGAGTAGGTGGCCAGCTGTGTAAATATGAAACCATTAAACCACACGCTGCGCACAGTGCTGCGCGGGGCTCCATCAAACACACCTGAAACCACACATATGCGGACTGGAGCAGCCGGGCCCCAGGTTCAAGGCCACCCAACAGGACTGCCAATATTAAATAAATAGACAAAAATGTATAGGTGTGTTCATGGGGGGGAGGCAGAGAGAGAAAGAGGGAAGACAGCAGTGAGACAGCCCAAAGAATATCCACTGACATATTAAACCGTGGCGATTGTTGAGCAGGTTCTAGGCAATTTGATTTTCTTTCCTTTACATTTCTTAGTGTTTCCCACCGGGAGCATGAGGTTGCTTTTGGAGGGAGTCCGCCTCTTTCTGAGATGCCTGCGGCTGTGGGAGGAGCTGCTAACTGCAAGGCAGGCTACACACTAAGCAGGGGGCTTCTAGTTCTGTGGGCCAAACTCCCTGGGAAGTCCGCCCGCACGCCATGCCCCGTGTGGGACCCAGCTGTCGGGCACCACCTGGCACAGCTGCAGGGCTGGCAGCCTGCACATCTGCCTGCAGCGCGCGGCAGTGTAGTGTGAGGCTCTCACCCCCAGCACTGCAGAAGGGGAACTCCGCAGGGAAGTTCCAGGCCTGATGCCTGAGGGCATAGAGCAGGGGGGGGGGGCACGACCTATTTTGGAAGGCTCTTGGCTGCTAACAGAGGAGTGGGAACTGGCACAATTCCCACTTTAGAGGGTGAGAGGGGACACTGGCAACACGGGAGGCAGGGATCAGAGAGGGGCTCCATATGGTAACAAGTGGTGGTAGTCTATAGGCTCTGGGTCCAACCCCAGCTCCCCATCACTCGCGCATGGGGACTGAAGACTGCCATATGCCCTATGTCACTCTTCTCATGGAGAGGTAGAGCCTGTTTCTAGATGGCAGATCCTTGGACTCTCACATGGCACCCAGCTGTCAGGGAGGGCCACCTGAAGGAGCTGAAGACATGCAGAGGGACAACCTTGGCCATTACACGCCAGCTGGGCATGTTCAGGGTGCAGAGCGAGTAGCTAGGCCCGGGCACACCTCAGAGTCAGGAGACAGGATAATGGCAGCAGGCAGTGCTCACTCAGCCAGAGCTGCATGAGGCCAGCTTCCCCTTGACAAGTCGGAGGTTTGGCTTTCTCATCCTTACGCAGGGAATGCTAACTTGGACGGGCAGCATCTGAGACTCAACAGGCTGGTTTTGGACCTGAGGAAGCTTCATTATCTGAAGTACAGGAACTATTAACACTTCCTGCAACTGGGGAGGGACCTTGGAACAACCAACCCCTGTTCCCTGTGACTCACCACGCAGGACGGTCACACCAGCGCCCCGACAGACAGCCTCGTCCCTGCTAGTGCCCTCGTTGTTGGAGGAACCTTTAAAAGTCAGCCTCCCCCACCTCCCTCCAGCATCCAGAGAAGGACCAGGACCTCGTCACCCACAACTTCCCCACCTTTCCATGGTGCTTGCCACCAAAAGACACGGCCTTCAAAGCACCTGCCTTGGAAGGTACAAGGCCCGGAGCTGGATCCCAACATCTGATGGTGGTGCAGGTCTGTTCTTAGACAGCAGAGGCAGGAGAATGAGGGCTTCATTGCCATCCTCAGCTATATATTGAGTTTGGGGCCAGCCTGGAATACATGAGACCTTGTCTCAAAAATAAAGGGTGAAGGGGGCAGGCTTGAGATGGCTCAATGGGTAAAGATGCCTGTGACCAAGAGTGACAAACTGAATGTGAATTCCATCCCTGGGACCACCCACATAGAAGGAGAGAACTGACTCCCACAGTTGTCCTTTGACCGCCACATAAGGTGCTGTGGAATGTTTGTGGGTGTGCACAAACACATACAAATAAATAAATACAATTTAAAACTCTAAGGAGTAGACATCAGGGTTAGAGAGACGGCTTGTGGTGGAGAGGATGAGCTGCCCTTCAGACGACCGACCAGGGTTTGGTTCCCAGCAGGCACACGGTAGTTTGCAACTGTCACTAACTCCACTTTCAGAGGCTCCTCCTGCCTCTGCCCTCTGTGGGCACCAGGCATGCACGAGCTGCAGACATACATGCAGGCAAAACATTCATGCACATAAAATAATTTTTAAGTAGAGATCCCCTGACACCCACAGACAAAGCAGGGACAGCGCACCCACAGAGGATGAGGGCACTGTGGAAAAGCAATGAAGAGATGCTGTCTGGTCAGCAAGGAGAGCTGAGACATTCTCCGTGAAACACAGGTGGTCCAGGGAGCACAGCAGTCACCAGGCAGGGAGCACAGAAGCAGTCGGCCACCCCAAAAGCACTGAGGTCAGAGTAGGGCTTCACAGGGGCGTGTGCTTTAGCCCAGCACTAGGGAGGCAGAGGCAGGGATCGCTGTGAGTCTGAGGCTAGCCTGGGCTACATAGTAAGTTCTGATCAGGAAGGGCTACAGAGCGAGACCTTGTCCCCAATATAAATAAGAAAAGTTTTTAAAAAGGAAGTTTAGGATTGGAGTGATAGATCCGCAGTGAAGAGCACTTGTTGCTCTTGCAGAGGACCCAGGTTTAGTTTCCAGCATCAACATGGTGCCTCATAGCCATGACTTCAGTCCCGGGGGTTCAGTCCATGGGCACCAGGAACACATGTGGTGCACATGCATAAACGTAGGCATATCCACATACCTAAAACAAACATAAATCTGTAGGAAATGCCGACACATGCCACACACAGCACAGATGGACCCTGAAGGTGTTGTGCTAAGTGTAACAAGCCACTCGGAAAGAGATGTCTGGCTGTGAACTTCACTTGTGATCTCAGTACCAGGAGACGGAGGCTGGCTCCTGAGTGCTCTAGGCCAACCTAGATACATACTAAGACCCTGTTTCAAAAAAGTTGGGTGGAGTAGAAGGGGTTGGGGGCTTGGATCGCAGTTAAGAGCAAGTGCCGCTCTTCCAGAGGACCCAAGTTCAATTCCCTGGACCCACGTCATGCGGCTCACAACCCCCTGGGGGATCTGACTCCTGTGGCATCTTGGGCACCACCTGCCACTCATGTCCACATACCTACACACAGACTCACACACATACAGGTAATGAGAACATGAAAAGGGTGAGAAGGGCGGGGGAGGAGGGGAGTTATGTCCTGACTCCTGTCAGCACTAGGAAGGAGTGAGCTGGAGGCAGAGGGCAGAATGGTGGTTCTGGAGTAGACAGGGCTGGAGTGGGCAATCGGGAGCTGATATATAATGTGGAGGGGGTCACTTTGGGAATTATGAAAGAGTTCCAGAGGGGGCAGGCAGATGATGGCAGAAACTACGGATATAGTTAAAGCTACTTAAAAATGACTAAGACGATAAACTGCACGCTGCACAGATCCAGGCAAAAGCCTCCACACGGATGCTCACAACGGAGGAGGAAGGAAATGAACAGGAAATGATGGAGAAAGCACCCAAATGTCCATCCTGGACAACTAGATAAACAATGTCAGTTACTCTAACAGAAGTGTCGTGGGTTTGTCCTGATGCTCTTAGTACTCGAGGCCCAGTTGCACAGCCCTCTGAGTCCAGAGCAGCCGAGACAGAATATAGAATTTAGTAAGTGATAACTCGGGATGGTGAACGGGAGGTGGATTAGCCACATGGAGGTTAGACAGTGGCCCAGCTACTGTGCTGATTAAGGCATATTAAAATATAAAGCTGTGCATGTCTTTCATTCGGGAACACAAACCATTGAGGCAGGTAGCAAACCCGCCACTGAGATATATAAACAGTTAATTCAATACACAAGAATGGAATGAGGTCAGGGCTGGCATGCGGCTGCTAGCAGAGCGCTCGCCCAGTTTCGTCCCCAGTGCCACATAAAACCAAGCTTAGTAGGGCATTAAACCCAGTACTGGGGAGGTAGAGGCAAGATGTGAAGTTCAAGGTCATCCTTAGCTTCAGAAGGAGTTTGAGGTCATCCTGGGCTACAAGAGGACCTGTTTTCAGAACCAAGACGGGGTGGGGACCAGGATTCAGTTCTATGAGTGAGACAATCCTGAGTGGATGGCCTGAGATCCTTCCTTGGAACGTGTATGATGGAACATGGGATGCATGTGTAATCCCCAGAACCCCAGCGAGACAGGAGGCGGAGACTGGAGAATGGTCTGGAAGCTCATGGGCCAGCCAGCCTGGAGCACACCGTGTGTGACAGAAACAAAAAGAGAACCCGCCTCAAAGAAGACGGAAAGACAGAGCCAAGTCCTGCGAAGCTGCCCTCCGACCTGTGTGTGAGTGTGCCCAAATCACATGCAAAATACATTTTCAGAAGAAGCCTGGTAAGTAAGTGACTGTAAGGTTCTCACATGGACATACAGAATAGAGGCCTATGCGAGGGAGACCAGTGGTTGCAAGATGGGCAGGGGGTTTAGGGTTTAGCTCTCTGCGATAGGGGATCTGGTCACGTGACTACACTAAAAATCACCTTAAATTGTATGTTACTTCAAGCATTATCTCAATTCTAAAATGCAAAAAATATATAAACAGAATAGACTGGGTGTGGCACCCCTGGGGGAGACACACTGGGCCAAATCAGGAGTTCAAGGCCATCCTCCGTTACACAGTCAACTGCAGGCCAGCCTGGGCTACCTGGGGTCCAGTATCAAAAGACTAAAACAGCTGACAGTGTGATCTGCAGTGGGGTGAACCTGAATGGGCTCCTGTCCATTCTTCCCTGCAAGCGTGCCTGCTTGTCACCCGTCTGTGTCCCCTTGCTTTCCTAGCGGCCCATCCAACCCTTCCTTCTTCCCTCTGGCTCAGTCCTTGGCCAAAACCAGATCTACCTTTTCCTGGCAGAACACCACCTAAGTATAGACCCGCCAGGGACCATCTGGAGGCCAAGATGCCGGCCCCCGAAGTCACCCCAGACGAGCTGCCCAATGGCTGGGGCTGTGGTTACAACCATGTGTCAGCTGAGGGATGCGGTTTCACATGGGAACTTAATTATAGATCTGGCGGGAGGAAGGGAGAGAGGTGGGGCAGGCTTGGAGGGATGGACAGGAAGCCACTGCCCTGGGCCTGGGGCATGCACGCAGGCTCACAGGAACACACAGCTTATGCTAAGTGGAATCCTAGCCCAGAGTGCACACAGGCCACCATGGCACATAGAAAGCCTGGCACAGAATCTGCCGCCCTCTCCTGCTTGCTGGAGACCTCAGTCACCTGCTAGGCTCCCGGGAACGGGAACGTCGCTTGCTCCCAGGTCTCCCTGGTTTGGAGTCTTTCCCGGGATGGAGCTGAGCCATGGATCTAAGGATCTGACCAGTCCCTACCTCAGTACTACACTGAGATCCCTGCCCACTCCCCAGGAAGGTGCCCAGGAGTAGGAGGGGGAGGAGGGGGAGGGGGAAGAGGGGGAGGGGAGGGAGAAGGGGAGGAAGGGAGGAGGAGGAGGAGGAGGGGAAAGAGGAGGAGAAAGAGGAGAAAGAGGAGGAGGAGGAGGAAGAGGAGGGGGAGGGGAAGAGGGAGGGGCAACAGCTGCTGCCCTGGACTTGGTCACACCCCTGGTCTGGGCACTCCAGGTGGAGAAACAGAACCCCTGTGGTGGATGACGACACAGTGAGGCCCATGGAGGTACAGCTCTGTTTCTGGGCTCCTTGCTCTCCAGGCTTCTTCCTGGTCAACAAGAGCTCCCTGCAACCCCACTCCCTCAGCTGCTCACTGTACAAGAGGGAGCAGGACCAGAGATTGCTCCCTCAAAGCTATGAGGGAAAACCTCCAAACTGGAGGAGAGGGGCTCTTCTAGACTGGTACAGAAAGAAATTCGAGTAAAAGAGGGTACGGATCAGAAAGAAGGGGTCACTGATAGTAGACAGCAGGGACAGGTAATGGAAGTGGACGTGCTCCATTACATACAGTGCATGAAGATGCCACACGAAAACCACTACTGTGTGTGATTCTCATATGCTAAGAAACACAAATGAAAACCAGCCAGGCTTACACAATCTGCCAGACCGCAGCCATGACCGGCTGCAGTCACCTCACTGCAGCTGACGGGAAGGGAACTGCTGTTCTTTTCAGGGTTTCCTCCTTTTCTTTTCTCTTCTCTTCTTTCTTGTTTTTGGGGGTGGTGGTGGTGGTGTATTTTGTTGTTTGTTTGTTTGTTTGTTTTGAGGCAGGGTTTCTCTCTGTAGCGCTGGCTATCCTGGAACCCAATATCTAGACCAGGTCAGCCTTGAACTTAGAACTCTGAATGCCTCTTTCTCCTGAGTGCTGGGATCAAAGGTGTTCAAGCCAGGCCCAGCTCAGTCTTTTCTAACCAACTGTTAGTGAGAATAATGTATAGGATTAAAATGTTTTTAAAATAGAAATTTAAAGATCTACAGAAATGTATGTCAGCATCTCAGCCTCACACCCTAAAAAAGACAGTCAGTCTTCCAGCTCCTATTAAGTGGTACATGACCCCTCTAATGTCTAACCCTCCAAATGCAGTTTCAAGGCCTTGGCCTTCCCTGTCACTAACTGAACAGCTTACCTGCGGCAAGTCCCTCTTCTGTAACCTTTTACCCAACTCCCAAAGGCACTGGCACCCACAGAGCACTGCCCATTTGCTGCAGAGGTCATGACTGGTAGCCAGAGCCTCAGGAGGGCAAAGCCAGAGGTGAAGTCCAGTATCCTCAGGCTATAGATTTCCCTGTAGCCACTCCCTGCTTCTCTTGGGAAGTGCCCTGTGGGGTCCCCAGGCTGTCACCAGCCTCAGGATGATTGCATAGGTTCACTACAGAGATGCAGTACTAAAGTTCCAGCTCACCCAAAGCTGCATGCACACCTGCAGCACAGGCCAATGAGAAGACAGCCAGGGTATAGGACAGACAGACAGCTGCCACCCCATGGAAGACACTCAGGTAGATCCGAGGACCTTAGCTCCTGCAGTTGCTCCTAACCACCACGTCGTGTTTCCCCCAAGTTCCTGGGCAGTGAGGTAGAGTGGCCCGTGCCCGTGCGGCTTTCTGCTCAGAGTCCACAGAAACACGAGTGGGGGCTGCTTAGCGTACCTGCCCCTCCGGCCTCCAGCCACCGGGCCTGCGGTCCTTAGTGTCTACAGTTGACAGGTCAGGAAGCACAGTTCCCAGAGATGAGCCAGAGCCCCTGTCATTCCTGAATCCTACTCTGGACCAGACCATGAAAACAGGAGCAGAAAAGGATGTTGAAAATAAGCCAGCGGGGGCTGGAGGTAAAGGTAAAGAAGGAAAAGACGCCTGCCTGCCACCCAGCCTGACAGCCTTAGTATAACCAACCCACAGGAGGGGAGGATCAACTCCTGCACGCTGTCCTCCCAGCCACATAAGTGCTGTAAGCAAATAAGCCAGGGCGGGCGGGCACGAGGGGGCAAGAGAGAAGGCTGGTGTGAGGAGTCAGGGATGGTCAGCATCTTGGAGCAGGACTGAAGACTAGCACATTAGCCACACCCACGGAGCCCGGCTGAGGGGACGCTGTCAGGACAGGCCATCACTAGACTAAGAACATGCTCTCAGACTGTCAGTACCCTGCTCCCCCAGGATGGCAAGGGGCAAGGGCAGGTAGGTGGGGCCTGCCTGGCTTAAGGGAGAACCTGATGAAGGCAGTCTCTCCTCTACCCAGACGAAGCCATCTTAGCCATCTTTGCTTTTCCTTCTCTCATGACCCAGAGCAGCCCCGAGCCCTGTCCCCACCCCCACAAGGCAGCCTGAGCCCTGCCCCCACCCCCCCACAAGGCTGGCCCACAGTCACTTGTGTTCCTCTGGGTGCTGGAGCGGGGCCAGGCAGCCACTGATCACTGGGCCCCCTCTGCTTACTGACTGGAATGAGACCCTGCAGGAGGCCTGCCAGAAGCCTGCCCTGCTCAGTGACCAACAAGGGACTAACTGTTCTCTGAAACCAATGCCGGGTCTAGGGACTCAGACAGGTGATTTCCAAGTAGACCAATCAGATCCGGCCGTCCATCCCTCCTAAGAAACATTCATGGCTTTCAGCAGCTGGGTTCAAATCCCAGCTGTGCCATAACTTTCTCTCTCTCTCTCTCTCTCTCTCTCTCTCTCTCTCTCTCTCTCTCTCTCNCTCTCTCTCTCTCTCTCTCTCTCTCTCTCTCACACACACACACACACACACACACACTACACACACACACACATACATACTCCACACACATGGCCTGCCTCTCTCTCTCACACACACACAAACTCACAGACTCATACATATACACATATATTCACACAAACATACACATGCTCACACAGATGCATTCACTCACTTATACATCCACATACTCACACACACACACACACACACACACACACATACATACACTCTCACACTCACTTGAGGGCAGAGTACGAACATACTGATGTGTATAAGTGGGCACTGAGCACCCAGCCCAACATGGGCAACGGGCACTCTCCACCCCGGCCACAGCAGCCACCAACAGCTCTGGGGACTACAAACAAGCAGCCCAGCTCCTGAAGTCACCATCTGAGAGCCAAGGCCACCGTGAGATGCCCTGGCAGGGGCAGTCAGAGGTGGGAGAAGGGAGCTTAGCTCAGTCCCCCAAGGGAGGACGGCACCAAGGTCAGAGGCCAAAGTCAATCTGTCGTGACCACTGAGCTTAAACAGGGAAAGGCACAGTGAACCCTTGGCTTAAATGTCCTCTGCACCTGTGCGCCTCCCAGACAAGGCCACCCTGTGGAGGAGGCCACACGGGGTGATGCGTCACCATCTTCTACCTGACTGGGGCTTGCTGAGCAACTCTGTGAGGAGACCCTGGAGGGCTCCATCAAGGAGCTAGCTGTACCCTGGGGAGATGTCCCTCTCCAGGGCTGGGAGCTGGCCGCACTTCAGATCTCTGACTCCTGACACCTCGGGTGGACAGACCGATGGTCTCATGATGAGGTGGACTGAGAAGGTAAGAAGATGGCAAGTGAAAACTGCAGGGAAGCCACTGGGGAAGCCACGGCCTGTTCACACACACTATGCTCTGGCGGGTGTGAATACTCACAAGAGTGAACAACGCAAAGGTGGCTGGGCTGACAAGATGACTCAGTGGGCAGCACACCTCCTGCCAAGCTTGACCACCTGAGTCTCAACACCCCCAGTCCCATACGGTAGAAGGAAAGAACCAACTCCCACAAGCTGTCCTCTGATCGATGCACACATGCTATGCATGTGCATCTGTGTACACGCACACTATCAATCAATCAACCAATAACCGTTTTTCTTGACTGAAGAAAATAAAGAAACAGGTGCCTGTCACAGGGGTAGGGCCAGGGTGGCGATATCACTCCACACTTGTAGAGCAGAGGCCAGCAGGCTCAGGCAGTTAACCAGACAACAGAGGAACGCACTACAGCCGAGCACAGCACTGGGCCGGGGCAAATTATATTCCATGCTACAAATACACTCAGCATAAACGACACCTGCTCCAGCTCACGAACTTGCTCGGCTAAAGATGGTGATTGGTGAATGGATTATCAGCAGTTTCCCTCCCAAACCCTGCCTGTCCCTCCTTCTCTACCCCACCCTGGGGAGACCAGCCCAGAGCCCTGCCACTGGTGAGCTGTGCTACCCACTGAAGATTCCTATTTTCTGGTAAGAATCAATCTGGGGTCCTTATATATGGAATCAGGGACACAGGGGATTTAATACGCATAGACAGTTTGTACTCTGGCCCCCAGGTGACAGTGGAGGTTATCCTGGGCTGGTGGCATCCCGGTATCTCAGAAAGTGACCAGGGAAGTAGAGGTGGCAGTGTTCACTATCCGGGGGAGGGCGGCTTTACAGCATGGGCATCTCTGACCTGTAGGGTCTAAGATGTCCAAGGAACAGAAGTGGGAAAGGGGCCACTGACCCCCTGGACATGGGGAAGGAGGCCAGGCATGGAGGGGAGGCCACAGCTGACGGGTGAATGTACACTGGTCCAGATGACAGCCATACGCACAACTGTATAAACCTGGTGACAGTCCTGGGTACAAAGCAGCAAACATTCTAGAGAGGAAAGGAGGCAGGAGCAAGGGAGACTGACACTCAGCTCTGGGGATCTGGGGGTCAGGAGGCCCAAACTGGTTTCCCTGGACCAAAGCCAGCATGCTGGCAGAGCGGCACCCCCCAAAGGCCCTGGAGTGCCCGCTTCTTTGCCTTTCCCAGCCTCAGAGCCACGTCCCTCACATTCTCTGGCCTCATCGTCTGTCTTCAAAGCCAGAAGTATAGCATCTTGCTCAGAGGTCACACGCCTGTGCTGGGCCGCCTCCCTCTGCTGCCCACTAACAGGGCACGAAGAACCAACCCATCAGGCAATCCGGAATAATCCCTCAAGAGCCCTAATGTAGTCACATCTGAGAAATCCACCTGGTTGTCAGATGGCTGCTACAGGCCTTCAGGGACATTACTCATCTCATAGTGGCAGAGGCGACCCAAGGACACGTAGGGAACACAGGTCCCTGTCCAGACTGGGGGTCTGGCTGCCTCCCAGGGTGACTCCCTCCTTTGGAATCACATGCTTATACTATTTGGATGGCTGGAGAGAGAGGGGTCTGTGTCAGCGGAAACATCTAGGCTTTGGGGGACTTCTGTGGAAGGGAAGGGGTTTTCTCCAACCTCCCTGAGGGCTCCTGAGGACAGCACCACAGGACCTGCACTGGCATCAGAAACCCATGAGACTATCTGTGCTGACATCAAGGGGCTCCCCCACTGGCCTCGGAGCTCTTATTGCATAGTGAGCTGTCAGAGAGTTCTGGGCCAGGCAAACCCGCTGTGAATCAGGATGACAGGGTCCCTGCGGCATATCTGTCTTGGGCAGAGGGGTCTTAGAGGGGTGAGCAGCTGTGGTCAGAGTGCCCTGATCCTCTGCCATGAAGAGAGGGGTTGGTGTGTGGCATTGTGCATAGCAAATGTCACCAACTGTCCCAGGAATGTGGCTTCCGAAGACACCAGACTGGAGAAGCATACACTAGCCACGAGTGCCTTGGGAGATGGCTCTGTGTCATCCCTGGGACACGCTGCTCTTTGCAAACCATTCTCAGCTTTCCAAAGCCCACAGGCCCTGGTAAGGTGACAATAGAGTCAACGTCCCACACTTTCCTGTTATCCTTACCCAGTGTGCCCAGTTGGCCAGGGATACTCAGGGAATGGCTTAGAGGTGGCCCTAAGGGTACACTTGATGATGTCCACTGGCCTCTAGTGGACAGCAGCTAGGCATTGCTAACTTTACCTCCTCACACACACAGGGCAGAAGGTCACTGACTTCCCCAATACACTCAGAAGGCTGCGGGGCTAGCCTGTACTCACAACGTTAAAGCAGAGGCAGGGTGGGGAAGGTTACAGTTACAAGCCTGGAGATATATCCGGCATCTAGAGAAACTGAGCAAACCTCGGTTCCTTGGAGATGGAGATGAGCAGGGCTTTGGGTTCCAGAAAATTCTAGCACGGTGTTCTTGTGAGGTGCGAGAGTTCTGGTCTGCTGTGCTGCCAGCTCGGACGCTGGCTTGTGTGCTGTGGAGTGGGAGCCAAGCTCTCTGAACCTCAGAGGTCATGACTCCTGGACATGGAAAGTGCCAAGGCTGTGCCAGGGTCACACAGGACGGAGGCGTGAGCTCGGGGCCAGGCGGCTCCCGACACCTGGGAGCTCCTCCCCAGGGGCCTCAAGGGCAGCAGGTTTCAGAGCTGCGTCCAGATGAGCTGTAAAGAACTCAGTGACTCAGGGAGAGCCGCCGAGTGGATGAGCGGTCAGGGCTGACACAAGATGCAGAAGATGGAACAGGAGAGAAAAAGAAGGGGGCACTGGTGGGTGCCGCCCCGGCACCAAGGCCAGGTGACAGGCAGTGAAGACACCATTCAAAAGCTGGCTCCCGGGAGTGGAGAGGTCTCTCTCGGGAAAGAAGTCCTTCCTCAACTCTAGATCCCAGCTCACTGGGGCAGGTGCACCAGGAAGGGCGGTTCCTTTCAGTCCTCCAGGAGAAGCTGATGTAGGGCTGGGGACACTAAACCACAAGCCATGGTTAACTCAGCCTGCTTCCTGCCCATGTCCCTAGTTACCACTCTCCAACATGGGCTCACCCGTCTCTTCCCACCCATCACCTTCCTCCTTTTGTTTGTGATGCTTGGTCCCATGGAGCCCAGGCGAGACTCAAACTCCCTGAACTCCTGATCCTCCTGCCTCCACCTTCCATGTATTTGGATTGCAGGTCTGTGCCGCCAGAAAGGACTATATCCTCTAGCTACACTGCCGCCATCGTTAGGAATTTGCCTGAGCCTGCTTCCCAAGGGTCTTCAAGGCTGGGCTTGGAAGGAGGGAGTAGAGAGGGTCACCCCTTCCAGCCAGATGGAAGCAATTCTCCCTGGTCTCAAGACCTCTGGGGACATACAGAGGATGCAGGTGGAGGAGACTTGAGGGAGGGGGTTCCACCCACACAGCCATGGGGTGTCACCACCCACACTAGGCACAAACCTATCATGGCTGCTTTGAGATCGCCCATCCTGCTGATAACCCTAACCCCAAGCTCAGTAAGCAAAACCGGATAAACTAACTCTGTCTCCCTAGGGCGCGGCTGGTGGAATCACACCCTGCTTTGTCACTGAGACGGTTGGGGGAAGGTTCCAGTCTCCAAGGACGTTGTCTTTTTTTTTTTTTGGTTTTTCTCTCTGTGTGTAGCCCTGGCTGTCCTGGAACTCACTCTGTAGACCAGGCTGGCCTCGAACTTGGAAATCCGCCTGCCTCTGCCTCCCAAGTGCTGGGATTAGTTGAGTTACCACTGTCCAGCCTCCCAAGGACATTTAACAACACCTGCTTTAAAAATTTTTTTAAAGTATTTTAAAAGATTAATTTATTTATGGATATGGGTGTTGGAGCGATTTGCTTCCATTCATGTCCACACGGCAGGCACTCCAGGCCTGGTGCCCTCAGAGGTCATAAGAGGACACCGGGTTCCCTGGACCTGGAGTCACGGATGGTCACTAACAGTAGTGAGCTCCGTGTGGGTGCTGGGAATAGAACCTGGGAAACACAAGTGTCCTTAACCACTGAGCCACCTCCTTCCTTGCCTTGACAGGGTTTCTCTGTGTAGCCCTGGCTGTCCTGGAACTCACTTTGTAAAGCAGGCTGGCCTCAAACTCAGAGAGATCCGCCTGCCTCTGCCTCCTCAGTGCTGGGATTAAAGGCTCACACTGCCACGCCCAGTTCTCCCTTGCCTCTTAATGGTCCTAAAATTAAAATATACTTGAAACAATTATTGGTGTTAAAAAAAACCAACTATTTTGTCTGCCTCATTTTTCATTGTTCAATAAAATGTGTAGCTTTGTATGTGCCTTAGCCTTGACAGTAAAGCTTAAACATTGCTGTTTCTCACTGCATAAAGCCTTTAGTTAATCTCTCCCACACACCAACAGTCCAAATGGGGCCGGAGATCACGTCTCACTCCCTCGCTTATCTCTTACACAGGTAGGTGTGTCTGGCTGGTGGATGGATCAGAGCTAGTGCAGGTGACCAGCTGTACCCATAGGGATGACTTTGAGAATGGAAAGACCTCCCTCCTCCTCTGAGACCCCTTTATGGTCCCCCCTATCCGCTGACACCTCCATTTTCCTTGTCCCTGCCACCTTCTGCAGTATTAGTGTTCCTTCTCCAAAACTACCACCACTGCCCAAACACCCGCAGACACCTTCCCTCGGGACTCCATGTCCTCCGTAAACGACAGTGCATTCCAGAATGGAACCGTGTGAAAGTTCTTTCCTTCTGGCAGTGATTAGAGCCAGGTGACCTTACCACAGCCCGCTCAACTGAAGTGCTGAGCTCAAGGAGGACCCTCCCTCTCCACCTCACACCTGGCTGTCATCCTCCCTCTGATGTGAACAGAGGCGATGACACCAGGATTTCCGTGATTTCTGAGACCAGGTCATGAGAGAGTCGGCCGTCTCCTCAGTGCATTCCTTCTGGGATGTCTGTGTTCAGAGCCCAACCACCATGCTACGAGCAGCTGCTGTCCACATACACATGCACACAGACACAGACAGACAGACACACAAGCAGACAGACACAGACAAACACATGTAATTAAAAATTAAAGGGGGCTAGATTATGTGGTTCATGCCTTTAACCCCAGTACTCTGGAGGCAGAGGCGGGCAGATCTCTGAATTTGAGGCCAGACTGGTCTACAAGTAAGTTCCAGGACAGGGCTACATAGGGTCAAAAAAGAGGTGTGTAGGGGTGTTGAGATCACAAGTTTGAAAACTGCTCTTTTGCATGGTGCCTCCAGAGCCCAGCACCCCTGTATCTTCATCCCTCAGGATGCTGACTGAAGATAATTTTGCCATCACACCCTGAGCCCCCGCTAGCTCCCTGATATCGGGAACGTATCTTACACAGGTCTTCTCTCCCTACCCAAGCCCACATCTTCCTCCCTCACACTCCCTAGATGTGGTCTGAGAACTGCAGGGAGGGGCTCTTGCCCCAGACCTTCTGGAAGGATCCAGAAACAACCTGATCTTGTGACAGGCAGCCAGACCCACGCTAGTCGGTCAATCCCTGTTTGGCAACAGGAAAATCTGCAGGCTGTAAAACTCGGGAGTAAGGGAAGTGGATCCCACAAACAGCTCCTGGACCCCCAAACATCAGAGATTAAAACAGGGCCAGGTTTCCCCTGCCCCCAGCAGGGACCCACCGTAGCCCTGCCTGCCAAGCCATCAAGACAATGACCATCAAACTCCCTGGTGTGCCCCTTCTGAGAGTTTCTAGAACCTGCCAAGCATCCTGAGAACAGGGAAGCAGGGTGGGAAGCCCGAGGCATTGTTAGATTTTGCTGACAACTGGACACCCAGCAGAGGAGGAAGAGCCCTGTTACTGCCCCACGGACCTGGGGGCGGGGATTAAAGGGCTCTATCCTGTCCCCAGAGCCTGGCGCATGTTTCCGGGAGCAAACGTGATGTCACACGCCTCCAATTCCAGCACTTGGGAAGAAGGAGGAGGAGGGTGAGCTGAAGTTCTAGACCAGCCTGGCTACATATCCAGAAACCAGACACCACTCGTCTATTGGGTAAATGGAAGAAAGTGATGAACAGCGCCCTGGTGGCCCAGGATCCTCTACGCCACATGAACATAAAGGAACGTTCATCTAGTGACTCAGCAAACACTGGCTACCCTCTGTAGCAGGCAGGCAGCCCCTCAGACACAAGAGAAAGTCCATGTCCTTGTGGGTATAAAGGCGAGAATCTCCACACTGCTAAAAGATTTACCTAAGCCCCGCACACAGTTGATGAGCAATTGTCACCGTAAGCGATAGGTGCAGAAGGCTGCACTGGTGACTGGGGACTCAGCCTGGTGATTCCTGCAAGGCCAGGAGCCTGTGGCAGTCAGCCGGGCACCCGAGTCAGTGAAGTGGGCTTACCTTTACCGTGGGTTTGTCTTCATCTGTCGGTGAGCAGGAGCCTCTGAGTGAGTCCCACGCGCATACCCACACTGCTGCACAGCACTGTAAGGTGGAAAGGAGCCGATGTCGGTAACTGAGTGGTGCCAGGGTCCAAAAAGAGAGCTTACGACGTTCTAACTGAACACCAGGACTCAAGAACCCGTGGTCCCATATGACCTCACACACACACACACACACACACACACACCCTGGGAGACTGTTGATCTCACCCTGAGTCAGCAAATATTTCCCAATCCTGGAAGGAGTCTGCACTGCCAAGCAAGCAGACACTGGCTCTTTGGATCTTACCTGGGTGGGGTGGAAGGCGCTGGCAGGGTAAGAAAGAGGTGGTGCCTAGAACTCCACTAGCTCACAAAAGGAGAGGCCCCTGAGTCACTCCCTAGTCACCGGCCACGGGAGAAGGTCCACATCCCTGAAACCCGACGTTGAAGGCCCATATGCCTGCCAGGCTCCAGCCAAGTACCCAGCTCTCCTCTGACACCCTGGAATCCAGCTGCTAGGGCAAGCCACTCCTCCCCTGGCTCTGATGCTCAGTGACACAAACCATCTCCAAGAAACAGCCACAGGGCAATCTGGGACGACATGGCACAGACAAGGGCACTGGGCACAAGGCTTCAGACATAACACAAGCCAGAGCCTGGCAGGACAAACAAGCTTGTGTGATTGCTGGCAAGGGAGTGATGCTCCCAATGTGGACAGTGCCATGTGGCTTGTCCTGGCATCACCAGAGGGGGTACTAGAATGCACCTACTCCACAGGTCCCCAACATGCAGAGGGTAGCAGCCTGGGGAGGTGGGCCTCCAGACAGGACTCAGCCAGGAGTCCAACACACCTCCTGAAGAGACAAGACTCATTGTACCAGGACATGCCAAGCTCAAACCCTGGGGACAGCTTGCACAACAGCTGGGCAGCTGCGCTCTGTCCAAAATAGAGGCCTACTAGCTTCCCAGGCTAGTCTCTACACCAGGCCTTTAGGGAAGACAGTAAGGGACTACAGGCGGGGCTGGGAGGACGTAGGACAACTACTTTTCCTGGGTGGCTTGAAGCACACAGCATAGAAAAGTTCCCAAACAGAGCAGGGGGTCAGTCCAGTGAACTTTGGAGGTGACAGGTAATACCACTGGCAAGGGCCTGTCCCCTCACACCGTGAAAACAGATGTCGAGCCACGATCTGCAATAAGCACCAAATGGAAATCTGTCCCCTAGAAGGCTGCAGAGTGGATGTGCCCTAGGAGGTTATCCAGCCAGCACAGCTAGGACTTACAAGGCTCTACCAGGACTGGCCCTGCGCTGTACTGGAGGCCTCCTAGGTACCAACTCAGCATGGAGCACTGTGGACGGTTAAGCAAAGTCAGGACAGTAAGACTGCTCAAGGGTTGTAGGTAGGGGGCTGAAGAGGTAGCTCAGAGGTTAGGAGCCCTGGTTACTCTTTCAGAGGACCCAGGTTTGAGTCCCAGCACCCACACGGTGGTTACCAGCTGGAACTCCAGTTCCAGGAGATCCAACATCTTCTCTTGACCTCCAAGAGCACCAAGTACACGTGGTACGCAGGTGGTGTCGCACAGACACATACGCAGGTAAAATACTCACGCAGAAGATAAAAAGAATAATGAATAAATCTAATTTTAAAAAAGACTATCAGGCGGAGTCTCTGGGGAGCCAGAGACTGGACTAATCATTACCAAGCACTCGACTGCACCCCTCAAAAATAACCCGGGTGGGGCGGTATATCCCAGCAACCGCAGTACTCAGAAGACAGAGCAGGAAGGCTGGCAGCGGTGAGGGGAATAGCACAGTGCCCGCAAGGCAGCCTGGGCTATACAGTGATACTGTCTGTCTCGGATTGAAAAGGGGAGGGACAGGATGGCTCAGTGGGTAAAGGTGCTTGCCAACCAGCCTGATGACCTAAGTTCAATCCTGGGACCCATACACCAGAGGAGAACACGGACTCCCACAACTTGTTGTACACGCTCATACAAATAAATAATAAGTGAGACATTTCTCGTAGGAAGAAAAGATTCCTTCTAACCTCCTCCACTCTCCTGTAATCCCCACATCCGGTGCTCCATATAGGGGCCTTAGGGACCAGACGAGAGGAGGCTCGCTCAACCCCAGGCCAGCCACAGTCCTAACGCTTTCGTGGAAAACAGTCAGTGCACACAAAGATCACAAAACTGTAAGGAGGCCGAGTCAAGCTGGTTCAGTTGGCTCCCTGCTGTGGCTCCAGAAGGTGGCCTGTTCTATGCCAATTCTGGCTCAAAGACAGAGAGTGTGATCCTCAAAAGAGGAGACCTAGAAACCTGGTGCCAATGGAACCATGGGCTCCCGCTTCTGAAGTGAGAGTAGGTCAGACTTCCAGAGCTTTCAAAGACAAGTATATGTTCTTTCCTGATGATGTCTCTAGGGATCCAAGGCAAATAAAGAGGCTCAACTCTGGATACAGCTGAGCTGTGCCTGGAAGCAGACAGCCCAGGCAATACCCCAGATCACACCTGGGCAAAGGGAAGAAACGTCAGCTGCCTCTCCCAGCCTCAGTAAATACAGATGCCCAGGAAATGAAAGGAAAAGGGCACCGAGGAGCCATGACCAGTGACCAACATGAGAGGCACATTCCCTCAGTGAGAGACAGGCAATAAACTCAGTCGCTGGCCCAAGACCCCAAGATTAAGGGAACAGATGCCAACAGCCCCAGGGTTAGCAGGCCCACAATCCACTTAAAAACTTAAACGAGAATGTATTCTGGGGCTGGTGAAGTGGCCCAGCAGGTAAAGGTGCTTGTCACCATACCTTAATGACCCGAGTCTATTTCCAGGGCCCACAAAATCGAATGAGAGAGCCATCTCCCAACTCCAGTGAGTTGTCCTCTGACCTACACAGACCTGCACCCCAACCCACATCCACACCCCACAGAAATAAATAAACTTAACTTTTAAACAAACAAACCCAGTACAGGGAGGAAAAACCAAGTTTAAAACCAAGGGCATAGCTTCTGCTCTTAGCTGTATGGGAAAGGGCAGTGTGTGGAAGGGAGGTAACAAGGACACAGTATCATTATTAAATACATTCCATAATATCCCAAATGAGTCCTGTTTCCTGGAAGGGGAAAGAGTTATATGAAGCCTCTGGCTACCACTGGCACACACCCAACTCAGAGCCTTCTCTCCCCAAGGGTTCCTGGAAGTCAACAGACTCATAAAGGGGAAGTATTATAAAGCTGAGATTAGGAGGGCCTACCAACTGGCCATCCCTCCCAATACAACCCAGTAAACCCTGTGACCCGAACAAATCCGGTCAAGCTGGCGCTCAGCACCCCACTCCCAGCTCAACTGAAGGTGAAACGGAAGCCTACGGTGCACCTCTGGGTTCTCATCAAGCAGAGGCAAAAAACAAAACAAAACAAAACAAAAAAACAAAAAACAAAACCTAGAAGCGAGGCAGTGGGGTGACAGGAGATGAAAGGACAGGAGATGAGGGCTGAGCAGAAGTGGGGGCCTCTGCCGGCAGCCAGGATAGAAGAGGCTCGGATAAACCGGACTGGCTCACAACATCCTAGGGAAGATGGGGAGGGATCGGGCAACCCGAGAAACTGGGGTCAGAGAGGAGGAGAGCACTGACCGACAGGGCAGGGATGGAAGGCTGTCGAGGGAGGCAGGAAGGATCTCCAAGGACGGCCTGGGTAGCGGGACACCCGGAGGGAAAGGCGCTCAGGAAGGGGGTCAGACGGGAGGTGACATGGGGTTCTTTGGAATTGGGAGGAGCTGAAGCCACGGGGCTTTAGAGGGATCAGGGTGGGTGGGAGGCCGGCTCCGAGCAATCACAGGAGTCCCCGCGGTGGAGACCCCAGCGGTGGCTCCTCAGCGCGCAGGCCGAGCATGGACGAGCCGCAGCGGCGCGGAACGCGGCTCTCGGATCCCCTGACCCCACCATCCACCTCGGCCCGGGCCGCGCTGGCCTCTCCCGACCCGCACGGACCTGTCCCGGCCGCCTCTCGCGCCGCCGCCGCCGTCCCGCAGGCTCCGCAGAATCCCCCAGCTCCTGCCAAAACTTTTCCCATTAATCCCCAGCTCCGCCGCGGCCTGCGGCGTCACACGCTCCCGGCCCCGCCCCCGGGCCCGTGACGTCACCGCGCCGCTCCCTCCCTCCCCCAAACCAAGCACTCGCCCCCGCCCCCTTCCGCCATAGCAGTAGCCAATCGCCGCGCCGCCTGGAGCCACTCCCTTGACTGCCATCGCTCCGCCCACTGCACAGCTGCCCTGGCGCGTCTGCAGCGCCCTCTGCAGTCAGACGTGGGAGCAGCTGCTGAGGAAGGCGCTGGTCAAACGAGTCCAGCAAGCCTCACGAAACGATATTTAAAGCTTTAAAGATCGGAAAGAAGGTGGAGGTCATCTAGTACAACCTCCTCACTCTTCCTGAGAAGAAACTAGGCATAGACTTGTGTGGCTTGAAGCAAGAAGCAAAGCCAAAGGCGGCGGGGGAAGGAATAGAGGCGAACTGTAATTTTCAAAGAAGCTTGGGAGAGGCATGGTGGGAGACTTGGGAATGAAAATACAGGCGCATACGTTTTACAAAATTTCTATTTTGATATGTCAGAGTGTTTTGTCTGCATGTCTGTCTCTGCACCATGTGCATTCAGCGCCTGCAGAGGCTGGAAGAAAGCACTGGATCCTGTGGAAGCAGAGTTACAATGGAGAACTTCCATGTAGATGCTGGAAAGCGAGTCTCTGCAGGAGTAGCAGGCACGGCCTTCACCACTGAAGCAGCTCTCCAGCACCCCCAAGTTTTTAACGGGTGCTTCACCTCCAAGCCTGAAGACCTGAGTTCAGTCCCTGGGACTGCCTCCTGAAGGTTACCCTCTGATCTCTACACACCGCATGTGCACATCCATATACACCCACACAAGAAAAAAGGAAGGCATGATGGCACTGTAACTCCAGCACTCAGGAGGGAGAGGACAGTTCAAGGTCATTTTTAGCAATGGAGAAAGTTCTGGGTCAGCCTGTGCTTACGTGAGGCCCAATAGGAAACAAATTTTAAAGGAACTTTTCTCCCACTTGAGATTTCTGTTACTGGATGTCATGGACCAGACAAGACAAGAACTCTGTACCTGGGCTTGCCTAGAGGAGGAGCCTGTCACCCCAACTCATCATATACCATAGGGTGTATAGCCAGAAGGCAATCTGGCACCGGCTGGTTTCATCATCCTAGAATGAACAAAACTTGACTGGCAGGAAAGTCAGCAGGCACCTCCCTCCTCCACACTGCCATTAAAGGTCACCTCTGCCCGGCCTGGCACTCCTTACAGTGCATCCTCAGCTCGCTGGATTGGAGAACCCTACATGACTTTTTTCTGCTTTGTTTCTGAGTGTGTGTGTGTGTGAGTGTGTGTGTGTCTGCATGTACACTTGGAGCACAGAGAAGGGTATTGTGTGTCCTCCAGGGATAGGTTTCCACGGTTTTCCTTTGAGGCCTGATCTCCCGATGCATGCACGAGTGGCTCTGGTTTGATGGGATAGGTTGTCAGCCATCAGGCCTGGGCTCTCCTGGTTCTGCAACCACAGGAATTGACAGGACCACACCTTGCTTTTCCCTGTGTCGGGATCTGAACTCTGGCTGCCTTGTTTGGACAGCAGAGGCTCTTGACTTTCCGGCTCTCTCCCTAGCTCCCTTCTAGTGCTTTTGAAATGAATTTGTATTAAGTTTTTAGATATCACTTTCCTTGTCCTCTGAGACCGTAGTAAAAAAAAAAAAATGGCCTGGGGAAGTCAAAGATTTCTGCCATGTTTTGTTTGGATAAGCTCTGGTGGAGGGTCTCAGGCTGGTCTTGAACTCCTGAACTTCCTGCCTGCACTTCCCACATGCTGGAATCCTCCACACCTAGTTTATGTGGTTCTGAGTATGGAACAAGGGCTTCATGCATGCTAAGCAAGAACCCTACTCCCCTTCTTTTGTTTGTTTGTTTGTTTGTTTGTTTTGTTTTTCGAGACAGGGTTTCTCTGTATAGTCCTGGCCGTCCTGGAACTCACTTTGTAGACCAGGCTGGCCTCGAACTCAGAAATCTGTCTGCCTCTACCTCCCTGAGTGCTGGGATTAAAGACGGGCGGCACCACGCCCAGCTCCCTGCTAGATTCTTAATGTGAGTTTTGAGAATTTCACACTTGCCCATTATGTATTTTGACCATAGTCATGTTCACTCCTTCCCCTAACTCCTCCCAAGTCCAAATCCACACCCACCACCCCTCTTCTGGTTCTTGGTGTTCTTATTACATTGTATTTGTTTATTTTATGTGCACTGGTGTTTTGCCTGCATGTATGTCTGTGTGAGGGTGCCAGATCCCCTGGAACTGGAGTTAAAGACAGGTGTGAGCTGCCCCGTGGTTGCTGGGAATTGAACCTGTGTCCTGTGGAAGAGCAGCTGATGCTCTTAACCACTGAGCCGTCTCTCTAGCCTGCTACGTTGTACTTATCGTGTGCGCATGTGTGCATGTGTGTGTTTGTGAGCGAGCATGTGCTGGTCAGGATGCACAGCTTGCAGGAGTTGGTCTTTCCACCATGTGGATCCTGGGCTTGAAATCAGATCGTCAGGTTTGGCAGCAAGCGCCTGTACATCCTGAGCCATCTCATCTGCCCCCTTTTTGGTTTTTAACCATCTCAAAGGCCTCTTTGGGTCCTTAAGAACTCTGTTTATGGCTGGTAAGATGGCTTAGTGGGTAAAAGTGCCTGTTGCTAAGCCCAGCAACCTCCTCAGGACCCACATGGTGGAAGTAAAGAACTGATTCCCACAACTTGTCCTCTGACTTCCCCATGTGTGCCGTGGTGAACTTGTTCACGGCCATAAATATTTTTTTTACTACAGCTATTTTTTAAATTTTTTTAGATTTATTTATTATTATTCTAAGTACACTGTAGCTGTGTTCAGATGCACTAGAAGAGGATGCCAGATCTCATTACAGATGGTTGTGAGCCACCATGTGGTTGCTGGGATTTGAACTCAGGACCTTAGGAAGAGCAATCGATGCTCTTAACCACTGAGCCATCTCTCCAGCCCCATAAATATTTAAATAAAGAATTCAGTCAGGCAGTTTCTGATACTTACTTGGATCACAACCCTGACTGAAACAGTATCACCAAATCTTCCTGTTGGCTAGATTTGCCCTTTGGGACAGCTGGGTGGGAAACAAAACAAAACAAAACAAACAAACAAACAAACCAGAATCCTGCCAAGTTTTTAGAGTCCTTTGAAGCCAGCCGGGGATCCGAGCTACCCAAACCTGCCCAGAGATGCCCAATGATAGTGTAGCTGGTTAGAGATGCCCAAAAATAGTGTAGCTGGTTAGAGAGCATCCTGCTCACGGCTGTGCCAGCCTCTGGCCTGCAGGTGGCGACAGGTCACTCTCCCAGATCTTCCTCCCCTCTTTCCCACAACAGGGTTGAAAGTAGCAATTCAAAACAGTCACTGTCCAGGGCTGGGTAACCCCTGATAACAGTCTAACACACCTGTGGCACTGCAGCCCGGTGTCCCCACCCATTCTTACACCCGGGGCCACAATGGCTGTGACATCTGAAACACGACACACCCTTCAAGATGATGGGCAGGGTAGGAGTTATTTTCTAACTTAGGGACTAAAAAACTGGGAAATATCTCTGCCCTCCAAAATGTCCCTCAAGATGACATTTTCCCGTGATACTCAAAATTAGATCACATTCTGACATCATCCGATCGTCCTTCTCCTGCTACATCCTACCTCAACCATCAGTGCCTCTCCCTGCCTCCACTGAAGAGCCCCGGGGGTACTCTACTTACCACTGAGGAAACGGAAGTTCAGGGGATAGATAGATGGTGATCTGGAGTCTAAATTCTTTGCAGGGCTAGGGATGTAGGAAGGCCACAAGTTTGATCACATCATGGCAAGAGTAACTTGAGAGGAAGAGTAAGGTACATAAACTCGCCTTAGCCACACACGATAGGACACACCCACAGTCAGCACTTTGGAGACAGGGGCAGGAGGAGCAGTTCAGGGCCAGCCTCAGCAGCACAGTGAGCTCCAGGTCATTTGGGGCTTTATGAGACCCTGGCTCAATGAACAACCCCAAACTGTTGTGTTTTTTTTGTTTGTTTGTTTGTTTAAACACAAAACAAAATTTCAATCACTCAATTTTGCCAATGAAGACTCAGGAGCCAGATGCTGGGGTGAAAGTCTGCAGGCTCAGAGAGATGGAGAAACATCCAGCTAGCTGACCTTCCTACTCAAACGATGCCCCAGAAAGTGGCGCTTAAACACCCTTCAACTCAAAGTCCCTCCTTTCTCTTTCCTGGGTCTTATCTTTTCTTCCTCCCTTCCCTTTTTTTTCTTCTTCTTCTTCTTCTTTGCATTTATTTATTACATGTAAATACACTGTAGCTGTCTTCAGACACACCAGAAAAGGGCATCAGATCCCATTACAGACATCAGATCCCATTACAGATGGTTGTGAGCAACTATGTGGTTGCTGGGATTTGAACTCAGGACCTTCAGAAGAGCAGTCAGTGCTTCTAACCGCTGAGCCATCTCTCCAGCCCTCCTGGGTCTTCTTATGCTCACTCCCAGACAGCTGGTTGCCTGCTCTGCCTCTTGACCTAGTGTTGACTTTATTTAGCTCTTGTTTACAGAAAGCTCTTGGGTTAAAAGTGTGTGCTAGTGTTGAGTCCCACCACAACAAGAAACAGGTTTTTCCAATTCACAATCTCTGGGTTCACAATGTGATCAAATATCCTGCAATACCAAATAACAAACTTTATCTTACATATGGTTGATGATTTAGCCACCCGAGATAGTACATGCCAGTAATCTCAGCTCTGGGAAGGCTGAGGCAGATCTGGAGATTTCCAGTTCCTAACCAGTCTGGGCTATAGAGTAGGACCTTGTCTCAATAATAATAATAATAATAATAATAATAATAATAATAATAATAATAAATAAAAATAAAGTGATATCAAAGATTTAGAAATCAACACATCAACTCATCTTACTTAGAGCTTCTATTGTTGAGATGAAACACCATGACCAAAAAGCAAATTAGCAGGGAAAGGGTTTATTTGGCTTACACTTTCAAATCACTGTTCATCATTGAATGGAATTTAAGACGGGAATTCAAGCATGGCAGGATGCTGGAGGCAGGAGCCGACACAGAGGCATGGAGAGGTGCTGAAGCAAGCACTTAAGCAGTAAGCCTTGCTTCCCACAGTTTGCTCAGCCTGCTTTCTTACAGAAGAATCCATGGCCACCAGCCCAGGGATGGCTCCACCCACAATGGGCTGGCCCCTCCCTTATTGATCACTAATTGAGAAAATGCCTTACAGCTGGATCTCACGGAGGCATTTTCTCAAGGGAGGCTCCTTCTCTAAGGACTCTAGCTTACACAATGACTAGCCAGCACATCAACTAGTCAACTCTGGGTAGTTTTCAGGAATCTTTGTGATCAGGGCTTCCTTTACCTCTATGCTTTTCTCCACTTCCTCCTCTCTTTTGGTTTGCTTTAGAGTATGTGTGGATGGGTGGGTGGGTGGGTGGGTGGGTCCTGGCTGTCCTGGAACTCAGCAGTCGACCTGGGCTGCCCTTGAACTCATAGAGATCTGCTTTTGATTTTTATCATAACCTCTTTCCCCCCTTTTCTGTTTTTGCTTTAGTGTTGTATTATTGTTTTGAGACAGGGTTTCACATTTTCCAGGATAGCCTCAAAGCTCCTCTGTAGCCAAGGATGACCTTGAATTTTCCGATCCTCCTGCCTCACCGGTGGACTTGTCATTATTGTGTGTGCACGTGAGTGTGTGTGTGCGTGCAGGAGAGCACATCCACCTGAAGAGCAGGTCAGAGGACACTGATGGCTCCCGAGGACCTTGAACTCCTGACTCTCAGGGATAGTCTGCTTTTGAAAGAGGGTGAGTGAGTGAAGGAATGGCCAGACTTCCTTTTGGAAGCAGCGAAGGCCAGATTGAAAAACAGGAAGACAGTTTCAGTAGACAGTGCTTGGGAACTGACAAGCTGATCCAACTCTTTACACTGGACAGATTCCCTTCTTCAGTGAGAACATGAATCCATCGACCTCAGCTCCCCCAATAGCCAAATTCCCTGCCCGTGGGTGCTATTTGCAGGACACGGAGGGCTTTGCCAGCTTGGTACCACACCTCTGAAATTTTAGTATCTGGGAGACTGTCAGGAAGATGGTGGGTGTGGGATCAGCTAGGGTGAGCCCGAGGACAGCCTGAAGTGTGAACACTAATGTTTTGGGGTTTTTTTTGTTTTTGTTTTTGTTTTTCTACATGGTTTCTCTGTGTAGCCCTGGCTGTCCTGGAACTCACTCTGTAGACCAGGCTGGCCTCAAACTCAGAAATTCGTCTGCCTCTGCCTTCCAAGTGCTAGGATTAAAGGCGTGCGCCACCACGCCTGGCCACTAATTTTTAAAAATTTAATAACCACAGAAGAGTGAGCAGAGGCTGTGCTGGAGAGGCAGCTACTGAGCAGTGAGAGCTAAGAAGGGGACATTCACAAAGCCCTGGCTGCCATCGTCAGCACTGCAGAAACAGAGCAGACCGGGCCAGCTTGGGCAGCCCCCACTCCTGCTTCTCTTAGTTATCCCATAGCACGTGGAGTTCGGACTTCACCTCCCACTAGCAGGAGTTTCGTGACACTTTAAATGTCACAAACTTCCTTGAAAGAGCATCGGGTACATTTGCAGGACTGTGACCTTTGCGATGAGATAGCAAGTAAACACCAGGAAAGCAGGGAACCCTTCCTGGGTAATCTCGCTCATGCCAAACTCCTGGCCCGTGGTGAGGAATCACTGGGTTTGATGCTGGACAGGCTTGAGCTCCGGTCTCAGCAATGTCCTCATGTTCTAACTGTGCCACACCCAGTCATGCATCCTACTCATTCAAGATGTGCTTGGTACACAGCTTTTTTAGGAGCAAGCTCTGTGCCAGGCATTGGGGACAGCATTGAGGAAGACATGTCCTTGTCTCCAAGGACCTCCAACATTTAGAAATGAGGAGAAAGGAGCTCACGGTGAGACCTAGAAGAGGAAGAGGAAGAAGCTGAGGCTGTACCCTGAGGCACAACTGTAGCAGGTCTTCTTGGCTTGATGACTACGGCCTTCGTGTCCCACAGGGCATAGGGACAAGTAAATGTGACTGTCAAAAGTCACTCTGCAGGTCCAGGGTGATAGCTCAACAGGTAAAGGCACCAGCTGCCAAGTTTGATGACCTGGGACCACATGGTAGAAAGAGAGAACTGATTCCTGAAAGTTGTCCTCTGACCTCTACACACTCACCATGACGTGTGTGTGTGTGTGTGTGTGTGTGTGTGTGTGTGTGCACGCAGATGGGCAGACAAACATACACAGAGAGAATATAGAAAATATAATTAAATTAACTCTTGGATGTAGCTAAGCCTGATTATGCCTACCAGTATCCCCAGCACTTGAAAGACTCAGGCAGGTGCCTCAGTTGGAGAACATCCCGGGCTATAAAGTGAGAGCCTGCCTTAATCCAAACAAAGTCTTTTGGACAGAGGCAAGGGGCCGGGCAGGATTTCCAAACACCCATCCCGGAAGCAGAATTGGAAGGGAGTCCAGGAAGCTCTTAGTTAACTAGGAGCTGACAGTGACAGGTATAAGGTCTCTGGTCATAGCACCACAGGGGTAGTGACTTGACTAGTATAAGGCAATGGCCTCTGGTCATAGCACCACAGGCTTATTAAACATGGGGCCAAGTGGAGGAGTCAATCAATGTCTCACACTCTGCAGCTATGAGGATAGGAAAGGAGCTTGTATTAGTCACTTCGGTGTCACTGTGACAGTGTCTGACACAAACAACCCGAGGGAGGGAAGACTTCTTTTGGCTTAGGTTTCAGAGGGCTCGCTTGGTCATGATGCAGTTGGCGTGGTGAAGTAGTTCAGTCAGAGGCTGCTTACATCCGGGAAGGACAGCATCAGAGAGCATAGTGTGACCACTTCCCAGGAGGCTCAACGGTCTCCCAGACACAGTGCCCTGGCAGAGGAACTGGCACCTGACACACTCACAAGGGGACAATCCAGACGTAACCCATTCTAGAGAGAGGTATAATGAACAGGGATCCCAGCGGATGGCCCAGGCTTGGGATGAGGGGTACGGAAATGGAAGCTCACTTTGTGGGATCTAGAATCTCAGAAGTCTTGTCTAGGAGAACAAGGACCACTAGTCAGAAAAAATGGGAAAAGTTTGGAAGGCTTTGGCCAAGTTACCCGATCTGCCTGGACCTCTGTTACTGTGATAAGAGCCATCGAGCACTTAGGGGTTCTTTGGGAATGAAGTAATGTGGGTGGACTCCAGGTAGACAGTAGATGCTCAATAAACACTTTCAGATATGAGTAATGCCGATGCTCCACTCAGGCCTGCTACATCAGGGATTATGATCCTCTCTATAGATCAATGTGTGTGTGTGGGGGGGTGAAGTTCACCAGTGAGAAAATGGCAGAGCCTAGTTCTGCCCATAGTCTGTGTTCCTAACCACTTCACCATGCCTGCTGATCCTGGGACCTAGAACTTGAACTGGAGGGAGGGGGGGTGGAGGGAGGGAGGGAAGAAGGGAGGGAGGGAGGGAGGGGCAGGAGCAGTGGGCAGATGTGAGCAGTTTTATTTGGAAGTATGTCTCCATGACTTGATCTGGAGGGAGGGGCATATGATCTTAGTCTTGGTTGTTCCTTTTCTTTCCCAGCTCTGGTCCCAGTGTCCTTGAGGCACAGAACCATGTTATCAAGTATTACTATCTCAAATAACCTCCACGGTCTCGGCCTGCTGAGAATGGCAACCAAGTCCAATCCTGGACCAGCTTTTGGTCGGTAGGTGGTAGCACCAGGACCTTACCAGAGGCAGGAGTCACCCACAGGTCTGCTGTCCGCAGACACAGCATCGGAAGAACAAGGGGGTCGTGGGAGGCTAATTCCCTGGTGCTGGATCCAGTTTCTCTTCCTGAGAGGCCAAAGCCAGGACGGGAGTCTCATCTCCACCATTGAGGGACTTCTGTTCGCTGCTATTGGCTGAGAGGGTTCTGTTACCTTGGGAACCCCAGCGGGTCAGGCGCTTTAGAGAGGAGTCCCGGCGGGCAAGCGGAGGGGGCTGGAAGCCCGTGAAGGAGCTGCTGGCTGTGGGACGCTTATCTGGCAGAGAGAAGAGAGGGCGAAAGGGGGACTGTGGGTCGGAATGGGAGAGGTGAGGGTCGTGCCTCTGCTCTGGGAAAGGGGAGGCCTTTGACCTTCAGTTCCACTCCTTCGTGACCCGGGCGACCTAGCAGCCTCCCTTCCTCTCTCCCAAGCCAGGGAAGGCTCACCTCCTGGTTCGATCGGATGCATGAGCCTGTTCATCTGGACATTCCAGTGTTTCACGTTGGTGCTGGCCTGGCGCAACTTCCTCTGGGCAGCCTGTGGGGCGAGGCGGTGAGAGTGGGTCAGAACTGCCACCGGTGGCGGTGGAGGCTTCTGGCCTGGACAGGGTCAGAGGCCCTGAGAATCTGATCACAGCTACCCATCCCCCACCCCTAACCCCAGGAAGTCCTGTAAGGCTGGGCATGGTGGTGTGTGCCTGTAACTCTAGCACTTGGGATGTAGAAGCAGAGGGAGGTCAAAGCCTAGGCTACATAATGAGTTAGTGGACTACAGGAGATCCTGCCTCAAAAAGGGTGGATGCTGGAAATTGAACTCCAGTCCTCTCATGTGCTCTTAACCACTGAGCTATCACTTCAGCCCCGGTTGGAAAAAAAAAAAAAAGTAGGGTTGTAGCTGTCTGTCCTGAACTCATTCTAAAGATCAGGCTGGTCTAGAACTCAACCAATGTACCCTCTGCCTCCTGTGTGCTGGGCCTGGGCCACCACATGCAGCAAAGGCTTTAAAAAACTGTATTTAATTTCCTTTTATGAGACAGGGTCTCATGTATTCAGACTCACTGGCCTCAAACTCACAATGATGGCGTTGAACTGCTGATCCTTCCCAATCCTACTCTTGAGTCAACTGAGCTTACAGCCCCAGTGCCTGACACAAAGATCGCTGAGGAATGAACCGAACCCTGGGCTCTGTGCATGCTAGGCAAGAAGCACTCTCCCAATGGAGCCAAATTCCCAGCTCCTAAAGGCATGCATATATATATATATATATATATATATATATATATCAGACATTATTGGGGGGGGGAGGTGGCTCAGTGATTAAGGGCACTGACTGCTCTTCCAGAGGTCCTGAGTTCAATTCCCAGCAAGCACATTGGATCACAACCATCTGTAATGGGATCTGATGCCTTCTTCTGGCATGCAGGTACGCATGCAGACAGAACATTCATACATAAAATAAACAAAAGATTTAAAATGCCTTTAAAAATACATCACTGGGCTCGAGAGATGGCTCAGCAGTAAAAAGCACTGACTGCGTTTAGAGGACCAGGGATGAAGTCTCAGCACTATATATATATATATATATATATATATATATATATATATATATACATATATATACAGCTTACAACTGTACCTCCAGACTCAGGGGATGCAACGACTAACACCTTCTGGCCTCTGTGCACACTGTTCGCACGTGGTACATAGACATTCATGCAGACAAAGCACACATACACATAAATTTTAAAAAGTTGTAAATGTAGGCGGACAGTGGTGGCGCATGCCTGTAATCCCAGCACTTGGGAGGCAGAGACAGGGGAATTTCTGAGTTTGAGGCCAGCCTGGTCTACAGAGTGAGTTCCAGGACAGCCAGGGCTACACAGAGAAACCCTGTCTCGAACCCCCCCATCCACCCCAAAAAAGTTGTAAAAGATAAAAAAAACAAAAACAAAAACAAATCTAAAACCAAAACAACAACGACAACAACCTGGAATCTTTTCTACAGGCATTCAAGCTCCAGGGACTGTTTAGGAGGCGGGGGAATCCTGCCCAGGTTAATAATACTATTGGCAAATACAGCCACAGGTGTGTTCAGCATTTACATACTAAATACCACGCTTAAGCTAAGCTTGTTCTGCAGTGGTAATGCGGTATTTGCTTCCTCTTCCAGACAAGAGACTTCAGAGAGAGAGGTTAGGCAATCTGTAGGCGATGGCACAGCCAGCTGATGATAATGCGAGTTTGCAGAAGGGTAGCTTGGCTCTGGGGTCCGGCTCAATGACACACTGGCTCCCCCAGCTTCTCCGGGTTCCCACCTCTATGTGGGTGTCTCACCTCCACGTCCTCGTCCGCCCTCTGCCGGTTCTGCCGCACTTCCTCCAGCTGCTGCTGGGCGTGCTGCAGGGAACGGCTCTGCAGTGCCATCTCCTGTTGGAGCTCCTGCTTCTCCTGCTGCGCTCGCTCGATGTAGCGCTCTTGCTCCTCCTTCAAATGCATCAGCTGCTTCAGCTTCTCCTCCTCCTCCTCCAGCAGCCTGCCGGAGTGCACAGGAACATCTCAGAGCCGAGGAGGGAGGGTCTGCGCGGGCGCTGGCAGGAAAGGTTCCCCGGCCACCGTGCCTACCTGGTCTGGGCGAGGCGCACGGCCTCCTCATCCCTCCTAGCTTTCACCTCCAGTTGCAGAGCTTCCTGCAGCCGCTCCTGCATCTCTTCTAGTTCCTCGATGCGCTGCCGTTGCCGGGCCGCCTCTTCCTTCTTCAGCTCCATCTCAGCCTGCATAGAGGCCCGGGCCTGTGGGACACCAGAGGAGAAAGACAGGCTACTGCCTCCCCCCATCCCCCACCCCCGCCATCTCCCCAACTCCCCAATCCCCCCAACCCTAACTCTGCCTGGCTCTGTGTATGGAGGGTCTTTAGTTGGGGTTTCCTGATCTGACCTGTTTAAGACCCTGAATCCTCCTATTATTCTTGCACTGAGTTAGAATAATTAGACGCTTGCTGGGGCTGTAGCTCAGCAGCAGAGGGCTTGCCTGCTATGCCCACGGCTCTATGTTTGCTATCCAGCCTCTCACAAAACAACACTGGCTATAATTACATGTAATTAAATATCATAATACGTTATATTACAATAAACCAGCATATTAAACGAAGGTAATCCCTTCCTAGCTCCTACCCTAACAATTATAATATCATTATGGCGGTTGCCAGGAACTGCAATTATTTCAATAACCAGAAGTTATTGAACTCTTTTATTTTTCTTCTGAGACCAAGTTGCTCTGAGGCTGGCCTCGACCCCACAGAGATTCTCTTGCCTCTGTCTCCCGAGTGCTGAGAATAAAAGCGTGTGCCACCACCACCCAGGTTGTTGTTGTTGTGATTATTATTGTTACAGCTTTATTAGTTCATGTGCATGGATGTTTTGGCTGCATATAAATCTGTGCATCACATGAGAACACTACTCACAGAGGCAAGAAGATCCGCTGGCTGGCTATGAGCTCCCATGTGGGTGTACAAGCTCAAGTTGGATCCTCTGAAAAAGCAGCCAGTGGTCTTAACTGCAAGGCTGTCATTCTAGACCTACTTTGTTCTTTGAGACAGGATCTCAGATAATCCAGGCTGGCCTCAAACTCACTAAGTAGCAAGGATGACGAAGTCCTGCCTTTCTTGCTTCCTCACCTGCCTGGCCTTATTAAACTCCTTACATCTGTTCCTTCACAGAATCCTCGTCCCATTTCCATGTACAGAGTTCTAGTTACTGATATGGAGAGACTTAGTGCGTGTCTGAGCTCATACAGCTCTTAAGGCGGAGGTGTAATGGGCACACATGCCACAGCATGCCTGTGGCGGTCAGAGGACAACGTTGTGGAACCGGTTCTCTCTGCCCATCTTTCCGGGGTTCCAGGAACGGAATTCAGGACGCTAGGTATGTGTGGCAAGCACCTTTATCCTCTAAGCCAGCTCTAGAATTGACTTTTCTCAATTTAAACTTTAAAGTCAATTGTTTCTGCGCATCTACTCTGCCCTTCACATGCGTCCCGTCTTATGGTCTCCAAACTAACTTTGTTAAAATTTAGTTCAAGTCTAGATTGATTTCATTCCAAATTATTTGCAATTAAGAAGTCTTAAGCAGTTTCTTCGGCCCAAGTCCTGCCCCCAGAAAAGAATTCTGAACCAGATCACATTCTACCAAGGGTTTTCCCTAGCCCTACCCCTGTTCCGGCCCTACCCTAACACCCATTAGGCCACGCCCAAAACATCCAGGCTGTACTCCAACCTATTCCCCTAAGGGCCCCTCAGGCCCCGCCCACAGCATCTTTCAGTCTCTACCTTAGGTCCATCCTTCAGCCAATGGGCTCCACCCTATCTAGGCCCCGCCCATAGCATCCTCCAGACCATAGACTACGACCTACGTCCAGCCCTACTCTTCCTGTCACGTCCCGGTCATGACCCTGCCCCAAATCTTCCCAGGCCCCGCCCTCTGGACCAGTCTCACCTGCTCCGCCTCCCGCAGCTGGCCCTCCAGAGCCTGCTGCAGCTCCCGGTGCTGGCTACGGCGGCGCTCCTCCTCTTCCTGAAGCAGCCGCTCGGCCTGCCGCTGAGCCTCCTGCAGAAGCTCCAGCTCCTGCAGCTTCCTCTCCTTCTCCTCCTGCAGCTGCTGCAGCCGCAGCAGCTCCTCCTCCTTGGCTGCCCGGCGTTTCTCGCGCTGCTCCCGCTGCTCCCGCCGCTTCTGCTTCAGGTCCTTGTGCAGCGATGTCTTCCCCTCCGCCTGCAGCCGGATCGCAGTCTGGATGGCTACGGGCACAGCCGGACTGAGTCAGCCCCGGTCTAGTCACCATCGCAAAGGAGCCCCAAAGGTCACTCCGGTGAAATGACCCAGGCCCAGCTAGACCCATGCCGGCACTCACCGGCCGTCCACTCCTGCCGTTGGCGGGTGTCTGAGGCGCTCATCTCATAGGTGCGGCTGGCAGTCTTCACACAAAACATGCAGCGCTTTCCTTCGCGGTCCGGAAGCACCTACGAGATGGCCCAGGCCAGGTGACTTCGCTGACATAGGAATCACATCTGCCCCAGCAAGTACCCCAGCTCCAGCTTCCTCTTTCTCCTGGCTGACCATCTTCTCTGGGACCGTTCCCACCCTGCCAGGAGTATGCATGGTCTGGGGTGGATCGTTAGTTACAGGGTGCGTGCGAGCCATTTTATTCTTGGTATCTCTCCACAAGGTTTAGTACATAGTACACGCTTGAACATGTTCCTGGAGCCCCAGCACCTACAACTGCCGATTTCCACCTAGTCTCTTAAATGCCACTCTTTCTTCAAGGGTTCGGGGATACTGTTAACGCAGGGGAGTGTTTGACATCCTTGCTCTGCACTAGTGTTTTCTGTCTGCTTGTCTTCTCTCTCTCTCTCTGCACTAGTGTTTTCTTTCTGTTCTCTCTCTCTCTGAGATAAGGTTTCTTTGTGTAGCTCTGGCTGTCCTGGACGAGCTCTATAAACCAGGCTGGCTTCAAACTCTCCCTCTGCCTCCCACGTGCTGGGATTAAAGGCGTGTACCACACGTGCCCAGCTCTGTACTAGTGTTTTCCATACAAGGTTTATCTACAGTCATATATTCCTGTCGGGCCTTGCTTCATAGAGAACGTAACTGGCTCTGAGATATCTCGAGGCTTACCCTAACCCTGTTTCTTTATGCAACAGAAAGGGGTAATGCCTTGGGTAACTATTTTCTCTTGAGACAAGGTTTTGCTGGGTAGCCCAGATTGGCCTCCTACCTCGTCTCCTCTGCCTCAGTCTCTGGAGTATAAGGAGCCCTTAATAAAATTTCAATGTGGGCATCTGAAGACAGCTACAGTGTACTTATTTATAGTAATAAATAAATCTTTGGGCCTGAGAGAGCAGGGACTGAGCGAGCGGGGTTGACTGAAGAGAGCAGAGGTCCTAAATTCAATTCCCAACAACCACATGAAGGCTCACAACCATCTGTTCAGCCACAGTGTACTCATCTACATAAAATAAATAAATAAATATTTAAAATTTTAATGTAAAAACAAGAAAAGATATAGAAAAATTGCAATACTTACCCCATTGGTGAGACAGACTATTGTGTGATGTAACTGTTAAAAGTTTGGCATTTCCTCAAAAGAATTAGAATTACATATGGCTCAGTGATGCTACTCCTATATAAGTAAGTATTACCAAAGAAAAATGAAAATATATCCACTAAAAAAAAGAAGAAAAGAAAAGAAAAGAAAATATATCCACTAGAAATATATCCAGTGTTGGGAGCTGGCTAGTTCAGTTGTTAAGAGTGCTTGCGTAGGGCAGTGGTGGCACACGCCTTTAATTCCAGCACTTGGGAGGCAGAGGCAGGCAGATTTCTGAGTTTGAGGCCAGCCTGGTCTACAGAGTGAGTTCCAGGACAGCCAGGGCTACACAGAGAAACCCTGTCTCGAAAAACAAACAAACAAACAAAAAAGAGTGCCTGCTTCCTGCTTCCTGCTCTTACAGAGGATCTGGTTTGGCTCCCGGCACCAACATGGCTGCTCACGAATACCCTGAACTCCAGTCCCAGGAAGTCTGACCCTTCTTTTTACCTTCTCGGGTTCTTGAACACACATGGTGCACATACCTATCCTCAGGCACACCTACACATAAAATTCGACGAAAAATAAATATTTAACCCAGTGCCAGCTGTGAGTTGCTTTTGGAGTTACTGGCCAGTGAGGTCCCAGAGATTCCCCAACCATTACAGGCTGCTGGAATCGCTCTTTGGAACTTGACCGTAAGACACTGACGCAGCTGCTGACGGCTCCAATGCTTGAGTCTTAGAACACGGCAAAATCAAGCTGGTATGAACCTGAAGCTTTGTCTCTACTGGCTGGCTCCCATTAGGCTAGAAGGTGCCTAATACTGGAGAGCAGCCATCATCAACCAGGCTCAGCTCCAAAGCCTTCAGGCTTCAGTAATGACCGGCCTGGAAAGACACGCCCACTGAGGCAACTGTGGCAGGAACATGGGAGTAACCAATCATTCTCTCTCACTTTAACCAATCAAAGGCTCACTTTAAAGGATGAAACCCATTCTTGACACCATTATTTAGCTACCTATGCCTTCGTGAGGGGGCGGTGCTGATGCTAAGGTCCTGTTCCCCAATTGGTTCTTTTTTTATACAGGGTTACTCTGTGTAGCCCTGGCTGTCCTGGAACTCACTCTGTAGACCAGACTGGCCTCAATCTCAGAAATCCACCTACCTCTGCCTCCCAAGTGCTGGGATTAAAGGCGTGCCCCACCACTGCCCGGTTCCCTGGCTCCAATTGGCTCTTGATCTGTCAGTAAAGAAGCCATGAGCCAATTGCTGAGCAGAAGGGATAGGCGGAACCTCCGGGTCCCTGGAGGCAAGCAGACAGACCCAAGGAAGGAGAGGACAGTTCATCATGCTTCAAATGGAGAAAAGTTGACCAGCCATGTGAGACCTCAAAACGGAGTGGCCACACAGGCCGCTCCTACATGCAGGGGGTCAGGGGCGTTTAGCAGGGGCTAGATATACTAAGCAACTAAAGTTTAGCGCAGGTGGGAGGTGCAGAGCTAAGAGTATTGATAAGGGCATGCTAGCCATGGGAGTTTAATGCTGCCTAGGAATAGTGCCAAGAAGGCAAGTTAAAAATGAATAACGTGTGTGTCTGTGTCTTTGATCCCTAGGTTCAAGGGAAGCTGGATGGGGGCTGGTAGCTTGGCCATTCCCAGAACTTAGGCGGGGTAGCAAAATCTACACTCCAGACCTACATAGGTCATAAGCCCCAGAGGAGAACCCAAAATGATCGTGCTGCTGAATGGACAGGGTATGTATGAAACTGACTCCTAGTGGCTCATGGGCATTCCCTAGGCTGGGAAGCTCCTGTCGTCAGTAGATGGTGTTTAACACACTGATCCATAATGGCAAGGTGCAGTGCGTAAGAGCGCACAGAACGCTCAGCCCCAAAGGGGACAGATAAAGTACAAACTCCCTCCCAAGGTTCAGGGATCACTTTAGAAGGGAGTGGAAAAAAAACGGCAAGAGCCCAAGGCGACTGGTGACTGCAGGGAACCATTATCTTCTGGACCTGGCAGGGCAGATGCAGGAATGAGCGCGCACAATTTTGACAGCATACACACAGCCTGTGCAAGCCCGTGCCAGACCAAATCCCAGCAAGGACAGGGGAGTTGGGCAGTGGTGCTTCTGGCAAAGTGTTAGTTGGTGGGAGAGGAAAGAGTTGGTTTTCTCTAAGAGTGTAGCACTTGGTAAAACACAAATTATCCTGAAAGATTTAAAAAAAAAAGATACAAAGTTGGAGGGGTGAGCCGAGAAAGAGATAGGGAATGGGAGGTGAATACGATCAAGACAAGTTGTATGCTGGGCTGTGGGTGGTGGCGTACGCCTTTAATCCCAGCACTTGGGAGGCAGAGGCAGGTGGATTTCTGAGTTCGAGGCCAGCCTGGTCTACAAAGTGAGTTCTAGGACAGCCAGAGCTACACAGAGACTGCAAAGATTTGTCAGGAAGTGTTAGGTCGTCTAAGAATCCACTTCTGGCTTCTGTCGGTGGTTTTAGCCTTTTTAAGTGCTGGCACTGGGCTGGTATGGTGGAACACCTGTCTTGTCATGCAGGAGGTTCCGCGTTTGACCAGGAAAAAAATAAGTGCCCACCAGGCATGAACGGCCTCGAGGTAGCCAGGCGGGTTTGAGATGCACTAATCTACTCTAAGCGAACCGTCATGGCGGCTTTCCCCTTTCCACCGGCCCTGCTCCCGACCCGCTGTCCGCTCTCTGTGACCTCACCTCCACACAGCAGTGAGCATCCAGGGGGATGGTGCCTCGTTTCTCCTTGCATTCTTCACTCCCAAAGTAGCAGAGGCAGCTGGGTTGCAGCTGGAACCAGCGCTCGGCCCAGTTCCTCCGCAGGTGCCCTCGCTTCCACAGATAGCCCTGCCAGGCGGAGGTGAAGTCAAGCAAGAGGCCTCCCGGATCTCCATCACCCCACCGGCTCCCGAGGGTCCCCTCCAGGGCTCCCGGCTTGCCTGACCTGTTTCAGGACGTCTTGGATGAGCTCCTGGTAGACTTCTTGGATGGCCATGCTGAGGGAGTCGCGCCCCACACCCCGCAGGCAGCGGCCTGAGTTGAAGAGTTCCAGAAACTGCCAGACGCTGAGCCCCGCGGCGGTCTGGGCCGACTGGGTGTCCTGGGCCAGCAGCTCCTCCAGCTCGCCCAGGCCCATCTCCAAACTCAGGCTGCCAAGGAGCTTCTTCAGCAGATACTCAACCTGGGAGCAAGAGGGAGGCCAGGTGACCTCAGCAGCGACTCAGGGCAAGGGGGAGGCCACACGCAGGTGGAAACCAGGAGAGAGGTTCTTCCAGGGGTCCCACAGCCCAGACCTCCTCCGTCTTCCCTGTCCCTTTTCTTCTATAAACTAAAAGTGGGGTCATGTTGGGCCCAGTGGCTCACGCCTTTAATCCCTGTACTTGCTTGGGACGCAGAGGCGGGCAGATCTCTGTGAGGGTTTTTTGTGGGGTTTTCTTTTGGGTTTTCAACACAAGGTTTCTCTGCATAGTTCTGGCTGTCCTGGAACTCACTCTGTAGACCAGGCTGGCCTCGAACTCAGAGATCTGCCTGCCTCTGCCTCCCAAGTGCTGGGATTAGAGGTGTGCGCCTTCATGGCTTGGTCTAGATCTCTGTAAGTTTGAGGCAAGCCTGTTCTATATAGTATGGCCTGGTATAAATAAATAAATAAAGTATTGGGCCAGGCAGAACTGCCAATCACAACATCAGAAATGGTCTAAGAACCCTCCTACCTGGCCAGGGTGGTGGTGGCAGCAGTGGCCCACCTTTAATCCCAGCACCCGGGAGGCTGAGGCAGGAGGATCTCTGTGAGTAGAATAGACCAGTCTATTCTACAGAGTGAGTTCCAGGACAGCCAGGGTTACACAGAGAAACTCTGGCTTGAAAGAGCCAAAAGAATACAGCCTCCTAAAGAAAACACCCTCCTTCCTACCCACTGCCTTCAACTTTGCATATGAGGAAAACCAAGGCCCAGTGTGGGGAGTGACTTCCTTCAAGTCACACAGCATGAGAGAGGCAGTCAGGACTCCATTTGGATTTCTGATTCCAAAGCCAATCTCCAGCCCTTGAGATCCTTCCCTTGTGGGAGATCAGAGGGACTAGGGTTGGGGGTAAGCAGGGCCGACATAGGAAAGCCATGGCAGAGGAACAGGAAGTGGTGGCTGGGGTACATCCTGTGTCAGTTTGTTCTCACAGCGGTATGGGGCCTTCCTACTCGCTGAGGGGCTGCTCTGTCCCAACTGGCAAGAACCTGCTGAGAGTGCCCACACTGGCTCCAGCAGTGTTGGGAAACTTTCTTTACGGGTGACACTCTGGGGAACCACTGGGTGTCCCCTGGGGGGTTAGTCGAAGGCATTAGTTCAGATCTCAGAGTTCCCCCAAAACTAAGGAGGCAGGGCCCAGGTTCTTGGCCTCCCCACTCCCAGCATGCGAGGTTTTTTTTTGAGTATTTGGCTCTCCACTTAAAAAAACAAAAACAAACAAACAAACAAACAAAAAAAAAAAAAAAAAAAAAAAGGAAAGAAACTCTCTGGGGCAAAGGCCAGACTTAGTCGCCCACCTTGAGTAACTAGGGAGTTACTTCCTGTCTGCACACCGCTTCCCTTTCCCTGAACAAAAGCGTTTCCTAGAGTACCGCTGGGCTTAACCCTATGGTTCCATCGCATCCCTGCAGGATCCGAACGGTCTTGGTGCTTCGTCAATAAATATATAATAACTATAAACATCTGTGGCTCATTTTCTTCCTCTGAGAACTTGCAGAGTTTCTCCCCGCCCCCCATGGAAATGGGGTGCCGGTGAAGTTAGGGGATCTGAGAACGCCCAAGAAATACTCTGTCTTCCTTTGCGGCTTTGCCAGGGGCTTGGCCCTCAGTGACTCCGCCTTCTGGCTCTGACGTCACCCTTACCTCATCGGGAACCATGATCAGCGGGTACTTGTCCTCAGACAGGAAGTTGAAGAGGCACCAGAGACGGAAAGCGTCCTGATTGGAGAGCGGGCTGTTCCCGTTGCCGTCCGCCCTGTAGTTCTTCTTGGCAGTCAGGGTCCAGCACAACTCATCGAAGTGCTCCTTAACGAAAGCTCCCTCCTCCACCTGCGGTGAGGCCTGCGTCAGCCAGCTGCTTCATCCTCCTCCTCCCTCGGCTCCGGCCTGGCGACTTGGGTTCATCTACAGACCCCACCTCCCCGACCCGCCAAGCCCAAGACTGAACTCAAAGTTGGCTCAGACACTCCAGGGTTACTTTCACACTCTAACTTCCATGGCAAGGATGAAACTGGTTTCTCAGCCCAAGGGAGAAAGGAAGGGAAGCCCAGGAGACAGCACAGCCAAGGGGAACCCTCGAAGACGGAGACAGCCGAGAAGAGTAGGGTGGAAATGAGTGCGGGCTTCGGCAGGGAGCTAAGAGAGAGGACGGACAATAGGGACCAGGTGGTTGGGTGGCGATTGCTGATTGAGGAGCAGGGACGGACGGACGGCATGGACAGAAATGGGAGTTTACGAGGAGAGAGGTGTGTTTGAGGAGAAGGCTAGGTATTAGGGTGCTGGGGGGAGCGGTACTCCCCACGAGCTCCTCACCTTGTCTAGGATATACTTGTTGAGGTAGGGCATGTAACCTTGACTGGACACGGGGCCGTCATCGTCATCCCGGAAGTGCTCCTCCAGGGCCACGGGGTCGTGGGGGATGTGCAGGACCGTGTACAGGTTGTGGGACAGCACCTTGGACAAAGCGACAGGTTGCTTTTCTGCATCCCGATCACACCTTGGCCAAAAGACTATGAGTCCATCTTGTCTGCTCATTCACCCCTGCCCTGCCTCGGCTGAGTTCTCTGTGGGCGCCATCCTATTTGACACACAAGAGCAGACTCTTGGGTCCATCCATCGTTCACATCACTGCCATAGCAACGACCTCTGTCCCCAGGTGACAGAGGAGAAACCTCGAGGGCCCATTCAGCTAGCAGAGCTGGGATTCAGACCCAGGAGGAAGGACTCTTCCCGGTTGTTTTGTTACAGGTCAGGAGCCCGGGAGTGGCAAGATTTCAGAGCCCTACAAGCTCTAGGCTATCTGCAGGGAGGCAGTGGGCCATTCTGGGGCAAGACCCTTGACTTCATCACTTTTAACCAAAGACTCAGGCTGCCACGTGCACCCAGGCTACCGTGATGAGAGGAGGGGCCTCTGAATAGCGAAGAGAGCTAGGGAACATTCAGAGACTGCCTGTGGAAAATGGCCCTGAGATGGAGAAACAGGAGAGATGGTAGCCGTGTGGCAGTGATGGCGTGTGGGGGTGGGGTGGGGTGGGCACTGGCTTAGGAGATCCATGATGCTAAGACGAAAGGGCTGGTTTGAACCAGAAGCTTTGGTAAAAAAAGAGGGGGGAGAGGAAGGGGGGGGAAATTCTGTTACAAGGCTTAATCATCAACACTGTGGTTAAAATAATGTTAAAAAATAGTCACTTATTTGGTGGGGTGTGGTAGCCCCTGCCTTTAATCCCTGTGCTCAGGAGGCAGAAGCAGGAGGGTCTCTGAGTTCCAGACCAGCCTGGTCTACATAGAGAGTTCCAGGCCAGCCATGGCTACACAGTGAGACCCTGTCTCAAAGAAAAAGTGTTGTACCCCAGTTTTGCTCCACATGTAACAACAGCCACTGTATAAAGTGATTTAAAGGGGGCTGGAGAGATGGCTCAGCGGTTAAGAGCACCGACTGGTCTTCTGAAGGTCCTGAGTTCAAATCCCAGCAACCACATGGTGGCTCATAACCATCCATAACAAGATCTGATTCCCTCTTCTGGAGTGTCTGAAGACAGCTACAGTGTACTCACATATAACAAATAAATAAATAAATCTTTTTTTTTTTAAGTGATTTAAAATTTCTTCTTGCGCTTAGTCACTATGCTTAAGCCATGCTGTAGGTGCGAAGGTCAGAGGGCAACCTGGAGGACCCAGTCTTTTCCTTCCACCATGTCAGGCTTGTCAGGAAACACCTTTACACCCTGGGTCGCCTTGCCAGCACAAACTACTGTTTTAATGAAAGGAAAGGGAAGGCAAAGGCATCAGGAGCGTGGTGAGCAGACATGTGGTCCTGGCGCTTTGGGAGGGGGAAGGAAGGACCAGGAGTTGAGGCTAGCCTAGGCTACATGAGACGCTCTAAAAAAAAAAAAAAAACAAATAAATAATTGGTGTGTGGGTGTGTACATGCAAATGTGTATGTGTGAATGTGTGTGTGTGATTGTGTGCATTAGTGTGTGCATGAGTGTGTATATGTATGCGCATGTGCAAGTATGTATGTGTGTGTGCGTGTGTGTATGTGTACATGAGTATGCATGTGAGTGGGGTGTGTGTGTGTGTGTCTATGCTAGTGATGGACCCAGGACCTTGCAAATGCTAGGTAAGTGTTTTATCACTAAGCTGTTCTCCCAGCCCTGTTCCTGGAATTCTGGCTGAGAGCTAGTAAATACCCTTTCCCTTAACCCATCTGAGTTTATCCTTGTCACTTAGATCCAGGCAAGTTCTGGCTAATGTATCTGTGGTTAGTTTAAGGGGTGCCATTAGCTCAAGGTCTAACATTTAAAAGTCCAGTGACCGCCTCCAGAAAACACTGCAGGACACCCACAGTCTTTTTTACTTTCATGATTATTATTTTTTGTTTTGTTTTTGAGACAGGGTTTCTCTGTGTAGCCCTGGCTGTCCTAGAACTCACTCTGTAGACCAGGCTGGCCTCAAACTCAGAAATCCGCCTGCCTCTGCCTCCAGAGTACTGGGATCAAAGGGCCCACAGACTATCTAAAACGACAGTAATCACCCAAGAGTCTTGCTTACTCTCATCTGCTGTGTCTCTTCTCAAAGTGCCTATTTGAGGATGCTTCCTGCAAAGCCCCAGCTAAATGGCTACCCTCTCGTAAGGACAGGGGGCATGGGAAGGTGTGTGTGATCTTGGATTAAACCTCTTCACACTCTGAGCCTTGGTTTTGTTTCCAGTAAAATGGGCTATAGCTGCTGTGAACGGTGAGGCAGGAGATGACAGAGATGCAGAGCCAGGCTCAGCTCTGCACACAGTGAATGTGATGAGTTCCTGCCCAATGTGGAAAGTGGTTTGTTTTTTTTAAAAAAAAACCCTATTTGTCAAAGATGCAAAAGACGGTAACAGCAAATACTGAGGAAATGGGAGTTTTGATAACCTACTGCCAGGGTGTGAGTTAGTTTTATACATAACTGTATATGTAACTCTAAAACTACATGACTATATAACTACATGTATAAGTAGCCAAGGCTAACCTTAAACTCACAATTAACCAAATATAACCTTGAATTCAGGTCCTCCTGCCCACATCCCAATGCTGAGAATACAGATGTGTGCCACCATCACCGGCTAAATTAGACATATTCATGGAGTTCAGGAATCTCTCAATTTAAAAGTGGGTGTGGGCAGCAGAGGTGGCTCAGTGACTAGGACCACTGGCTGCCCTTCCACAGAACCTAAGCTCAGTTCCCGACATCTGTATCAGGCAGTTCACAACTGCCTGTAACTCAGAACATCTGGATCCTCATCTGGCCTCTGAAGGTACCCACACTCATAAACACACACACACAGACACACACACACAACAAAAATATAATCTTTCAAATTAGATGTGACCTTTGACCCAGAATTCTTTTCTTTTCTTTTTCTTTTTTTTTATTCTATGAAGATTTATTTGACTTTTAATTTTGTGATGTCCGTGTATGTGTGCGCATGCTTATGTGTGAGCATGTTCAGATAACCGTGGGTGCCCTCAGAGGCCAGAGAAAGACATCAGATTCCCTGGAGCTGGAGTTATATACACTGTGTATACACTGTAAGCTATCTATCTGATGTGGGTGCTGGAAGCCAACCTGAGTCAGGTCTTCTTCAAGAGAATATGAGGTCTTAACTACTTAGTCATTCCGAGGTCTTAAATAAGCATAATCTTAAAAAAACCGATTAAAATTGTATTTTAAGTGTATGGGTATTTTTGCCTGCATATCTGCATCATGTGCATGCAGTGTCTGCATGGGCCAGAAGAGGGCATCAGATCGCCTGGAACTGCAGTTACAACCCAGAGTCCTCTGGAGAAGCAGCTAGTACTTCCAGAGTCATCTCTAAGGTGTTTGTTTTAACATTTACTTATTTGAGAGGGGGGGGGGAGGAGTGGGGAATGGGGGGGGGAGGTTAAACAGCTCACAGCTCTTAGGAGTCACTCTAAGAGACTCTAGTCACTTAGAGAGTTGACACAGATCCAGGGAGGACATCAACTGAGCTCTGGGGAAGGGGTTTGGCTGACAAATTCTGAACGGGTGACACCCAGAAATTCACAAACGGGGCAGGCAGCCCCAGATCATTTCAGAGCACAACTTAATAACCAGGCAGAGTAATAATAGCTGTTAAGGGTGCACTTTGTTTTCCAAATCTATTATTTTAGCAGCTCTTGTGTGGAGCTCAGAGGACAAGCTATGGGGAGTCAGTTCTCTTCTTGTAACAAGGGTGGGGGTGCGGGTGGTGCCCAGGAGGGACGTGAGACTTGGCAGCAGGTCTGTTAACCTGCTGAGTTCCTGCCAGCTGGTCTGTTATTTAAACCTGACAGGAAGAAAAAAATCAAGGAGGGGCATTTGAGACAGGGTGCCACTCCGGAGCCTAAGCTGGCCTCCTAGTCTTTCTACCTCAGTGTTCTGGTGCTGAGGTTAAAGGTGGACATCATCTTACTTGTTTATAGAACTGGAGTTACAAGGAAGTTGTTTGACACCAAAGGAAATTGGGTCCTTTGCTCTTTTTTTTTTTTTTTTGGTTTAAGACAGGGTTTCTCTGTATAGCCCTGGCTGTCCTGGAACTCACTTTGTAGACCAGGCTGGCCTCGAACTCAGAAATCCACCTGCCTCTGCCTCCTGAGTGCTGGGATTAAAGGCGTGTGCCACCAGGCCTGGGTCCTTTGCTCTTAACCACTGAGCCATCTCTCCAGTCCATTCCTGTTTTGTTTCTTGAGACAGACTCTCAGCTAGTTTGGGCTGGCCTCAAACTCCTTCCGTATGACCTTGAACTCCTGATCCTCGTGCCTCTTCCATCAAATCAAGTTCTGTGCGATGACCTGTTTAGGCAGTGCTGGACTAACCCAAGCCCGGGACAGGACGCATGTGGGCACACTTAAAGGCCTTCATCAGCTCAGCTGCATCTCCAGGTCTGTTCCCTTGGCTGCATCCTCCTAACAACACGGGTTCCTCATCAGGGCCTTTTGTGACTGACTCTGCCGAGCCCAGGACCGGGGCTGTTGGTTGTCTGGATGAGGTGGGACTTGGGGCTCTAGACACTTGGGGCCCTTTGCACAGAGAGGCTGACCTCAGACTGCTAGACTTTCCTACTCTTGAGGTGGGGTGAGGGGCGGGACCAGGCAGGAAAGGAAATGGCAGGGGTGGGGCAGCGGTGGGCAGGAGCTCACTGCAAGATCTCAATCAACCCTGGGCCAGGAGGTAGGGACTCATTTTCTGAGCTTCACAGGTAAGGAAACGGAGGCTTTGGAGGAAGTGACATGCCCAGGGTCTAGCTCCCAGGCCCCCTCTGGGTCTTGACTGGAGCAGGTGAAACTGAAAGGCCTGCCCCTCCCTGACTCACAGTTTCCGGGGGTGGGGTCTAGGTGTCTGTATTTTTCATACGCTGTCATCTGGAGTCCCTCGGTCCCTGATTTGAAAGTGTGCAGCCCTGGGCGTAGAAGGTTCTATGTGTTTGCTCCTTCCTGTGTGGGTGTGGGATGGTGTTCTTCTCCTCGGGGGACCCGGGAGAAATTAGCTGCCATGTCTGTACTGACCACAAGAATGGAAGGTGTGGCTCTGCAATGCCCAGTTCAGATCCTGGACCCCTGTCTAACAGATGAACACAAAGTGGGAACCCCATGGAAGCAGCAGGCAGTGACCTCACAAAGCATGAATAATCTCTCTCCTAAACAGGGTTTGTTCTTTTTTTGAGATAGGATCTTACACTGTAGCCCAGGCTGGCCCCAACTTCTCACCAATCCTCCTGACTCAGCTCCCTCCCCCCCAACTACCCCCCAAGTGCTGGGATCATAGGTGTGACCTCTGCGTAGGTTCCGAGTCATTCTCTTAAAAGATACAGCTAGGCATGGTGGCGTAGGCCGTTAGTCCCTGCACTTGGAAGAGGCAAGAAGTGTATGTTTAAGGCTAGCCTAGGCTACACTGAGTTCTGGGATTTAAGGCAATATACTGTGGCCGACCTCCCAGTCTGAGTCCATCTGGGCAGGACAGCTCCTCTCACTGGTCCATTTTCACCGTTCATAGCAAACCAGATAAAGGTTGGACTTTCTAAAGCAATGCGGAGGAATGCTTGGCACTGAGGGTGCTTGTCCCAGCCCAGCAACTCCAGGTCAGTATCTGGGACAAACCTGGTGGAAGGAGAGACCTGGCTCCCTAAGCTGTCCTCTGACCTTCACATGTACACTGTGGTCACCACAGACACATACACACATACTCACATACACACTCACACACACACTCTCACACACACACACTCACATACACACACTCACACACATACTCACATACACACACTCTCACACACACTCATACACTCACACTCACACACACACATACACATATACACAAATACATACATACACACACACACACACACGAATGCACGCAAATGCAATAACATGGAAATAAATAAATAGCATTTAATCCCAGCACTTGGGAGGCAGAAGCAGGTAGATCTCTGTGAGATCAAGGCCAGCCTGGTCTACAGAGTGAGTTCCAGGACAGCCAGGGCTACACAGAGAAACCCTGTCTCAAACAACAACAACAACAACATCATCAACAACAACAACAACCACCACCTAACTAAACAAACATTTTAAAATCAGATCAAAACAAAGGAAACCAAAAAAGCAAATAAGAGACTTCATAGAAGAAATCTTGTTTCTCCCGCACCCAGCCCTGCCCAATAGAAAAACCCAACCAAACCTCCCTCTCTGTCCTCTGGGTTTGTTTGCTTCTTCTTCTTCTTCTTTTTTTTTTTTTTTTTTTTTGGTTTTTCGAGACAGGGTTTCTCTGTGTAGTCCTGGCTGTCCTGGAGCTCACTTTGTAGACCAGGCTGGCCTCGAANCCTGGCTGTCCTGGAGCTCACTTTGTAGACCAGGCTGGCCTCGAACTCAGAAATCCACCTGCCTCTGCCTCCCAAGTGCTGGGATTAAAGGCGTGCGCCACCAGCTAAGCCCGCGCCCTCATCCCTACATCCACGGGAGACCGGGTGTACCCTGCTGGCGTATCTCTGTCCTCTGCTTCTTCCTCCACCTTCTGACCACTTCTCCATTCCTCCTCTCTGCTTCTCCCCACCTCCAGCCATGTCATTACTTCCCTCCCGGCCCAGCATCCACCACAGTGGGCGGGGTTGGGGGGGACAACACCCTACCCCACATGTAAGGTCCTGACATTTCTGCCTCCCGTCCACATGGCCCCCAAACTCTCAGTGTTAGTTTGAGAGCGGACAGGTTTCCTGTCAGGCAGGTGTGACATTTACTGTTTATGGCCAGAGATGTCACCACGAGAGGGCTCGATTCGAGCTGGGAGGTGCACAGTTTAAGGGTATATGTGCTCAGAGGATCTTCCCCAGAAATTCTCAATCTGTGGGCGTTGGGGAGTGGGGGTGGGGCGGGAAGGGTCAGACGCTGACCCAGAGGGGCTGCTCTAGATGGGACGCCTTCCTGACTGATGACACCAAGGGCTGCACACTATGCACATAAGGCACACCGAGAGCCTGGAGATGCCTCAGAAGTCACAGAGACGGAACACAGTATCTTGGGAGCAAGAAGCCATGTGGTGGGGCACTAAAGAGACAGGGTTTGGGGGAAGGTGGGTGGAGGGGCATAGATTCTACAAAATTGGTGTCTGGATAACCAATGGGCAGAACGCAACTGGGTGACAAGAGCTGGACGGACATGGGAAGGGGTAGCCTTGCCTCTCTAGGGAACCAGAGGTGGTACTGGACTCTCCTTCCTGGGGAAGTAGAACATTAGTCATTGGATGCTCACAAAGCCAGCTCAGCTGGGTAGACGGAGACACAGCTGGCTGGAGCATCTAAGTTCATAGGACCCAGCTTCAGCAATGTCGGAGTTGAGACAGAGGTAGGCCATGCCTGTTCTGTCCCATCTGCCTCCCTTCCTCCCTCCCAGGTTTCCTGTCTTGGTTGTGAACAGTGGAGGTTGTAAATACCCAGATCTTGAGGGGAGAGTGAGAGGGAGACACAGCCTCTGGTGGAGCTCTAGGTAAAGTATTTACAGAGTGACTGGATCCCTAGCAGGGTCAGAGGGTTGAGGCTGCTCTGACACATGGCCCAACATTCCCTGGCTCCAGCAGCCTTGACTTCTGCTGTCTCCCCTACATTCTCTCCTGGGAAGATGACGCCTACCCAGGAAGGAGAGAGAGTGCCTTCCTCTCCTTGGAACTGTCCAGGCCTAATGGGTACCGTGTGTGTGTGTGTGTGTGTGTGTGTGTGTGTGTGTGTGTGTGTGTGTGTGTGTGGTCACTGAAGGGGTATTCTCAGACCCGGCTTCCCCGACACCCTCAGCCTGAGGTTTCAAGGCATAAGATAAATCTCCCAACCTGTTCTGTTCCTGCGCTGATAGATGGCCCACGTTAACGCTTGCTTCAGTCGCCAGCTTGCTTTGCAAATGGAGGAGGCTCTCAGAGCCAAGGGCAAGCAGCACTAACTAACTGTCTTTCTTCAATGCCATGAGGAAGCCACAGGGAGGAGCAGGGTACGTGCCCAAGCATGACGCTGGGGAACCCACAAGGAGCCCGGGAAGGGGCCTGGCTACTCAATCTCGGAACCTCTTGATGCCACCTCTACTGTCCGTCCAGTCAGGGTACTTAGTTCTGGACAGTGGCTTCTGGTGGCACGAGCCTGGGGCCTCTGGGGAGCACCCACTGAGCTATGCTGCCTTTGTGGCCCCACGTCAGCGCTCCACCCGGGGCCAGGGCTGCTGGATGGCAAGGTGTCTGCCAGTAGCAAAGGCTTCCGTGGCTGGCTCTCCGGGTGGGAGCTGGCGTTTTGAGTCAGCCTCCCCTGAGCCCTAGGGATACCGCTCACCTTGAGTTGGGACTTGGAGACCTTGCCGCTCTTCTCCACGTCCAGTGCAGTGAAGGCGTACCAGATAGACTTGAGCAGCTCCTTGCGCAGGGCCATGGCTGAGGCGCCCGCCCCGGCCCAGGGGCGGCTCTGACACCAAGATCCGGTTTCAGGAAATGCAAACGGCTGCAGACCGCAGAGAGGCCCTGGTGCAGAGCGGAGCGAGAGCTCCACCTGCCTGCTCCCTCTTGTTTCCAGGGCCCGGCAGGCTGCTCTAGCCTCCCTCTGCTTCCTTGCGAGGGTCCGGGCTGACCTTCCCAGAGCTAAAGCCCTCCTTTGGCTGGGCCTGGCTCCCTCAGCACAGATAGTCCCTTTAGAAGCCTGCTTGCCCCAGGACCTTCCCAGGCTCCCAGTGGTAGCTCTAGAGAGAGGAAGCAGGCCCTTCTGGACTTGGAGGGACACAGGATCAGGAGCCAAGCTTACCAAGTGGAAGAGATTGGATGAGTTAGCCCTGAGAGTCTACTCTTAGTACGTTCCTACCTCACAGAGCTGTGTGGATGCCTGAGACTGGACAGAAAGAAAACTGTAGGCCCGGGACAGGACTTTTCTTCAGAGCCACCCAGCAGGAGCTCAGTGAGGAGCTCTACCCAAGCAAAAGCAACCCAGCGGAGGGAGGATGGAGGAAGGATGGAGGAAGGATGAAGGAAGGAAGAAGGAAGAACAGAGGAAGGATGGAGGAGGGACAGAGGGAGGACGGAGGAAGGACGGAGCCAGCCGCTTCTCCACAACGGGGTGCCTTGGCAACTTGGTCTGCTATTTCCCTCTCCCTGGACCTTGGCTCTAAAAGAAACTTCAAAATACTGCCCACTTTGTACCTGGTGGCCTTCAAGACACCAGAACTTGTATTTAGTCACACTGGGTGACCTTGACAGTGGGGCTCACCTCAGAGATCCAGGCAGGGGCAGGGCAGGCCAGGGGCAGAGCCCAATTCAGCAGCCTCCACTTCTTCAGATGCGATGCCCACACAGATCATGGTGACCATTAAATTTCAATGAAGCCTGTGGAAGCTAATTCTGGAATTGTGCCCCCCCTACCCACTCACTCACAGGGGCGCATACCCAGCCCCTCCACTTACACAGGGCTGATGCCCACAGTAAACAGCAAACAGGCTGTGGAGTTCTAAAGCTTAGGGGCGAGTATGAGACCACCTAGGCTATGAGCAGTTCTGTCTCAAAAACAAGACAAAGCCCAGTAGTGGTGCGTTTAATCTCAGCTCTCTCGGGAGGCAGGTCTCTGAGTTTGGGGACAGGTGTGAGAGAGAGAGAGAGAGAGAGAGAGAGAGAGAGAGAGAGAGAGAGAGAGAGAGAGATAGAAAAAAACAGAAACAAAAACACGGGCTTCCTAGAATCCCAGGAGAGGATGTGCTTATGCACTTGGTCCCCGATTTCTTGGCTCTGTTGGCAGGAAGGGGCTGGGGGCT
>NC_034610.1:23178008-23196032 GCF_900095145.1 Mus pahari | reverse complement strand
GAACTCAGAAATCCGCCTGCCTCTGCCTCCNGAGTGCTGGGATTAAAGGCATGCGCCATCCTGCCCCTTCTGATGTTCTTTATGGGGGTTCTTTAGTGGGGTCCCCCTGTGTCTTTGGGATATCACAGGATGAACTTAGACATCCTGCCCCCTAACTGGGTTACAGAGCTGGGATTTTAGCACTGGGAAGAAGTCACTGGAACCTTGGTGAGGTTGTGTGGTGACGGTGGCTGGGAAGGAAGGGGCCAGGCTCTGTTCAGTGATGGCAAGGCAGAAGACCCAGAATTCTGCCAGCCCGGGCATTACCCCCAGATTCAGCCCTAGCCCAGGAAGAAGCACAGCCATTCAGGTCCTGTTTGGCGTAGGTGTGGGCAGAAGCCTACCAGGGGGTCCCAGAGCTCACCTCTCCTAGGGCCTCCTCCTGCCTGGACCCATGGAGAGCCACCTGCTGGCTGGGTGGGTGCTGAGGCCACGCAGGGCTAGGGAAACAGGCCGGAGCTTGGCCAGCCCTGCCACAGGGGACCAGCACTGAGATGATGGAGGAGCCCAGGTGGAAACTTGCAACTTTTATTAAATACTCATCCACCCGTTTGCCGCCACCACCCAGAGCAGGAAAAAAAATAATTATCAAAATAGGATTAAAAACCCAAACCACATAACAAATGAAACCCAGTCCCCAGCAGTCCGGGTACAGGCCACTCGCTCGCCTCTTTGCCACAGACAAGCCAAGAGGCACCTTCACTCCAGCCACAGGCCCCTGAGGAATTAATTCTAACTGTGGTGGTGGGGAGTCCCTGGTGCCAAGTGGCTAGGCGTCTCAGCCACCGCAGCCCCAGGAGACGGTTATTGCTGGGAGGCGCTGGGCTGAAAGCTGTCGGCCTTTCCCCTGGTGGTACTACCACCCAGGGTGGAGGCCAGCCTCGTCCACCTGGTCACCACCTCCCTGAGAGAGGGAGCGGACAGAAGCGGGAAGAACATTCTCCCACGGGAGGGAAGCAGGTGTCTGGGCAGCCCGTAACCAAGCTCAGTGTCCACTGCCTGCTGCCTGGCCCGCAACTTGGGTGCAGCCTACAGACCTTCCCACTAGAGGCCATTTTCCTGTTGCCTCATCACCCCTGAGGCCTATGCGGCCATCTTCCTGGGGTCAGCCGTAGCCGGGGGCTGCCTGTGAGCATGGCGCCTTCTCCAGTGTGGTGTGGGAGCTGGTCCTCTTGGGCTCAGCAGCCGCTCTCTGTGGTTTCCAGGGCCACAGCCCCTTGCTGCATAGCAGCAGTGGCTACGCTGATGGCCTCCTCCAGGGTCTGCTGGTCCTCCAGCTGTGGAGAGGTGCAGCGGGGAGAGTGAGTTCCTCCCTTCCAGACCCCACAGGCCTGTGTGTTCCACCCACTCTCTTGGTTGGTTGGTTTTTCGAGACAGGGTTTCTCTGTGTAGCCCTGGCTGTCCTGGAACTCACTCTGTAGACCAGGCTGGCCTCGAACTCAGAAATCCACCTGCCTCTGCCTCCCGAGCGCTGGGATTAAAGGCTCTTTCTTATTAGGGCCCTACTAGAGGAAAGCTCCCTGTTAAAGAGTCCTATTAGGCCCATCCTGGGCAGACCACAGGCTCCTCTGTGTTAGACATCAGCTGGCTCACACAACAGCAACTGGCTGGAAAGCACCTTAGAGAGAACTTGCCCCAGCCTCTCTATCTCCCAGGTGAAGAGAAAGACTATGCGTGAAGCCCAGGCGCTGCCGCAGCCACCCCCAAGGTGAAGGACTCCCCAGTCTCCCTGTATAGGCAGAGGGGGCCTGAGCTCTCCCTCACTGCCCACGCCCCCACGCGCGCGCGAGTTCAGGCTCCCTCTCCCTCCAGTCTTCAGCCCACCTGCACTGCGATGTGTGTTCCGTTGGCTGTGGCCAACAGCGCCACCTGTTGGTGATGAAGAGATGCCACGCTTGAGTCCTCAGTCACCAAGGCCCCAGAGGTAATGATTGTGACCTGGAGACACACAAGCAGACCTTGCACCTGCCCCATGGCTGGGGGCAGCACAAACAGGAAGGACACGGTCACTGTGGCCTCTCCTAAATCCCGCGGTATGGAAGTGATTATGACTGCATCTTTCTCTTTAGTTTGCAGGATTTTCTTGGAGGCTGTCAGGGTGGTAGAGACAGCACTGGGGACTGAATGAACTTAGGGACTTGGTGTTCAGAGCCACCGAGCTACAGCCCAGTCCTTCCCATGCCTTGTGCTTCTGAGTAAGCTGTCCAGGCTGACCCTGAGCTGTCTTAGTCCCAAATTGCTGGGAGTACACCTATGGGCGGGCCACTGTCCTGCACGCTGCCTGGAGCTGTCTGCCAAAGGCTTTTAAGGATGAGGGTTGCCGAGGGGACAGGGTTTGTTTGCTGTTTGAGACATGGTCTTTGTGGTCCTAGAACTTGTTATAATATAGATCAGGCTGGCCTTGAACTCACAGATGCCTTCCCGCCTCTGCCTCCAGAGTGTTGGGATTAAAGGTGTACACCACCACGCCTGGTCTTTGAGGGGAGACTTTAAAGTCTGGGTGGTTGAGTCTTGGGAACTGAACCTAGGCCTTCACATATGACAAATGGCAGGTCTATTACTGAGCTGTACCCCATACCTTGCTTAGCCCAGACTGACCTTAAAGTTGTGGTCCTCCTGCCTCAGCTACAACTACAGGTTCATACCACTAGGCCTGGCAGGGAGACTTTTTATGGTGTCTTTGTCTCATATGAAATCTTGGTTGGTTTGGTCTGTGCATGTAATGCCTCCGACCCCCAATGACAAGGTTACACAGAGAACAAGGAAACTGTCTGGTCATACGGGCTGAGTCTGTGTGCCGTCGGCGCTGACCATGGTGACCGTGTGTGTGCCAGATGTGGCCAGTTCTTCATGATGACCGGGGATGGTGAGGGTGGTGCTACCGTGCTGTGTCACCACACTGATGGCACTCCCCAGGGCCTGCAGGTCTTCCGGGGAAAGGCTGACCTACAGACAGGAGGGAGATGAGCTGGAGACGGGTGGGAGTACTGGGCTTGGACACTGACACAGTGCAGGGCCACGGCTACAGAAGCAGCAGCAAGGCCTCTTTCTGGCATTTGTATCTCCCACTACTTGGCCTCTGTAAACCCCTGCATGCAGGTCAGGGCTTCCACCTAGCATGACTTCCTCTTCACCCTAGCAGGAAGAGGCACACTGGACAATGAGGTATGGCCAAGGGACAAGGTACTCTGTGGCCAGCAACACTGGCAGACTTCTGGCTTCAAGACCCTCGAGACCTGACGTGACCCCACTTAAGCACACACATGTCATTGAGATGAGGAACAGGGAGGAGCAGGGCTGGGCGACACACTGGTCCCCTCAGATGCAGCTCTCTAAAGTCCATAAAGGCAAAACAGGTGCCTGGGTGGAGGTGAGGCCGAGGACCTCAGGGGCCCTTGGGAGACTGCTCCACCCATCCCCAGGGCTTCTACCTGCTGGGTACCGTCCTGAGTGACCAGAGCCACCTGAGAGGGCCCATCCTCCTCCGTCACCATGGCTACTTGGGTTGGGATGGCACTGCTTTCTTCCTTCACTTCCGAAAGGTAAGCAATGTGGGTTGGTTTGGGCGGGGGGCTTTCCTCGGCGGCAGAGGCGGCTAGGAGAAGAGAGCCTAGGCTGTCACCCACTGCTGGATGTCGCGAGAGGCTCTGTGGCCCGGCCTCCCGCTCTCTGCTCCCTCACCCTCCAGCTGCTGCTGCTCATACAGGGCCTGCTCGCTCTCCTCCGTGGCCTCCAGCTCCCCATGCGCGCTGCGCTTGTGCATGGCCAGGGTGGAGGTCTGCCGGTAGGTCTTGCCGCAGCTACTGCATGTGTAGGGCTTGCAGTGTGTGTGCACCACATGATGTTTGTACAGGCTCGAGTACTCCGTAAAGCGCTTTCCACAGCCTGGCACCGTGCAAACGTATGGCTTCTCCCCTGGGGACACTGGGCTGTGAGGGGGGTGGGAACTGGGGCTGGCAAGGGGGAAGCTAAGGGGATAGGGTTGGGGACAGGACTGGCGACAGGAAAGCCAGGGGAAAGGGCTGAGAACTGAGACTCAGGGGTAGGAGTTGGGGAAGATGGCCTGTGGAAGACAGGAGGGCACGAGAGTGGGACCTCCGCACCCAGAGACAAGGTGGAGAGAGTAAGGGGCGTGTAGAGAAGGGGAGTGAGGGCAGACACTGCAATGGTGGGGTGCGGGGCTAAGAGTTGCAGGCATAAGAGGAGAGACAGTGGGGGAAAGAACGCAGTGTCAGGGTGGGAGAAATGGCTGAGAGACGACGGGAAGCTGGACAGGGGCTGGCACTGGAGTCTGGACCTGAGTCACGTGCAGAGCAGATGCTTGGAGGAGACGCAGGTGACATTTCCATCTAAGTGTGGCTAGGAGCTGTCCTACTCTACAGAGGCGGACAGGACTATCGGACTAGACCCAGATACCAATGGGGGCACTGTGGTGAGACAGCATTTGGGGCACCCACCCCAGTCCAGCCTAGAGTGGCTGGCAGAGAAGGCTGGAGCTGAGAGGTCCCCCATCAGAAGCCTACAGAGGGGGGAGGTGGGGCCTGAGGAGGGGCTCCTCACACAGCAGCTGGCCCACCTGTATGGATGCGCACGTGATTCTTGTAGTTGGTGGCGCTGGTGAAGCCACGGCCACAGTGGGGCTCGGGGCAGGTGTAGGGCCGCTCGCCTGTGTGGGTGCGCACATGTACCTTGCGGATATTTGATGTGGTGAAGGAGCGGCCACAGCCCTCAAAAGGGCACCGGAATGGGCGTTCACCTGTGCAGACAGGGATCTGAGGGATGGCTCAGGAAGGCCAGAGCAAGAAAGGACAGCCCGGGCTCTGGGCCTCAATCTGAAAAGCAGAGTGAGCCTCTGGCCCCTGGGGATAGGGTGGCAGGGCCCAGCCTACCTGTGTGGGTCCGGACGTGTTTCTGCAGGTCCCCTGAGGTCTTGAAAGCTTTGCTGCACAGCTCCTCTGGGCACTTGTATGGTTTCTCACCCGTGTGAGTACGAACATGACTTTTTAGCCCGTAGCCTGTCCATGTGCGGTGGGATGTAAGAAGAGTGCTCAGCGGAGCCTCCTGCCTGCCTGCCTTACGTAGAGGCTCTCTACCCTAAGTGATGTTCCAGGAGGCCCTGCAGGCCCAGGACAGCCTCAGTGCCATACTGCCAAGGAAAAGCCCACAGTGCCCTGGGGCGCTTTGCAAGGCCAGATGGAGACATTCCAGAACATGAATCTCAGAGGGAGCCTAGAGAAGCTGAGCCCGAGGGCCCTTGTTTCCCAGAGCAAACAAAGCCAGAGAAGCCACAGGCTTCAGTAGCCTACAGCTGTTGGCTGCCAGAGCTGATACAAGAGACAGGCCTCTCTCCTGTGCCCCCGCCTCTCCCGCAGGCCCTCCAGAGACCCCTCAGTGGTCTCTCTGGGACAGCAGTGGGTCTAGAACCCTTTGCTGTCATCTGGTTTCGGACCCTGTCTTCATCTAGGTAGTTACCTGTTGCAAAGGCCTTTCCACAGCTGGGGAAGTCACACCTGTATGGACGGTCCCCTGTGTGAGCTCGTTCGTGGACCTGTGAGGGAAAGCAAGCCCGTAGCTCAGTGGGATAGGACTGGCTGAGTCCACTGGTTCTCATCCCTCCACACTGTGTCCCAGCTTCCTCTGCGGACACTTGTGCGCATGTGCCTCTTCCCTCTTGCAGGTGACATGGGGCAGGGGCCAGGGCTCAAAGCCACCTGCCAGCCTTACCTTTAAGTGATGGGCAGTGGTGTAGAGACGACCACAGCCCTTGTAGCCACAGCGGAAAGCTCGGTCCCCAACCTGCTGCCCTTTGCCATTGTGGGAAGCCGGGCTATCGTGCAGAACCTGAGGGAAGAAAACATCTTGGTGTCACTGTATGTACTCCTGAGGGGATGAGAAGGGAGGACACAAGACTCAGCTGAGAGCCTAAGACCCAAAGAACAGAATTAACACCGCATGGGAAAGGAACAGGAAAGCAGAGAGCTCAGTTTTCCAACATAATCACAAACCCCAGGAATGAAAGGAAGTGGCATGGGAGGGGCTTTCAATCTCACAGTCCATACCCAGTGGCACACCTCCCGCAGCCCCTTCTAAATGTCCCCAAACAGTGTGACTAACTGGGAACCAAGGGTTCAAACACTCATCCAAACCCCACAGCATAGCTCCTGTGGCCAAAGGGTGGTTCTGGAAGGGAGGGGACGAAACTGGAACTCCTTTTCATAAACTGATTTTTTATTAGTGTATGTATGTATACACACATATGTATATACATACATATATACAAACATACATATATGATGTGTTTACACATCTGCATCTGAGGCAGAGAAACATATCTAGACAGGGACAGCTAGCAGACTCCAGGAGGCTGGTATGCAGTCCTGGTGCAGCCCTGATGGAGTAGGGAGGCTGGGTGTTCGAGGGCATCTAGCAGAATCTCCTGGGTAGCATGGCTGCCCTGAGGTAGGCTGAGTTAGAACCCTGCTGACCACACACCTAGGAGGCTGGGGCTGATCAGCATGTTGTCTTCTCCCTGTAGGAGACCCTGCTGAAAAGCAGGCACCATGATCACAGAGCTGGAGTCATGGGTGGAAGTGACTTCTGAAATCACTTGGTCCCACTCAGCTCACTTACCAGCCTGGGCCTGGGAGGCCCCACCCCCGGCTGGAGGAGGCAGTGGCAGAGGCAGCCCTGACCTCGAGGCTCTTGCTTTTGGTAAAGCCTAGTTCTCTTTCTGTCTCACATCTGGCCTCGGGTGGCCTGTAGTAAATTTGTGCTTCCTTTTGAAGAGACATGAAATTTTCCTCTTTTAGAGGTAAACTAAGAAACTTAGAAAGCTAAGCCCTCCTGGCCTGCAGGTTAACTGGTGTTTGGTTAACCCTGCCCCATCCATCCAGGGCTCTGTGGTCTAGCCTTGGCTCACAGGTCTCTGTCCTCAGCAGGTAGCCAAGGCTCCTCTCATCAGGCTCCCTTCGCCAGAGCCCCAGCTGCTCTGGTGCACAGGCCTGCTCACTGCCTGCTGGCTTTATTCCCCAGTGTCTAAGTCAGTCTCAGAGAAGTAATAAATATAGCAGCATCTTACTTCAGTGGATGGGAAAACTAATGAAAAGGCACATGCAGAGCTTTCCTAATGAGCAGAGGATTATCACAGCAGCTTGAGGTGGCTGGTGCTCACTTCCTGCCACTCAGAAGCTACTGTCCCTACAGTAACCTTCCCTTCTCAGACAGCAGAACAAGGGTCAGTGTACAGCTGTCTGTCTGTCTGTCTGTCTGTCATGGTCCCAGTGGGGGGAGAGGAGAGAAGAGCAGTGGGAGGAGCTGGGGCAGATGGGCTGGGGAGGAGCTGGGGCAGATGGGCTGAGGAGGAGCTGGGGCAGATGGGCTGAGGAGGAGCTGGGGCAGATGGGCTGAGGCCAGGGTAACCCAGTGTGAGCCCAAGCACAGGCCTGGCACTGTTCTCTAGAAGATGGAATTGTTTTGGTTTGGGATAGGATCTTGTGTGGTTCAAGATGGCTTTAAGCTCCTGTCTCCACATGCCAAGGACTAGGATTCTAGCATAGACCACTACCCTTGGCCAGAGAAGTCGGGTTTTGGCAGCACCAAGAGGTGGTGGGCAGGTGGCGGAGCCTGGTGCTCACCTTGCTGGCGTACTGCTCCAGGGCCACCACCGTGTCCGTGCCGAAGCCTTCCTCATCCTCTGCTGCCAGGTCCTCCAAGCCCACCTCTGTCTGCACAGCCAGGATGGTGCTGTCCGACGGCACAGACACAGGGTGATGAATGTAGGCAGTGGAACCGTCTTCCAGCTGGACAGCTTCCAGGGCGCTGGGGTCATAGCCCTCTACAGGGCACACGAGGTTAGGCCTGATGGCAGGCAGGGACACCCAGCTGAGACCCTGGCTTTAGATGATGAGCAGAGAGTACACAGAGGGAGTCTCTTCAGGGGGCCTCCTTGTGGTGACTTCCTCTTGTTGGTCCAACTGGGACTGCCTCTCACAAGCACAAGGCCTCCCAGGGCGCACTGACCATATTCTCCCAAGGGCTTCCTGCCCAGAGACTGGCCAGTCCCAACCCCACTTCATTTGGTCTTAGGATGAAAACCCAAATCTCTATTCTGATGGGCTGGACTCACCCTGGCCCTGGCTCTCATCTCCTTGCTGGGTTTCCCAGCCCTCTTGCTCCAGTAAAGGTTACCTCCCGCACTGGCTGGTCCTACCCTGCCACTCTTCCCTAAGCTCCGGGATACTTAATGGATAGTGACCCCACGTGGCATCCCTGAATGTCTCTGAATGGGCATCAGCTAAAAACTGATGCAAAACAAAATGTACAGTGAACCTGGGGCGTTTCTGAGGGGCTACTAGTGTTGTGTCACGTGACCTCACGTGTTCAGCCTCGGTTCTGAACACGGCACACACACTCTGCATTCTGCATGCTATCAAGCCACACAACACAAACCAACCGCCATTGATACACCTCAGATCTGATTCTGTGTTATCATTTGCACGCACTTTCCTACTCTTACAGAATCATTAGTTTAATAGAAAATAATAATATAGTATTTTCCTAAGGTCATTGCTCAACAAGTATCAAATCTGTCTACTTTTGGGCTATATTATGCTATAGGTTTGATTTTTAAAAACTGCAGTTTGGATTGCCAGTTTGAATTTCATGAAAACTGTTAAGTGAATTCTGGTCTGGGATAGGATAGTGAGATGGCTCTAAACACGCTGCTGCCATCTGGCGCTATATGATGTGATGGGACACTGAGCTTCAGTCAGGCCTGCACTGTTGAAGATGCTCTACAGCCCGCATCTGTCATCATCTTGGGGCCCAAACATTCAGCCAAGACCTCACTCAACATGTGAATCTGTATTTGTCTTCAATCACAGTGAAGGCGGAACTGTCAAAGAACTGGGCTTTTTAGGATTTAAAAATGTATGTATTCGTGTCTAAGGGTGCCTATGTGAGTTTCTGTGTATTCGTGTCTAAGGGTGCCTATGTGAGTTTCTGTGTATTCGTGTCTAAGGGTGCCTATGTGAGTTTCTGTGCATCACTGTGTATAGGAGGCTGAGGAGGCCAGAGAACACCGGATCCTGTAAAACTGGAGCTGCAGGCCGTAGTATGCTGCCTGGTTGTGGGTGCTGGGAACCAAGCCTGGGTCCTCTGTAAGAGCAGTATGTGCTCCTAACTACTGAGTCACCTCTCCAGGCCAAGAGTTGTAAATTTCTTTATGATTCATAGTTGGTATTTGTATAGCAATTTCACATAACTATATTATCTAGGGATGTGTAAAATTTCATGTGCAAAAAGGCGTGGTCAGAAGGGGAAGCAGCTCACACAGCCCGGCCTCTGGTGAGTCTGTCCACCCTTGCTCAGAGGCGCTCTCTCTGGTTCTGCTCAGTGTGCCATTCACCCACCACAGCTGAGCTGCAGTGGGCCAGGGCTGTCTGACTCTCTTCCTCTGTGTATGCTCCCACACTGACAATGCCTCGTGTGTACTTGCCACGAGACTGTGGCCAGACAATGATCACTCCTTTCCCTCCCTCCCTCCCTCCCTCCCTTCCTTGTTTGTTGCTGTTGTTTGTTTGGTTGGTTGGTTGGTTAGTTTTTACTTTTTAGAGACAGGATTTCTCTGTGTAACAGAGCCCTGGCAGTCCTGGACTTGCTTATAGAGACCAGGCTGCCCTCAAACTCACACAGATCCGCCTGCCCCTGCTTCCCGAGTGTGGGATTAAAGGTGTGCACCAGCAGGCCCAGCCTAAGCGGTTACTCTTTAGTAGTGAGGACCTCCCAGTCACTACACTACTGAGGAGCTTCTCGCTGTTAAAGATGAGTGAGTGTCCTTCCCCTGGTGGGAGAGGCACCAGAGCCTCCTCTGCTGATGGGAGATGCCCTGCCCCACCCCTGTGGTCTGCCAGGTCAGCAGGGTCTTACCCCTGGGAAGGGGGTGCTGTGCTCTCTCCCCAAGCCCCTTCCCTCCCCACCAGCCACGATGCCCACGGGCCCACCTTTGGGCGTGTGGTGTATGTAGGCCATGCTGCCGTCTTCCAGCTGCACGGGCTGGCCATCTTCAAAGGAGAAAGACTCTGCAAGGAGAGCAGCACCAGTCCTCCTCTGGGGCTCATGGCCAGGAAGGGCACTTGGGGCTGCCAGGCCTCCCTCCACACGGGTGTCTGGGGCGCCTCACCTTTCTGTATCGTCACCTGGTGAATGTATGCAGTGGTCCCATCCTCCAGCTGGATCACTTGCCCTTCAAGCAGCTTCTCCCCTGGGGACATATAAGCAGAGAAGTGGACTGGGCTGACAAAGGCCCACCACGTGCTTGCCTGCTTTGGCAGATGCCTATTTGAGTCTCTGCATCCTTGCCTATGGTCTAAGCATGGGAACATCCACCACGTTCCTTTCGCCACCTTTTAAGCCTCAGTCTGGAGGCCCTGAGGAAAACATCCTGTCATGAAGTAACTTTATCTGCCACTCAGCAAGGAGCAATTCCCTTTCTTACTGCCCATGCCTGTGAAGATGGGAATTTCTGATCTAACGGTGAGCTGCCCAGACTGAGCTAAATGGAGAACAAAGAATGTCCTGAAACCAGGGAGGATCCCAAATACCAAGAAATTCAGATACATAGCCAACTAATAGTTAAAACAGATTTCTTCATCTCCCCCTGTAACAGTGTGCCAAAATCTGGGACCTCCAACATGACATGCTGTGGTAGGGGTGATAGCCACAATGTGCTCTGGAGCCAGGACCGACCTCCCAAGTGTGTGAGCCTGCGTCCATATTCAGCCTGAGTCTCAGCTGCCTGCTCCTTTGAACAGTTGTCTCTTCCTGATGCAGTGGCTGTGGACTGAGTGAGCTTACAGAGAGCAGGCAGGAATATGCTCAGCCCTCCACAGGCTGCAGCCTTCACTCTGGTGAGCCCCACAGGCAGAGTGAAAGCAATGGGAGCCAGATTGGTGGTGTCCATCTACAATCCCAGCACTTGGGAAGTGGTGAAGGAGGCCCAGGAGGTCAAGGCCAGCCTCTACTATAGTTTGAACTTGAAGCCTGGGCTACAAGAGATCCTTCTTGAAAAACAGCAACAACAACAAAAAACAAATGAAAGAAATGGAAGTGAAGGGATAGAGAGGTGTGGGTACGTGTGCCTGTATGTGTACACATGTGAGTGTGAGTATGTGTGAGATGTTTGTGTGTGCATTGGGTGTGCATGTGTGTGCACGTGAGCGTGTGGGTAGGCCAGAGGTCATCCTTGGGTGATGTTCCTCAACAAGCCTTCCCCTTGCCTTTGAGACAGCATCTCTATTGGCTGGCCAGGAGCTCCCAGGTTCCATAGGCTGGTGGGCCTGAGAGTCCCCAGGGATCCTCCTGGCTGGGGGAATTAGAAGCATGTGCCACTGTACCCAGCTTTTGATGTGGGTGTTGAAGGTTTAACTCAGGCCCTCACACTTTCGTGCTCCATGAGCGAGCTATCTGCCTAGCCTGAGTGTGGCTACTGTGGGGTCTATGACTTATCTCATTGTCACATGAGCATGTTCTTTACTTGATCTATGCAACCTCAAGCCCCACTCCCACCCCACCCACGAAAGCTTTCCTTGAGACAGGATCTTGCTCTGTAGCTCATGCTGGCCTGGAATTTGCTAACCAGACAAATGAAGACCTCAAAGTCATCGTAAGCTCCTGTTTCTGCCTTCTAGATGCTGAGGTTACGGGCGTGTGCATTCTGCCAGGCTTTCTCTTCTTTTCCAAGGCTAGGACTGAACCTTTAGCCTTTGCATGGGAGATAAGGGCCTCAGCCAGGAGCGTGTATCCCTAAACCTTGATTGTTTTATGTAGGGTCTTGATATGTGGCTCAGGCTGGCCACAAATTGCAATCCTCTTGCCTACGTCTCTTGTGTTTTGGGGGGACCATAGGTGTGGGCTACTGTGTCCTGGGCTCTTTTCTCTTCTCTTAGATGGGGGTCTCAAGTTGTCCAGGTTGGCTTTACACTCACTATAGAGCTGAGGATAGCCCCGCATTCCTCCTGACTTCCTGACTTCACACCTAAGTGTGAATGAGCCACCACACTTGAGTGGGCTCTTGGGATCAGACTCAAGAGCTCCCTGCTCAGGCTGTTCTCTTGGGAGAGAATAGGAGTGAGGATAGAAAGAAAGACAGGGAGACTGACAAGTCCACACAGGAGACGTGTTCGCTCTTCCTTCAGCTCAGGAACTGAGCCCTGCAATAAGGAGAAACACCAGCTGGCCTCTTCTGACTCAACCATCTGCTGACATTTCCCCATCAGGGGAATCCCCAAACTCACCCCTAGAGGGAGTCTCCTTGGGTTCTGTTGCTCTGCACAGTTGTGACTCTTCAGTTCTGCAGTTATGCACAACCTTGAATGGCAAATGCCCTTCTGTTTTAGAAAGTTCTAGAAACTATAGGAGGTAGGCCTAGCTGGAAGAAGTTGGTCCTTGGAGGTCATGTGGTGTGTGTGTGTGTGTTTCCCCTTGGCCTGTTTCTGCCTCATTTCCTCCTTCCTGTCAGCCGTGAGGTGAACAGCTCTCTCCCACAGCCCATAGGCTCCTGTCTGCCGTGACGTTCTGTTCAAGCACATGGGGCCAAATGACTACAGACTGAACACCTTAAAACCGTGAGCCAAATAAACCTTCCTCTTTCGTGTTGATGACATAAGGTATTTGTGTTGTCCTAGCAAGACAAAAGGAAGTCACATGGAGAACTGGTGCCAGAGAAGAGCGATGTGGCTGTGACCTGACAGTGTGGATCTTAGGTCTTGGGAACTTTCTGTAGAAGGACTTTGGAAAAGTATGGTGCTGCAAGCCAGAAAAGGCTTAGGCTGCTGTAAGTAGAACTTAGTAAGCAGTTTCCTGTGTGAGTTCAAAAAAATGAGGATGCCAAGAGCAAGTGGGCAGTTGAGATTAGGCTCCTGCACTTTCAGAGGGGACAGGACTCCAGTGGGGACAGACCAAAGGACCACGAATGCTACATTCTAGCAAAGAATATCATGCATGTCCTAAGATTTTGAGTAAGGCTGAGTTTAAAAGTAAAAGTAATTATTCTGATGGAAGATTTTTTTAAAAAAGACTTAAAACTACATTTATTTGAGTGTGATTAAGTGCATACACATGGATGCACACATTGTAACCCAGTGGGAGAGGCAAGAAACAGACCTGAGAAAAATGATGGGAGAAAGATGTAAACAAAAGGGCTGGAGAGATGGCTCAGTAGTTAAGAGCACTGACTGCTCTTCCAGAGGTCCTGAGTTCAAATCCCAGCAACCACATGGTGGCTCACAACCATCTGTAATGGGATCTGATGCTCTCTTCTGGTGTGTCTTTAGACAGTGACAGTGTACTCATAAAAAATAAAACAGATGTGATATATATATATATATATATATATATATATATATATATATATACACACACACACATACACACACACACACACATATTCACAAACAGAGAAACAGAGAGGTGGAAGAGGCAAAGACATAACTTTAGAAGAAAAGACTTAAGAAGAGCGGGCTGGGCCAGACAGCTCACCTTTTTGCGATTCTGTTCTTTTGAGACAGGCAGCCTTAGTCTCCCAAAGGCGGAGACTACAGGTTAGGGGTTAGCTGCCACCGCTTTAATTCATTATCTAGTATCCCTCTGTGGAAAGCTGAAGCAATGGAAGTGACAGGGTCTAAGGAGAAAGCAAAGCCCCACCTAGAAATCCTAAATTCTCTCCCAGACTGCACCATGACAGGTGCAGGGACGGGACAGACAATGAGGGACAGAGAGCCCGGGCTTCAGAAGTATCCTAGAGAAAACATATTCCCAGGAGAACAATCCTAGACAGACCGTGACAGGCCTCCCGAAGCCACCTCAAGAGCTTGCTGACGACATCAAGGGCTATCTCACTTCATTGTCAAGAAACAAATGTTTGGCCAGGCATGGAATCCCAGCACTCAGGAGGCAGAGGCAGGAGGATCTCTGAGTTCCAGAACAGCCAGGGCAACACAGAAAAACTGTGTCTCAAAAACAACAACAACAAGAACAACAACAACAACAAAGGCAAAGAAAACAAAGTAAGCCCACATAACTTAAATGACAAAGCACTAAACGAGGCACCCGCAAACCTAGGCCTGGACATTTTCTTAGGTGTGTACTAAACTGCAGGGGGGCAGCAACGTGGTCCCAGGATCTGGAAAGCTGCTCCCAGGATCTGGAAAAGGCAGGAGGAGGCAGCATTTCCGTCCACGGAAGCCAAGACCGCATGGGGCATGTCTGAGAACGGTGGGCAGGAGGGGTAACATCCTGCCCAGAGGCACCCATGCCCAACAGCACTGCGGGCTCAGCCTCTCCACAGCCAGATGTAGTGCGGGACTGCTAAGTCTGCGTTTCCCACAAATGGCAAACTCTCAGTGTGACTGACTATCCCTCATCTGAAAACCTAAGTCTACAGTTCGTGAACTCCCAGTGGGTTAGGGAAGTGCAGGCTCACGGCTATGCAAACATTCCAAACCCCAGGTCTCCAAAACCTAACACATGTCCACTCCTAAGTGTCTGCACAGAGGAGGCCTCATCTGTTCTTAAACAGCTTTTTAAAATTTTTACCAGCCTGGTCTTCAAAGTGAGTTCCAGGACAGCTAGGGCTATACAGAGAAACCCTGTCTCAAAAAACCAATAAATAAATAAATAAATAAAATTTTAATTTTATTTAGGTCTATATATTCATGGTGTGTGTGTGTGTGTGTGTGTGTGTGTGCATGCACGCTGTGTGTGTGGGTTACCTTAGAGACCAGAAGAGGGTGTGGGATCCCTGGCGCAGCTGTCACTCAGGTCCTCTGAATGAGCACTGCATCTGTACTACTGAGCCCATGCCCCGAGTGTTCTTACAGGTTCTGGAGAGCTGTTTTAGTCTTCAATGCTGTGGTTATAAACGCATGCCCTGTGCAGGTCTGAGGAGATGCCTACACTCCCGAAGAACCATTACTTATCTGTGACTCGAGTCTCTCCGTGAACCCGGCGTGTTTATTTGGCGCCCACTGGTGTCAGACACTGAGGCATAAATTGTATGCTGGGCCCTGCTGTGTCTAGGCTGCCTTGTACAGGGCAGAGGCTCAGGAAGGCAAAGCCAGCACTTCTCTGCGCTCCAGTCAAGACAGTGCACTGCCTCTATCCAGGAAGCGCCCCAAGCTGGAACAGGGGTGTCTGAAAGCAGGAGGCCTTGGCTCGCACGTGCTGGTCCCTAATTCTAATGAGAAGACCCTCGCAGGCACAGGAAGCTGCAGCAGGTGGGGGCCCACAGGCAGGGGAGCAGGGAAGAGGGGCAGGGTCCCGAGGTCCCTAGAACACTCACCTCTGACAGCCTGCTGGACATAGGCTGTTGTCCCATCACTGAGCCTCACCGTTTGCAGCCCCAAGCTTTCCATGACAAACTGCCACTTGTGCCTTTAGACATGAAGTTGGCTTCTGGTCACCACTGAGGTCACAGATTTCCTTCTGGGTCACCAATCTGAGAAAATGGACAATGTCACATTAAAAAAGAAAGAAAGAAAGAAAGAAAGAAAGAGAGAGAGAGAGAGAGAGAGAGAGAGAGAGAGAGAGAGAGAGAGAGAGGAAGGAAGGAAAGAAGGAAGGAAGGAAGGAAGGAAGGAAGGAAGGAAGAAAAGAGAAAGAAAAGAGCAAGTCTTGCAGCTCCCTCCTGTTGCAAGCCATTACCAAGGCCCGAGACCAGCCAAGGGCACAGACACTGCTTCAAAGGACTAAGCTGGTTCCTATGGAAAGTGTGTCACACACACACACAAGTGTCACACACACACACACAAGTGTCAAACACACACACACACACACACACACACACACACAGAGTGGGCACAGAAGCATGGTGCTCAGGATGCTTGTGAAGTAAAAATCCACCGACTGAGCCATTACTGCATTACTGACTGAGCCATTACTGCATTACCGACTAAGCCATTACTGCATTACCGACTGAGCCATTACTGCATTACCGACTGAGCCATTACTGCATTACCGACTGAGCCATTACTGCATTACTGACTGAGCCATTTGGAACTCGCTTCCCGTCAAAGGCAGGCAGGCAGCAGGCAGCAGGCAGGCAACAGGCAGGCAGGCACAGCAGGCAGGCAGGCAACAGGCAGGCACAGCAGGCAGGCACAGCAGGCAGGCAGGCAACAGGCAGCAGGCAGGCACAGCAGGCAGGCAGGCAACAGGCAGGCAGCAGGCAGGCAGGCAGCAGGCAGGCACAGCAGGCAGGCAGCAGGCAGGCAGCAGGCAGGCAGGCAACAGGCAGGCACAGCAGGCAGGCAGTCTCTCTGCTGGTTGTCTGTGCTTACTCCATGGTCTATCCTCTGCTCAGACCCATCCATCCATCCATCTATCCATCCATCCATCCACTGGCACTGTTGACCATCCACAAGGAATTCACAACATTCCCACCTCGGGGACAGCACCTCCATCCACCCAGCGGTGGGTCATCCCTGAGTCCTCTGCTCATAAAAAGGCAGGTTACTTCTCACTCAGAGCCACCTAACTGTGTCTTCAGATAAAGCCTTCCCTGTTTCTGATTTATTTTCTAACAGGCTATGAGGATGACCCCTCCCCCCCCCACCCCCACAAAAGCAGCACAAATATGCAGCTTACTCCCAGGAGCTGGGGCCCTTCCTTGTCTGTCCTGGTGCTCACAGCCCTGGGGCTCACCTCCTTCACCATTTATCAGTGTAACCTGGGTTCTGCCTGGCTCTTCTGGCTTGGGGTGGCTGTTCCAGTGCCGTGTGCTGTAGACTGTGCACAGACGTGACTTGCTATGTCTTAGCAGCACGGAACATGGTCCATTGTAGACTCTCATATGTGACCTGTCAGGAGCCCTCCACCCCTGCTTTTGGTCTCAAGATTCTCTAAAGAGGCCAGGCGTGGTGGCGCACACCTTTAATCCCAGCACTTGGGAGGCAGAGGCAGGCAGATTTCTGAGTTCGAGGCCAGCCTGGTCTACAGAGTGAGTTCCAGGACAGCCAGGGCTACACAGAGAAACCTGCCTTGAAAAACCAAAAACCAAAAAAAAAAAAAAAAAGATTCTCTAAAGAGGTGTTTTCCTTTCTTAGCCTTCTTGGCGGTTTGCAGGGATTGGTTCCTGCCTTGAACTGTGTGGATCCCATGTATCAGACGCAGGTCATCAGTTTTGGTTGCAAGTGCCTTTACCCACACAGTCATCTTCATCATCAAATTTAAGATTTTCCCAGACTGCCTACTTTAACCTTGAAACCCCAGATGATGCTCTGCCTTCACACTGATATACCTGGAGGATGTTCCTGTCACCTGGCACATGTTGCTTGAGACCAGAAGTGACAAGCTGGGGCTTTGTGCCTCGAGGGTTGAGAGATCAGTGCTGCAGTCCATCTGGGACGCGCTGGCTGTGTCGCTTTACCCCAAGCTTGTCATCTTCACTAGAATAACTCACTAAGTCTGTTAACAACACCCAGCAGCACACACACAATGGGAACGCAGGGGTGTGGACATGCGCACATCTCTATGCTCTGGTACCGTTATGTTCCCTGGTTTAAAAACATTTTCTCTGTGAATGAATGTGCACATGGAGGTCAGAGCACAACTTGAGGGAGCTGGTTCAATCCTTCTGTCATGTTGTTCTGGGGACTAAACTCAGGTGGCCAGGGTCAGCAGCAAATGCCTTTACCTGTGGCTTGGCCTTGTTGGCCCTATTTTCTCTATTTCATAGTTTAGTCTGAGGACATCAGATAACTTTCTCAAGGTTGCAGAGCTGCTAAGTGTGAGAGGAGGATTTGAATCCACACCATCTGATCAAGAATGAGCATTCAAGGTCTCTACGATGCTGCCAAATGCAGAGGGTCTCCTGGGGGTTAAAAACCCTGAGGCCGGGGCTGGTGAGATGGCTCAGTGAGTAAGAGCACCCGACTGCTCTCCCGAAGGTCCAGAGTTCAAATCCCAGCAACCACATGGTGGCTCATAACC
>NC_034610.1:23146326-23177703 GCF_900095145.1 Mus pahari | reverse complement strand
TTTTTTGGTTTTTCAAGACAGGGTTTCTCTGTATAGCCCTGGCTGTCCTGGAACTCACTTTGTAGACCAGGCTGACCTCGAACTCAGAAATCCGCCCGCCTCTGCCTCCCGAGTGCTGGGATCAAAGGCGTGCGCCACCACGCCCGGCCATATTTTTAAAGAGGTTGTCTAAGGCTATCACAGAGGTATGGAGAGATCAAAGGGAACAGCTTCTGGGAACTCAGACCTGAACCATCTCGTCTAGGAGTGACCCACTTGGCTCAGATCTCTGGTCCTGGCTGGTCCTGGACTGCTCCACAATTCTTAACTCCCATTCTCTTAATCAGTGAGAGAGTTTCTTGGTTTGGGGGTTTTTTTGTTTTGTTTATTTTGGTAACCCATTTTACTATAACCACAATACGTGAGAAATAAGGACACATATAAGACTTGGCCTAAATACAAAACAGACCACAGGCTGAAGAGACAGAATGGCCTCCAGCTTCCATGGCTGGGCTTGTAGGTCCCCCAGTGACAGGTGGTTGAATTTAGAGTGTCTGCTCTCTACAGGGCTCTGCAGCTGGATAGCAAATGGATGAGCCTCCCCGAGCCTCAGATGCTGAGCCAGCAGAGACTGCTTCCTAGGTTATTGTAGGGCTAAATGAGGTCATACACGCTGCCACTCAGGACAGGACAGGCACACGGAGAGGACTCTGGCACGGAGGCTCTGAAAGGGAAGTATGGCAGCATCAAGTTCAGGCCCTCATGAAGGACTGGATGGCTCTCTGCTGAAAAGGTTTCTGACTCCATGCCTGCTTCCTTACCTGTTGGCCCCGATGGCCTTACAGTCCTTCCCACTGCTCAGGCTAACACAGCGATAACAGACACACCCTTAACATGTGCTGGACACTGCTTGTGCACACTCAACTTTTATGAGGAGGTGCACACAACCCCTTGTAGATGAGGCTACTGAAGCTAGGCGGGAAAGCGATCCGCCCAGGGCCCCAAAGCTGCCAGCTGCTGCTGAAGCAGGCTAGCTGGCCTAGGTGTGGGCCTCCACACTTCCTCCTGGTAAAGTACAGGGCACTGTCAGCATTCAAAGCTAACCTCACCCCAGCCTTCTAGATCTGCCATGCTAGCACGAAACTCGCGAGCGACAGGCAGACCTCAGAGGCTGTCTGGGCAGTTCCTGACCACAGTAGGCATTTCAGATTCAAGATGGACAGAGGAGGTATGCAGTTTATTGGCTCCTGGGTACGGTGAGGGGCAGTTGGGGAGAGGGGGACAAGAGTGAAGACAGCCAGACCTCAAGCAACCACTCCTGACTTTTCAGAGCAGCCCCAGCCCTGCTCTGCTCGCTCCACTTTTTAAAACCAACTCAACCTGTTGACTGAATGCAGAAAATCCTCTTGCTGTGATGTGCAGATGCATCTCCTATTGCCAAGGCACCAGGGGATGCAAGCTTGTGAAAGGCTTGCGGATGAGCGGATTGTCTCTAGGTCCCTCCACACAGCCTGCTCTATGTTAGCTATTTGCAAGAGGCAGAAGACTGAAGGGGGCATGCGCACTTGTGCTCCACACTTAGCAAAGGTTCAGCTCCAATCTGGTCCACATCCAAGCTTCTCGTGGATGGCAAACATTAGTCTGGCAGGGACAAAGGCTGATGGGGATGAGGGGCAAACAAATCAGACACAGATTTGGGAGAGTGCGGTAACAAACTGATTCTGTATCTGCTGTTACAGAAAAGGACTTCAGTGCACATCAAGACCCAAGCCTAGTTCTGTGGCTTTCTAAACCATAAAGAGAAAACAGGAAATTAGTAACAGAAAATTGCACTGCTCGGGACATCACACACACATCCCTGCCAAAGGCATGCTGGCTTTAAAAGCCCAACTCATGCCTGCATGGTTATGTGGCTGGCTTTAAAAGCCCAGCTCATGCTTGCATGGTTATATACTGCTGTGGCTGTCATAGCGAAGGCAAGTGGCCAGGCAGAGTGGATCACTTCTAGTTCCAAAGCACAGGGGATGCAGGCCCGTCATTATGGAACAGAAACCACTTCAACTAAAACAGAATCTTGAGTACACAATTAATTGCATTTACACCTCCGCTTGTGACCGTCAGGATGGTGGTCACAGGCGGCTCTCACCCTCACTTTCAGTGTTGGAAGATTATACTAACTTTGGACTAATAGGCAAATTAGCAGAGTGTACCTTTATTTTTATTTCATTTTTTTCCCCACTGAAATAGAGAAATTGCACAAGTGGCGTAGCCACCCTCTGAGTGTTACCTTTATTCCTGGCACTCAGAGGGCAGATGCAGGTGTGTCTCTATGAGTGCAAGGCAGCCTGGACTAGACCACAAATGCCAGGCCAGCAGAGGTAGACAGCAAAACCCTGCCACAAAAACCCAAAACCAAATGGAAGGAAGGAAGGAAGGAAGGAAGGAAGGAAGGAAGGAAGGAAGGAAGGAAGGAAGGAAGGAAATGCAAGCAGTGATAAAGGCATCCAGCTGTGGTTACCACCAGCTTGACAAGTGCCGTTCTTGTGAAAAATGACATATCCCATCAGTATCAGGAGAGGCGAGGACACCCCATTAACACTGGTTAGTTAAGACATCAAAGTGGAACAATTTGCAAAATCTTAATGAGGAAGAGAAAGCAGTTTTGGCTTTAAGAAGGAGAAAAAAAAAGCCAATGGACAAAAGAGCTTGTCAGGAAAACCAATAGATTGGGAATTAAAAAACAATCTACAAAATATACTAAAACCACAGAGACAAACTGTGTAGGAGCTCACACTGTAAACCTACAAGGCAGACAGACCCAGGAGGACCCACAAGACTTTGGGGCCAGCATGGTTACACATAAGCCAAGGCTACAGAGTGAGACCTACCTCAGTAAGACAACAAAGAAAGCGAAGGGTTAAAGAGACACCATAATGAAGGAGAGGTAGCTGGAAACGTGCTAGCCCTGAAAGGCTGTCAGAAAGGTGCATCCAGAACACTGGCAGCATCCTATGTGGCCAGGGTGTGGGCTGACATGAAGTCTTGTCTCCTGTCACGGTAGTGTGAGAGGGGACGGTCACTGTGGAAAGCAGCCTGGCAGCCACTTACGTTGGTGCTGGCACAACCTTCCCATGTGATCCAGTGATCACTCCTTTTCATCCTGAACTGAGAATACCTCCACAGATAGATTCATTCAAAGCCCGAACTCATGGAAACCAAGATGTCCTCAACAGGCAAACTATGGCACATCCCTTTGATGGAAGTTTAAACTCGTATGTTTATGTGAGTGTGAGTGTGTGTCTCTCTATGTGTGAGTGTATAAGTGTATGTTTGTGCAAGTGTGAGCATGTGTGAGCGTGTGTGTATTGAGTGTGTATGTCCACGTGTGTCTGAGTGCCCGGAGGTCAGAGGCTGGAGGCCCACACTGGGGTTTTCCTTGGTCACTCTGTACCTTACTTTCTGAGACAGTCTCTGAAACTGACTGGTTGGCTGGACTAGTTAGCAGCAAGCTCTGAGGACCAGTGAGTTCCCAGCTCCACAGTGCTGGAACCCCGGCGCACACCAGTGCATCACACATGGAGGCCCTCATGCCTGGTAGTATGCAGCTGACCGCCGTGCTCTAGGAGCGCAGGCTCAGTCTCCAAAGCCACATCCTCAGGTGGCATCAGAGGCCACAGGTGGTGGGTGCTCCCTGGTTATTACATTACAGATGGAGGAAGAAAGGAGGAAATCTATCACCGACACACTGCCTGGCAGAGCGCACAGCCTCACAAGTGTCCTGCTGTCTTGCTCATTTTAAACTCATCAACGCGGGCTGGTGAGATGGCTCAGTGGGTAAGAGCACCCGATCGCTCTTCCGAAGGTCCGGAGTTCAAATCCCAGCAACCACATGGTGGCTCATACCATCCATAAAAAAAAAGATCTGACATCCTCTTCTGGAGTGTCTGAAAATAGCTACAGTGTACTTACATATAATAAATAAAATAAATAAATAAATAAATAAATAAATAAATAAACTCATCAACGCTCACAAGAGGGGCTGCAGTGACAGCTCCCTTCTAGCCTAAGGTGGCCATCTAGAAGGGAAGCCAGGAGCTGTGGGGCCACACGGCTCCCTGCTGGCCGAGTCCAGGCAGACTCCTAACCTCCAGCTTCTCCTTCTGCATGCAGTCTGGCACTGGGAGAGCAGACAGTACTAGGGCCCCACAGATTTGTATATCGAGTTGCTTATCAACAGTTCTATTTTGCTGTCCAAAAGGGTGTCACAAGTGACAAACTTATTCTAGGACAGTCAGAGCTACACAGAGAAACTCTGACTCTGAAAAACAAAACAAAACAAAACAAAAAACCAAAACCCAAACCAAATCAAACATATAACCAAACAAAAAAAGTGAATTCCAATATTAAAAGAAAAGAAGTGAATTCTGGGGCTGTGGATATGGGCTCGGTGGCGCGCGTCTGTAATCCGTCCCTCAGCAGGTAAGATTAGAGAGATTCAAAAGCTCAGGTCAGCCTCTGCTACACAGCAAGTTAGAGCCCAACCTGGGCTGCATGAGACGCCATCTCAGGGGGGTGAGGGTCTGGGTGCATTCCTAACCTCTCCTACTCACAATCTGACTTTCCAAACTCCCTCCCTCAGGAAATGGGAACTGGGAGCTGTCCCCAGTGTCTTTAGCTGACACTTAATCCATCCACCTGTAGCTACTTCTTTCACAGTATGGCCACCACTGCAAGAGGACCCCCAACGGTTCCTATTAAATGAGCCTTCTGTCAGTCCCCATTGTAGGAGCACCCCAACACTTCCCACTGCAGGAGCACCCCATCTTCCCACTCTGCCCCAACACTGCTGAGTCACAACACAGCAGTCAGAATGACTTTCAGAGCAATGGTCGAATCATGCCACGCATCTGCCTGGACTCCTCTAGTGGCTGGTGGCCTGTAAGAACGAACCCACTCCGTACCTCAGCAGCCCTGCTCTTTCTCTTGTCAAGACTGCCAGCCATTTGGGCACCACAGCTGTACTGCCTGGCTCCTCATGTTTTTGGCTTATTTCTGCCTCAGGCCCTTTGAGCTTGCTTGTCTACGGTTATAGAAATAAACTTCCTTGGATATATATACCAGCTTCATCCTTAGCTTCTTTGTTCAAATGCCACCTTTTCAGTAACAAGTTCCTTGCCACTCTGACTAAAACAATAATCCTGGCTGCCCTCTCTTCTCTACGTGACGGTTTTAAGTGTCTTGGTTTTCTTTTTGACATTCCCAGAATGAGTTTTTCTCTATTCCCAGAACCTATGAGAGTGCTTTGCATATAGCAGACATCAACCAAGGACTTATTGGATGGATGGATGGATGGATGGATGGATGGACAAAGGAATGAATGAACACCCATGCCTTCAGGATCTCCCAATAGGTCAGGAGAAAATCCTTGCTGAGCCTAGCCTCTCTAACCTGGGGGTGCGGAGGGGAGTACCCTCCCACTGTCTCACCTTTGTCTGGATCCAGTCAGCTATTTCCCACAAGAAACCACCGGAGCTGGGGAGCGGGGTGGTGCCAGGGCAACAGGTTCTAGTTGCTAGGATAGTGCAAGTCCCAGACCGCCAGCACAGACTTCTACAGAGTGAGGTTTAAATTTAGCCTTCTGATGTCTCACAAACAGAAGAGGTCAGATATCGGTGAGGGCCAAATAGTCTACTTAGCCTAGGTAAGCTCTGATTCAAATAGAAGCTCATTTGACTGGAGGTGTTTTCTGAGGAACGGGGCTAAACTTTATGTAATCATCTATCTGGTCCCCAACCCCCAACTCCTGATGTAGACCTCTGACACAGTAGTATTAAAACTTTCGCAGGCCAAACAATTTCCAACAGTCAGCTAGTGACTGGTCCTCCACTCTCACCTAAGCAGTTCACATAGCCACTTTCTTCAAAACAAATCTACAGAAACCAGTCCCTGGCTGTTTCCACTGGGTCCTAACACCCTCTTCTTAGAACGCGTCATTATTCTGTGCGTGCACACTCGCACCCACAGCATGCCATGCCATCCGCATGGTGGTCAGAGGGCACCTTGGAGTCAGCTCTCTCCTACCATATGGGCCCTGGGGATCAAACTTGGGTCATCAGGCTCTTTACCAGCTGAGCCATCTTGCCTGAAGTCTAGTGTCTCCTCAACTTACTACCCAAAAGCAAACAACCCGAGAAGCCTAGCGTTACCATCCATTGCCTCACCAGAACGATGACTAAACAGAGGCAGCTAAGTTCCTCGATGTCTGACCTGCTAGCACGCTTAGAGGGCCTTGTGCGAGGAGGAAATGGCCACAGAATGTTCTAATCCTTGCAGTGACACAGAAATTCAGAGCTTTCCTCAGTGCAGGAAGCAATGACTGACTGGCTGCCTTCTAAAGACAGGGGGAATTCACGGTCCACTCAGTGCAGTCAGCAATGGCTGACTACTGTCCAAAGATGGGAGGGGGGATTAAGATGTCAGATGATAAAGGGATTTGGCCTCCACTCTCAAGAAAGTCACAGGGAGGAGAGAAATAGACACACAAGGCAGGTTATGTCCTTAGAAAGATAAAAGCAACCTAAGGGGCAGCACCCTTCTGAAGTCCACCCCAGTACCCTGCCACTTCACCTTCAGGCGGTTATGGCTCCACAGCCAACACTGGGATTTGGGTAACCTACACAACAGACTGTGGGGCACCATTCTCTGCTATTCACATTCCAGCTTCCAGTGGGAGGGGAGCCAAGGGCTCAGAAAACAATAGGACTAATTCAGTGCCAGTGGGGGTGTGACAGCACACTCTATCCTCAGAAAGAGGCTGGGAACAAGAGCGTGTTGGGGAGACGCAGCCACATCAGTCCTGAGGGCCTTCCAAGGGCTCTCTCCTTGCCACCTAAAGACCGACAGACTTGCTACCTAGAGACTCCTGGGTCGCTGGCATCTGAATCCATCAGATGTTCCGGGAGCGCGGTTCTCGGGACAAACCAGAGGTTTGGGGTGTCTCTCCTACACGACTGAAAGTAGGGATCTCAGAATCCAAAAGCCATGGCCATTGCAAGAGCAGAGCTGGGCGGGAAGCAGAGGCACAGTTTGTCAAGCGTGAGGTGAGGACACTGCAGGGAACAGGAAGGAGGAAGCAGGGGCGCTGTGAGAAAGAGGGGTAACCAATGCTTGATGAAATGGAAGCGGGGTGGGAGGAGACGCAGGATCTGAGCAGGGGTGTGGGCACAAAGGTGGGATCCTGGGATGGGCCAGTGTGCAGGTGCATGAAGGGTGGGACCTTGCTGGGACGGAAGCCACTCACTTCTCAGAAGCTAGGCAAACGGTAAGGTGGTAAGGTCACTAGCAGTGCTAATTAGAAAGCAGGTTTCCCACAGCACAGGGACAGATTCCCCAGGCATACGCACCAGGAATGGATTAAGGGTGAGTGATGTCAGGGACACCACTGAGTGGGAGCCTCCGAGGCCAAGGGCAGACATAGGGGCTGGGGATACAGTTTAGTGACAGCGCTGGCTCAGCAGGACAGCTGTTAGGGTTAACTGGGTTCAGAAATGCTACCCCCAAACATGGCAATCTGAGGATGTGAGAAGCAAGGTCTCTCTTATCTTCTCCTCTGAAGCAGGTCCTAAGATCCTCACGTGTCTTCCCGTACCCAACAGAAAGAACGAAAGAGCACCCTTAAGGATGCGGTCGCGGGCAAGGACCTGAGCATCGGGGGCTTGTTATGTCCCCCCCCCCCCCATTTACTGCATTTTCTTGGCCTTATATTTTCCATCTTCACCGAGACAAGAATAAAAATGCCTGGGTCTAATCTTCAGGTCTTCACCTCCTTAACTGAAAGCTTCGCATTAAGTTAGACTAAATAAACTGCGATGCTGTTTGCCTGTTAATCTGCCCTTGGTACAGGAGCCTCAGATAGGGGTTTTTAAGAAGGGTGTGTATGTACTTCCCACATAAGGTGCAAGGGGTCTTGGGGGCTAAGAGGTCAAGGGTCATGATGAGGATGAGAAAAGTCACTAAGTCATGGGACAAAGAGAAGAAGCCCTTGAGGGTGATTAGATGGGTGAAGGTTGGATTTAAGAATTCCTGGAAAGCAAGAGCAAGGGCCTGAGGAGAATTTGGAAAGCCAGGAAGTCAGAATATGAGAGACAACGGAGTGGGTGGGTTTTCTGGGATGGCCAGTTCAAATGTATGAATTCCAGATTCCTTTATTTAAAGCAACTCTCAGGAAAAGGCAGGGAGGGAGTGGTGACAGAAAGAGCTAATACCTTGGGCCTGTGAGAGGTCAAGTTAATCTATATAAATAAAGCTTGCCATACAGTAGTTTCTGGGGCAGGGGGATCATTACTAAGGGGTTATGAAAAAGGTCCAAATGAGAGGTGAGAGGCACTATCAGCGATGGGGACAGGGGCTCCAAGATGGCAGCAGTAGTAACTGGCATGGGCCATGTGCTTGGTGTCTGTGGTGTCTCCAGCACCCAGTAGTTAGACCTTCACTAAAAACAACTGGCCTACCATAAAGGTTTCCTGTGAGGCAGAAGGGTCCTGAATGTTCTGCACGTGTTACCTCAGGCTTGAAGTGCTTTGCCAAAAGTTCCTCAGCTGAAGGGCCAAGCTTATGATGTCAACAACCCAATGGGAAGCTCTGTGCTGCACGGCTTTACAAACTGATAGAACCCAACCAAGGGGGCAGAGTGTAGACAATGACGTGTCAGGGTCACGGGAATGACGACGAAAAACCATTCGGCAAAGCAAATGGACCCTGGGGGTGGAGGGGGGATGGTGGTGGTGAGGTTACAAGGACTACATTACTGAGGCAGCATAGAAAAAAGTTCGCTATTTTTGTCTTGACTAAGAACTGCAGAATTTTCATAGAAAGAAACATTAGGGATCGCCAAACTCAATCTCATTGCAGTTTTGATCAGAAACTTAAGTCCACCGGAAGGAAAGGGCCTCTGCCAAGGCTCCCCAAGCTCAACACGATAGAATCTGAACTTCAACCACACACTCAATCCAGAATCCTTTGCTGCCTCAACTGATACTTCACTTCCATGTACTCTTGAGCTCCAGGACGGTGGCATGGCAGCAGGGCCTAAGTTAGGTATGTGCTGATTGACACTGGAGGCTGGGGGTGGTCAAAGAGGGATGTCAGGAGGGTGAGGAGATGATCATGGTGTTACGGGGCGAAGATCACGAGTTATGTGGATGAGTGGGTGGTTTGCAGTAGCCAGGAGAGGACTACGGGGTGCCCACAGAGGGTAGTTTAGGGGTCACTAGGGACTACGGGGCTCTTGGAAGCCGGGTGATGATTGTATCAGCACTGAGAGTGGTGGGTCCAGAAGCAGGGCTGGGGTTAGCACTCAATGAATCGGGGGTCGCCTGGTGAGGTCTGGGGGTTAGGGGTGTGTGTATGGGGTCAAGGAGGAGGAGGCGGGCGCAGCCACAGGGTGGGGTTTGGGAGTCCTGGGGGAGGAGTCTCGGGGCGGGATAGAGGGGCAGGGACCCTGGGTGGGGGTGGGGCCAGGCCGCCGTCCAGGGAGGCCCAGTCGCCGGGCCAGGGACCGAGGAGGGTGGGCACGACGGGCTCCGGACCTTCCCGGGGCCCCACGTCCGCCCGGCCTCCCGCCTCCGGGCACGGTGGACCCACTCTTCCCGCGGCCACCAACCTGACAGCCCCCGAGGGCGACTCCGCCGACAGACCGCCATGCACCGGGCCCTGCCACCAGCGCCGGCCCCGCAACCCGCCTGCGCCATAGCCCGCCCGCCCGCGCGCGGCTTGCCTCGCGCGATATCCAGGTTCCAGGGCGGCCGCACTTCCCTCTCGCTCCCGGCGCGGCCTCCGCCGGGCCCCGGAACCCGGATGACCAGCGCGGGGCCACGCTCCAGCCCGCCCCCCTCCGCCGCGGCGGCCGGCCTGCTTATCCCGGTTCCCGGGCCCCGGAGCCCAGGCCGCCGAGTGTCCTCAGGCGAGCCTCGGAGCTCCGCCCCGCTCTTCTCAGTGCTGGCCGCCGGGTGACGCGGCCTCGCCAACCCGGGCGCCCGGGGAGGGCGTGATGACGTCACGACGCCGGGTGGAAGCCGCGGTCGCCATAGCAACGGGAAAAAAAATCGATCCGCCGTGGGCTGCTCCGGAGGAAGCCATTGCAGGTATCTCTCTAGGTGGTTCCTGCAGAGGACGGTGACCGGGCGCCTGGAGGGGATGGGACTCCGAGGGACGGTCCTCCCCGCACCCTGTGCAACGGCGTCCCGAGGGATGGCGCCCCGACAGTCATCTCTGCTGGATGGTCCTCCCCCTGGGACTTCACCCTGAGGGATGCTTCTCTCCGCGCTCTGTCAGAAGGTGAACCGGGGCTCAGCACCCTGAGGGACTGAGGGACTTAGGGGCGGTCCTCCTTGTGCACGGTCTCCCTGAGAGATGGTCCTTACGCATGGACTGCACTCCGAGGGACAATCCTCCCTGCACTCGGGAAGATGCCCGAGGGGTGGGGTGGGGTGGGGGGCAGTATTATGAAGGATGGCGCCCTGACAGTCCTTCCTGCGGGACAATTCTCCCTGCAGTACTGGCTTGTCCCATGTGCCCTGGGGAGCGTGAGTGTTTATGAGGGATGGTGCACCCATCCTGTCTCCTGAGGAGGGGCCCTGACGTTCCCCTCTGCTGGACTCAGCTCCCCGAGGGATGATCTCTCTGAAGGAAGGTTCCCTGACAGCGCTTGCTGAAGATACTATACTACTGCCTTCCCTGAGAGATGACATTCTGATGGTCGACCCCCGAGGGACAGCCCCCCTAGAGTCTTCTCAGGTTCTTGGGCGATCATTCATTCCTCCATCAGCCCCCCCCAAAACCAACAGGTTCCCTCGATAGGGTAGCAGTGTGAGGAACAAAACCAAGTAGTGCCCCTTTCTTCTCTGTTTTCCCATAGTTTTGCCCCTTTTTTGGACTCAAACGATGTATCCCAAGGTGGCCTTGAACTTGTGATCCCCCTGCCTCATCTTCACACCTGACACCTAACGTTAAAAGTTCTTTTTGTCATCTCTCTTCCAAGCAGGGAGGAATTGTGGTTCAGGATATTTTCAGAAACTTGAGAGAAAATGAGGTTCCAGCTAAAAATAAGCAGATGAAGGGGGAGGAGCCTTGGCACGCGCATGTTAATCCCGGCCCCAGTGTGGTACTGGGATTCCCACCTGGTGCCCTAGTATATGCCCAGTTAGAGTCAGCCCTGCCATCCTAGCACAGCAGGCACGGGACCTTTCCAGGATTTTATAGCATGGATTATTGGTTAGAAATACAGCACGAAAGCCAGACACGGTGTAGTATAACTGTAATCCCCTGCCCTGGGGAGGTGGAACCTGGAGGGTCAAGAGTTCACCATCAGGGCTGGCAAGAGCTCGATCCCTGGAACCCATATGGTGGGAAAAGAGAACCCGTTTCCCCCAGTTGTCCTCTGAACTCCAAAGACACATGGTAGCATGCTTACACACACACACACACACACACACACACACACACACAACTTTCTTATACAAGCGTGTGCACTCACAAATGCACGCACATACTTAATGAAAAAAATTCAGGATCACTTTTCGTTTCCTAAAAAGGTGAAAACACTAGAATTCAGAGTGAACTTGATGTCACCACCCTTTACCATGTGGGCATATAGCTCTTCTTTGCAGATGGTATTCGGTTCATTTCCTCTCCATCACACAGAGACTGTTTGTCTGAAGGAAGAGATAAAAGTTGGCATCTCACCACGTGACCTTGACTGGCCTGCATCTTAGTCTAAGTAGACCAGGCTGGCCTCAAACTCACACATCTACCTGCCCCTCCCTCCCCAAGTGCTGGGATCAAAGGTGTGTGTCACTATACCCAGCCAAAGCAATGGTTCTAAAACATTTCAGGTCCGAAAAATTGGTGAGGAAGCTATTGTGGAGTAGAATTTTATTCTCTTGGTACCAGGAACAAGATTCAAGGACCTGTGCATGCTAGGCATGGCGCTCTGCCGCTGAGCTACAAGTAAAGGTCAGAGAGGGCAATGTCAGATGACAGCTCTCCACCGCTGTGGTGCTGTGACCTTGGCTCTAGTTCTGCCTCACAGTTCTGGAAATGTAACTTGCATCACACTAAATCACACTCACAGGGAGTCAGTGTATATACAATAAAATGCTGGTGCATGTACACTTCAGCCACCAGTGGACCCCATCCTCTCTCCCTTGTTTGGACAGTCAGGTAGAACTACAAAGTCACGTGCATGAACTCTGAGTGTGTCGGGGTGGCTCTTGTCAAGCCACTGCTTGGCACAAAATGGCAGTTCTGTGATCATGGCGTGGCTCCACCTATCTTTGTTGCAGATGTTAAGGAGAACGCTCAAGATTCTGGTGGGCCAACCCAAATTACTGCTCAGGCCATTTCCCCCCCCCCCCTTGTTCCTCAAGTCACACTAAAAATGGCTGACCTGAGGCTGTTCTGTATAAAGGGCTGGGAACCACTTGCCACAGCCCCTAAGCTGTGTGACAGTGGTAGTAGCCGACCTAACCTGTGTTTCAGAACGGTGTGTTCAAGGTCACGTGTCATTGAAGAGAACAGCCGGAAGTGCTAGAAATGGGTCATCTTTTGTTTGTTTGTTTGTTTGGTTTGCTTGCTTTTGGTTTTTAAGGCAGGGTTTCTCTGCAGCTCTGGCTGTCTGGGAACTCACTCTGTAGACCAGGCTGGCCTCGAACTCACAGAATTCTACCTGTCTCTGGCTCCCAAGCACTGGGATTAAAGGCGTGCACCACCAATGCCTAGTGGATTGGGACATCTGACTATGACTATGTCTGAGCCACTCTTGTGCTGCCCATTCCCTATAGATTTTACTGTGATTAAAAGGAATAATACCTCAGTCATTTATTGTTTTGTTTTTGGTTTTGATGAGGGTGTGTGTGTGTGTGTGTGTGTGTGTGTGTGTCTGCAGAGGCCAGAAGAGGGCATCAGAGTTGAAATTTTAGGCAGTAAAGAGACCCCTGGGTGTGGGTGCTGGGAACTGAACTCAGGTCTTATAGAAGGATAGCAAGGAGTCTTAACTGTTGAGAGACATCACACCAGCCCCAGGAGAATAATACTATAAATAGCCACCTAACTCCCTCCATTTTTTTATTTTTGTTTTTTGAGACAGGTTTCTATTATATATCCCTGGCTGGCCTGAAACTATATAGATCAGGCTGGTCTCAAACTTAAAGAGATCCTCCTGCCTCTGCTTCCTTAATACTGGGATTAAAGACCTAAGCTGCCATGCTCAGCAAGGGGAAGTTCCTGACGTTGCTTTTAAAGATAGACAGGGACATGAATTTCCAGATATTAAAATCATTAGGAATAAGCTGAGCTGTGGGAGGGGGGAGCCAGGCCTGTCCGGCAGTGAAAAGAAGAGACCTTTGAGTGTTTACGATCCCCACCCCCCCACCCCCACCCCCACGCTATAGGACAAGCCTTTGAGGTAGAGGAAAAGATGCATGCTAGACCTCGGAGTTTCATTTAGTATTTTAATAATATAAAAAAGACAGTACAAAATCCAAACATTCCTTTTTACAAGTTTTCAGATACATATTTTTTCCCCAAGTGCAAAATACTCTGTGTACCACATTGCTGCTGCCTATTGTCAACTGAGATGCTTGCTGTATGAGAGGCAGTGGAAGGCAGGTATAAATACAGTATTTTAAGATTTTCTTCTGCGTTAAAAAAAAAAAAAAAAGAGCCGTCCATGAGATAATTACTCTCTGAAAGTCGGACTCACATAGAACAACGTTTTGAGCTTGTCCAAACTGCTGCCATTGGTTGGTCTTGGTAAGCTGATTGCAGAACAGGGCTTCTGGTCCTTCTGGTTCTCAAAGGGTTCCCAGTCCGAATAATGGCGGAAAGACAGAGTGCGCCCGCCAGCCATGAGACAGGTCCGACGGAAAGGGTTCCTTCATGGAGTCTGCTGAGGAAAGGAACCATGCGGGGCGCCATGTCCTGCTTGGGGTCAGTTACATTTGGTCTCTGCTCCCCTGCCTCTGGAGCTCAGCAGCAGATACAGACACTTAAATGTGCTGTAGCTTTCTCTTACACACGAGATATGACTTCCTGATCCATTTAAGTCACCTCAGACACACACGGAGAACACTTCGCAGATTCACAGACTCCAGCGAGGCAGAGCCCAGCCTGTACCGACTTCCCCACCTGCACCTCCACATGGAAATGACCATAGTAAGGCCGGTGGCAGTCCTCGAAAGATCACCGAAGGCACAGGGTGGGCGGCTAAAATCCAGGCTCTGGTTGGGTTTTCTCCTAATTACCTCAGGCTTGGGGACTGACTGGGTCAATGCCACAAATAGAGGCACCGCGGTGCTGCTGAGGATCTCAGTGCCTGCTTGACATCCGCTACCCCGTGCTTGGAGCACGCGTGGAGGTGGCTTCCCATGTTGGGACTCAGCTCAACGGCAGGGTCTTGGACTAGGATGGATGAGGCGCCAGGGTTACGTGACCTCGAAAGCACCGTAGCGCACAGAGAAGCGTCTGAGTCAGCTCTCGAAGGGTTCCTGTTCACACTGTCTTCCCATTCCCCACCTCCTCCTGGGAACCTCTTTTGTCTGACCTGTGCGGTCCTAGAAAGTCCCTGAGTTCTTACTCCTCCTTCAGCCCACTCAGCCCCCAGAGTGAGGCGCTCGGGGCCAGTATCCCCTGTAAGTTCAGTAACAGCTCTGCCTGGATTCCTCGCTGCCAACTTGGTTGGCAGTAGCAAGTCCTTGCTTGATCTCCTCCATCCATCTTGATGTCAGCTAAGTCTGGCGGCCTACTCTCTCCTTAGATCTCAACTGCTGCCCCGTCAGCCTCGTGTATGGTGAGCCAGAGGGGTGGGGGTGGGGGTGGCATACCCTAAAGGCATACACTGGGAGGTGCTCTCACTTTGTGGCTTTCTAGGAGCTGGCAAAATGTTAGGGAGAAAGGACTCACAGAGTTATCCCTGCTTCTAGGAGGATGGTCCGAGTTGATTCAGGCTGTTCTGTGGTGCTTCTGGGCACTCACTAGATGCCTATTCACCCCTCTTGCACGAAACCATTCAACGGCTTTGCAATAGCTCTCTGACCCCCACCCCCCCCTCACCGTGTGGGCTACCGCGTCCAGGAAGTGAGCTTTGCCTGCTGCTGGCTGGTGTGGGTGGGGATCAGACTATTTGGTAGTTGAATCTCTTGGCAGTTACCTAGAGTCAGACATGAGGAGTCGTTGGTGGGTGTCCAGGACTAAGGCCTCAGGAAACGAGAAGGAACAATTGGACTTTACAGGCAGCATCAGGGTTAAGGATGGGGCATACACAGAGCCGAGGCTCAGGCACAGACACCATTCTTCCTTTTGAAAGACAGTAGTTGAAGGCTTGACGTCAGCTCCAAGAGGCAGGTGGCCGGTCTCAGGCACATGTCTGCTTCCTGTCCTTCCCCAGCTTCATAGATGAAGAACTGTCCAATTCCAGGCTGCTCCAGCCCTCTTTGGCTGTCTTGGGAGCCTGTGCAGGCCGTCCATTGAGTTTATCCCGATCCCCTCCCATGCCGTGGCAAGGGAGAGCATGAAGGCAGGGGAAGACAGGTTGTCCCTACTCGCAGAAGATTCCTGACCAAGTCCATCTGCATGTGTTACCATGAATCCACAGAGAGACACAAGGCAGGCAGGGTCGGCTCAGTCAGGAGCCTCTTCCTCCTGCTCCATCAAGTTACCAGAGCTAGTCTCCTATGCTGGGGCGCCTCTGAGGGGCGGCCCTAGCTCTGCGCTGCTGAGGCCTCAGGGAGGCCCGAAACAGATGAGCCGCTCCAGCGCTTAAGGCTCCTGACAGACAAACTGCTGTTCCTCCACCCCCAGCACACCCTTCTCTTCTGGGCAGCTATAAATAGGGTTATTCTGAGAGGAAAAAAGTAACAACAAAAAAAATCCAACCCCTCCCTCTAGACGACACAGAAAGACTCAAAATGATTGCACTTCTCAGATGTGGGGAGGGTGGGCAGGCGGCTTGCCAAGGGCACTCACACTCAAAGAAGGCCTTGATAAGCTTCGTTCCTCCTGCTGCCCACAGCCCGGGGCTAGAGGTAGGCAGCTCCTGGCTGGCTGCAGAGTGGGGTCCTCTTTGGTGGAGCCCACAGGCCACCTGGGGCTACAAGGGAAAACACCCGTGGAACAAGGTCTGGGCTTGGAGTGTCAACAGCCGCACTTCTCTAAGGACAGCGCTTATCAGGGCGTGGGTAGGCCTCCCCCAGGGAGCCCTTAGGTGGGGTGAGGGCACGGCTGGGCGGGACTGGCAGGAAAAGGGTTAGTGTTTGAGGCTGGGTTCCACTTGTCACTTGTTCTGCAGGAAGCTCCTTTAGGTGACACATTTTCTTTTCTTTCTCTTTTGGGCAATGTTTTAAAAACCCGCTTTCTGTCCTGCAGAGCTATCTGAGAGCTTTGTATGTCCAGGGCCCCTGCCTGCTGCTCGCCCTTACCGGGCAGGGGTTTACCATCCCAGTGGTATGGATCACTTGTAAACCCTATGGAGTCAGCCCCAGGCAGGTAAGAGCAAGCTCTACAGATGAGAATGCTAACTGTGAGCACCCCAGGGCTCAAACTGCCCCAGCAGCCTGGGGTTGGCACAAAGCTGCTATGTCCAAGGCTTCTTTGGCAGGACTCTGGGCTGTGAAGAGCCACTCTGGGGAGCACGGGGGCCGTGGAGGGGGTGTTTTGGCTCCTGGCTAGCAAGGCACCATGCTATAATGGCAGAGGAATAGAAGGTGGGGAAAACAGACAGCACTAATGACTTCCAGGAGAGACAGAACGAAGACAAGGTAACTAGAAAGGCCGAAGGGGACAGCGCCCGGTGTGGTGATGTCTCTCCTTCAAGAGAGACAGTTTCTTGTCTGAGGTTGGGGTGCCAGCTCTGAGGGCCAGGGAGGTGGGAGCTCTGAACTGGGTCTCGGGCCCACAGGCACTATTTGTAAGGCCTCAGGAAGCTGGAGACTTTGGAGCGCAGTAGCTTGATGAAGGATTTTGGCAGCATCTCCTTGTGTTTCTCTGTGTACTTGAAGTAGTTTTGAGGGTGGGCCAGGACCTCGAAGAAGGCCTTGATAAGCTTCTTGTCCTGCGGAAGACAGCAGGTGGCAGTTGTCAGCTTCAGTGGCTTGTGGGGGGAGAGGATACTCAGCAGCCCCTCTTCCTGTCTAACAGCAGCTCACACTGAGCATGTCCAGAGGCAAGCCCTCCCCCNCCCCCCCCCCCGTCTGCTCCTTTTGAACCCCCAAGGCTTAGATGAGCTTAGATAAGACCTGTTAGTGACAGGTCTAGGCCTCCCTCCGCTGCTCAGGCCCGGGCCCGTGGAGCATCCTTGACCCCGTACTCTCTCAGCTACAGCCAGCTGTTGACTCTGCCTTCAGTATATGCCCAGCATCTGTCTGAGAAGCTTGCCAGAGCCACAGCTGCCACATGGATTGATGCCACCGTAATCTCTCACCTGGGCTATTCCAATGGTTGGTCTGTTCCTTTGTGGTACTAGGCCCTCAGACACAATAGCCTAGTATTCATCTTTTGTTCCTCCTAGATTCACTTATTTTATGGGAATTTCACCTGTGTGTATGTGTGTGCACCACATGCATGCCTGGTGTTTGAGGAGGTCGGAAGTGTGTTAGATTCCCTGGTACTGGAGCTGTGGATGGTTATGAGCCACTGTGTGGGCGCTGGGAATTGAGCCCAGTTCCTCTGCAAGAAGTAACAGATGTTCTCAACTGCCGCGCCAACTCTCCAGCCCCTAGGCCAATCCAGTGTCAGCAATTCTATTATTGCTATAATCAAATTCTATTAATACCCTGTTACTCTGCAATAGCAATTCTACTATTGAGCACTCTTGTTACTTGAGATAGAGTCTCACTAGGTTGCTCAAACTGGCTTTGGACTTGCTTTGTAGCTCCAACTGACCTATAACACACCATCTTCCTGCCTCAGCCTTTTGAATAACTAGGACGAGAGGTGTGAGCCACTGGGCCTGGGGTTGATCTCTGTGTTCCCATCCTTGGCCTACCATAGAGTTCCTCCTCGCGGCAGTCACAGTGGGTGCTCAGTTAGCCTGCTTTGTGTTTGGAATCCATTTTCCACTCTCTGGTTTTCATTTCCTGGTATCTTGGATGACCCTTGCATTTGAGCTGCCCCAGAAGCTGGGACCACAGGCAGGTGCTATCATGTCTGATGAATAACAGTGATTAGCTCCAGGAGCCACACCAGGGCCGTGTGCCTGACAAACCTTTCTCAGCCACTGATTACATGTCATCCCGTTTCTGTCTCTACTCACAGGAAGAGTCAGGTCCCTCGTGTGACATGCTCACTGTACGTCACTTGTGTCCTGCTTCCCTCTCCTCTTCCTCCCCCATGGAATGACAGTAATGACAGTGGTCTTGGGTTTTGTTTTTTGTTTTTTGTTTTTTTTTGGAGACAGGGTTTCTCTGTGTAGCCCTGGCTGTCCTGGAACTCACTCTGTCAACCAGGCTGGCCTCGAACTCAGAAATCCGCCTGCCTCTGCCTCCCCAGTGCTGGAATTAAAGGTGTGCGCCACCACTGCCCAGCTTGGGGTCCTTAAATACACCACAGTAGTGCCGCACTCACTGGTCTGTACTGTTCCTTGGTCACCCAACTGCTCCTTTCAAATCTTTCCTCATAGGCCTCTCCAGCCCACCTCTCCACAGTGCCAGGCACTGGGCCTTAAAACTCCTCTCTAGGGGCTGCTGAAGTGATTCATGTGGAAAGGCCCCTACCACCAAGCCTAAGGACCTCAGTTTAATTCCCAGGACCCCCCCCCACCATACACACACACACACACACACACACACACACACACACACACACACAAGCCCCATGCCCACAGAGACCCAACCAAACTACCAAGGAATCTCCTGGCTTCTAGGGTTGTTCTAAGATAATTGGGGCTTCCACTCTAACCAAGACAATTGTACTATATTGTCCTTGTTTTGAGACAGAGTCTCACTGTGTGGCTAGGGCTGGCCCGAAGCTGACCTAGAACTCCCAAAGTTCCTCCTGCCTCTGCCTCTGCCTCCCAAGTACTGCAGTCAAAGCTATGCCACCCCAGCTCCAGCGTGGCCACACTACTTTGTGCATACAGTTGCACAGTGCATTTGATTCACTGTCTGATGGAGTCCAGCCTGTCACCCAGGTTGTTTCCTTAACTCTTGGGCTCAAGCGATTCTTCTGCTTCAGCTCCTGAATAGTCAGGCCATATGTGCTCCATCACACCCAATTACATTTGATTTCAAACAGTGGCCTAGGGCTGGAGAGATGGCTCAGAGGTTAAGAGCACATACGGTTCTTGCAAAGGATGTGTGTTTAGGTTCCAGCACCCATATTGGGTGGCTCACAACTGCCTGGTACCCCATCCCCAGGAGAATCTGACACCTCTGGCTGCCTTGCAATCCCATGCACATATCCACACAAACAGTTGGAAGGGTCTCAGGGTGTCTCCCTGGCTGCCCTAGAACTCCACATATAGACCAGACTGGCCTTAAACTTGGAGACCCACCCACCTATGCCTCCTGAGTGCTGGGATCAAAGGGGAGCAGCACTGTGCAGGCGGGACTCAAATCAGAATCCACAGACCCAGGGTGGTGTTCGTTCCTCAATGTTGGAAATGTTTCTTTTCCTCTGGGCCTGTAATCCCACCCGGCACTTAGGAGCTGGAAGCAGGGGAACCCGGAGTTCAAAGCCAACCTGGACTATTAAGATTCTGTCTCAAAAAAAGTAATCAACGTATGGTTGTATAGTTTACCCTCTCTGCCTCGTAACGGACAAGGCAGAGGAAGTCTCCTGTTCCCCACCCCCCACCCCCAGGGGTGACACAGTATGCTGACACTGGTTCTGTGAGCTGGGTTCAGAGCCCAGGCCGATCACAGGGCAAGCGCTTTACCTCTCTCGTCTGGAAAGCGGCAGTGAGAAAGCACATGCCCACAGAGCCAGGAGTAGGAAGGCATGCTGTACTTAACAGTTTGCCTGCACATGGGTGCATGCCCATTTCCATCAGCACCACAGCCCACGCTCACTTGCCTTTAGGATCTCCTGGTGGTTTTCTGAGGCATAGAGCCGGCCATCACGCACTATGTCTTCCACCAGCTGCTCATAGTCTTCTGTAAAGTCAACAGGGTTGGGGGCTGAGCGTGGAAACTCTGCTCTCCTGGTTCCCTCACAAGACCCACCCACCGCTCCATCTTTCCTGCCTTGCTCACCATCGTAGGTCACATAGGGAATCTGGAAGCCTCGAGCACTGTTGGCCTCGCTGGTCTTGAAGTTGATCCAGAGTTTTCTGGAACGGGCAGTGAAGGCAATGGGCCGCTCGTAGGTCTGGCAGGTCTCATATGTGGTGATGGAGGATGGGGAGGCTGGCAAGGCAAGCATCAGGTCAGGAGATTAGCGGGGCTGTGAGGTCATTCTGACAGAGGCTCCCCCAGCCCCCGTAAACACACAGCTAGCCGCACAGCCTCTCTTCTGCCATCCCCAGGTTTATTCTACAAGGCTGACTACTGCGCAATCACGTGCATTAAAATCGGGATGAGGACGGCAGGAAGGCCAGGGTTAGAGTTAGTCAGCAGCACTGGTGTCCCAGCCCCAAGACTGGCTTCCTCACTACTGCCCATCCAACCTGTCCCCCAGGTCCTGGGCTAACTTCTGTCCCCCAAGGCTCCTCTCGTATATCTGCTCTCATTGGGTTCCCACTCCACAGCCCCAGGTCTTTCTCTTCCCCAACCAGATTCTACGTGCCCAACCCCCAGCCGGCTCTGCAGGCACCCACAGTTCTTTCTCATGACCAGGACGTCCCCACACTCGTCCTCAGAGGGCAGGAAGATCTCGGGGACCACGATGAGGATCTTGCGCTTGGGTGGGGGGTTGATGTTCCAGACGCACTCCACGCCGGCCGGGTAGTTGCCAGGGTAGTTGGGAGACTCGATGTAGCCAGTGAACTCACCCAGCTCCCCGCCACACTGCCGATCTGCAGCCACACCCCGGTGGAGAAAGCAAGGGAGACAGTCAGTGGGGAACCGTGGTTGGCGGGCTGAGGAGCTTGAAGAGGGAGAGCAGACGACGTAGGTGGTGAACCATGCTAGGTCACCATCTGCTCTTCCGGGGTGCTGGGCCCACCCCCCTCCTCCTGCCCTTCCAGTATCTGAAAGGATGCTACAGGCACCCCGACAGCTGGCCTGGAGGGGACTTGGCTGCCCAGCCACCCACGCCCACTCCGGCCTTGCTTCCTGCCGCTTTACCACCTCCCACCCCCTTTTCCATGCACATGGTTCTGAGATATCTCTCCACTCCCCGCAGCCTGGCCAGCCACATACTCTTGCACTGGGCCACACTGGTCGAGCCATCAAAGTCAGTGCTTGTATTTCCTGGGCAGCGGGTGCAGAAGTTCTGACGGAAGTCTGGCTGGTAGGAGCCCACGGCACAGCGGATACAGCGATGGATGCTAGTGTTGTAGTAGTGGCCCGGGGAGCACTGGACTGCAGGCGAGAGAGAAGAGGGCAGAAGCTAAGGTGGTAGGAAAGTGGGCATCTGGGCCGTGGATAGACAGGCACATTTGTCATGGAGAATCCAGACATCAGAGACTCCAAGGTTTCTCCCAGGGTCCCTACCTTTCCCAGACTGAGTCTAAAGCCAGGGAAGAGAGGCCTTCCAAAGGGGCTGGCTACAGCACCCTCCTCTTCCTGCAGGCCCTCCCTGAGTAGTGTCAGACTGATACAGGAGCTCACTTAGGGGGATGGAGGGAAATGGCCACCAATCTGCAATGTATTCTGGACAGGGAGGAAGGGTTTAGTCACGTTCTATCCCCAGGTCTGGCCCAAGGGGCAGCTCTGAAAGAAGACCATGTACAGTTAGGCACCTGGGTCTTCCCTTTTGACGGAAGATGGTCGGATAACACTCAGTCTTGCGGAGGGGCTTGGAGATGTGTGGGTGGCAGCTGAGCACAGGAAGCTCCCGGGGAATAACCTGCTCACCTTTGGTGTCGCAGTCCTGGAAGGAGACTGCCCCCTCGTGCTTGGTGGTGAGGCCTCCGCCACAGGGGAAGCACAGGGTTCGCCCTGCTTCAGGCTGATAGGTGCCCCGTGGGCATGGCTGACAGGGCTTAAACCCATCTCCTGAATGGTGGCCAGGTGGGCACTGACCTGCAATGAAGCGAGGGCCCAACTCTGATGGGGTTGGTCCTGAGCCACTCCCTGGGTCACCCAGTCTTAGGGAACAGCGGAGGCATACAAACAAGACATAGACTAGGAGACTGGCCTGGAACCTGGGCCTGCCCTTTGGGAAACCCCATGCCCACGGGCACCCCAGTGCCCACCCTAGCCCATTCTGCGTTGTTTGTTCCCCTGGCACCTGCACACGTGGTGACGTTGGTGGCTCCAAGAGGCCCGTGGGCATCACTCCCAGGGCAAAGGTCGCAGGAGAGCTGCCCTTCCCTCTCCTGGAAGGTGCCCGCTGGGCATGGCACACACTGCTCCGTCTGGCCGTGGTAATACGTTCCCTGCGGGCAGCTGACTGAGGGAGAGTCGGCCGCGCTAGCCACCCCCCCATCTCCCACCACCCAGGCCTAAGACTCCCCTTCCCGCTCCTCCAGACGTGGGAGATCTATTAGGGAACGAACAGAACCCTGCTTGGAGAGATAGGGACATCAAGTCTGAGTGCAGGAGAACTGCTGGCCCTGCCTGGTGTCCTAGATTTCAGCCTGGGACTAGAGAAAGGAGGCTCATGGGCAGGAGGGGCTTCGCCACCTTGTGTTTTGAGAGCTTCACCTGAGGCAGCAAGGGGTCCTGCTTTGCTCTGAGCCAGGGCCAGGTTGGGCTTCCCCCACGCCCCACGCCTTTGCTTCCCAGCAAGCTCCCTTACCACACTTGGTGCCTGCTCGGTGCTGCCCCGGTCTGCAAACCTCCACCAGCTCTGCTCGGTCCCCAGCTCCCAGGCCTGGCTTGTGGGCTAGCTCATAGTCAAGGCCTGCCAGACGCAGCAGGAACCGGTCCTGGTTGATGGACTTTCTGAGCATCTTCAGGGACCCTTTCAGCCTTCGTTCCATCCGCTGTCGGAGGCAAGGCAGCCCACAGCCAGCTGGTAATGGACGGTTGTGCGAGTGAGAGAGTGAGGAGAGGTCAGAGCAGAAGGCAACTGACAGGGGCGGTCCTGGGGTTTGCTGCTTGTCATTACCCAGGCCCAGAGTTCAGGTGCCCCCTTCCCTTGACTTGTCCCTTTTGGATCCAGGCTATGTGCCCTCCTCTTTGGCCTTCCACCCAACAATGTCCCTAGGCCCACCTGTCGTTTCTTCTGCTCTGACCTCAGCTTCTAATTCCAGGGTGAGCCGGGTAACCTCCTTGCCTGGGGGGGTCCGGGCCCGCCTGCCCTTGCCCTTCCGAGAAGAGTCGCACTTAAGGTGGATGAAAGTGACCTGGCACTCAGAGCAGGGGACACCACCTGGAGACAGAGGCCGCGTCAACCTCAAACTGAAGCTTCCACTGAAAACAAGTCCTCCCTTCCGACTCTCCCATTTCTCCGTCCACCCCAGACATCCCTGCCTCCATCCCTCTGCCTCCATCCCTCTCCTCGGTGGGATGGAATGGCAGGGAATCCCAGGGCCTTAGCCTACAACAGCCTCCCCCATTTCTATCCACAGCCCAGGATGCAGGTGACAGAATCCCTGACAGAACTAGGCAGAGGGGCTGAGAGGTGGGGAGAATCTGGTGGAACCAGTGGGAGGGAGGTCCAGACCTGGCCCCAGGACCCTGCTGGCCTCCTCGGCTTTGCCTTTGTTCCGTAGATGCAGGCGACATTTGGCATCCTTGATCTTGAAGGAGGCTCTCTGCTTGACTGGTAGCACTGCAGCTTCTAGAGGGTAAGAGAAGCTCAGCACAGCTCCAGGGCCTGGGGATGGCTTGCTGTGGGAGGCGGCTCTGAGCTGAGCTGTAAGGTTTAGCTAGAGAGCAGGATCATGAAAGCCAAGGGTAACAGATAAGAGGGCTAGGATGGGAGGAGCTCGGCCACACAGCTGGAGAGTTAGAGGGTAACACGGGGAGGTAGGGGTGAGGAGAACTGTGGGGGACAGAGAAGAGAGGAGGAGGGCTCAGGGCAGGTGCTCACCATGGCAGGAGCTGGAGACGGTGCTGTTCCCAGACTGGATCACTCGGGCTGGAGCAGCTTTAGGGCTCGGGGTACCACAGCTCACAGTGAAACCGTTCTCCGACTCTGAGAGAAGGGGCCTATCACAGCTCTGGCTCACCTCTCAACCCCCAGTGGGCGGAGGAACCCCGGGGGAACAGAGGCACTGCTGAACAGCCAGTCTGCCCTCCCTTCTCCCCAGAGCCCCATCACTCTCACATACCTGGCAAGAACCGGGCCCGGGAGGGACAGGTCAGGGCACAAGTATCCCTCTTGCCTGAGCGATTGCAGCTGAGCATGGCTTTTGAGGCTCCTGGACTGCTCTGACACTTCACTGGCTCTAGGAAGGGAAGCAAGGTCTGAGAATATGAACATGCCTTGTCTACCTGCCCCCAGAGAGCTAATGCGGAAAAGGGGACCAGCTACATGCCCAAGGAGACAGGGCGCATTTTAAACCTCACACCTTCCCCTGAAACAGCATTGCCATGTCTGGCCAGCAGTGGGCGCCACACACCTGTGCAATCCTTCCCGTTCCAGTGAAGGCGGCCCTGGCCTGCTGGGCAGGTACACTGATAGCTGCCTGGGGTGTTGATGCAGCCAAAGCGGCAGCCTCCCTTATTGATGCTGCATTCGTCCACATCTGTGGGAGGAGTAGGGGATCAGACTGCCAGTATCCTTGTGGAGACTACTGTGTATTTACAAATCTGTCAGGCAGGTAGGTCTCACGTGAACATTCTCACAAGCATAGTAAAGGGTTCTGTGGCCTGTGAGGAACTCAAACTTCTCTCCCTTTGCTACATCCCCAGTCAGGGTCACCACTGAGCAGGGGCCAATCTAACCAGACCCAGGTCTCAGGGCTTTCCTCTCTTACCATCTCATTGGGCTAGAGACTGAGAGGGTGGGTCTCTGGGAACAGCGAGGGGATGCAGGGTAGAATTAGGAGGCAGAGTCTGGCATGGGGATGTGCCGCCTGCCGTCACAACCCTTGAGAAGTGAAGGCTGGAGGTTTGGAGTTCGGGGTCACCTCTGGCTGCGTGTGTGTCCGCAGCCATCCTAGGCTACGTGAAACCCTCAGGCATCTTGCTGCCAGGATGCTGCTCTCTGGAATCCTGTCTCCCAGCTGGCCTGTGGAAGCCGCCTTCTATTGTATCTTGTTGGATGTAGACGAGAACCACCCAAAGGTTTCTCATTACAAGAATTTGGAGTGTGAAGAGTCGAGGGGCTGGGGCATCTGGGAAGCAGGAGGGTGTGATCTTGCTGGCTTACCCCCGCAATGAGTGACACCATATAGAAGGTAGCCACGATGACAGAGACACTGGAAGCTCCCCGGGGTGTTGACACACACATGGTCACAGGTGCGGTCGAAGGAGCATTCATCTATATCTGGAACAGCAAGGGTTCGAACCACTGGGTCTTTCTCGGGACCGACCCATGCCCAGGCGAAGGACTCTGATGCTGAAAGACCTTGGCCTAACTCCGGATCTGTGTCCAAGCACAGACAAACTCCCTCTGTGCCCTTTGTCTGGGGCTTGGGGCTTTTGTTTGTTGTTTTCCGAGACAGGGTTTCTCTGTGTAGCCCTGGCCATCCTGGAATGCATGCTGTAGACCAGGCTGGCCTCAGACCCACAGAGATCCACCTGCCTCTGCCTTCCAAGGGCAGGGATTAAAGGTGCGCCCCCATGGCCCAGCACAGAATCGCCAGGGTCTGGAACCTGTGCATGTGGAACCTAGCTGCAGCAGGCCACGCTTGGGGAACCTGGATTGTGAAGGAAGCTCTCTCACCCTTGCCAAGATGTATGTTTCAGCATGGAGCTGGCCTGCAAGAAGGAAGGGCTACCGTTGTCTGCGGCATAACCCTGCCTATAGAGACGCAGTGTCTACTAGGTTGCTTGGACTACGGCACCCCTAGGCTCGCCCCCTTGGCCCGAGCCGGCTCACCCTGGCAGCTCCTTTCGTTGATGAGAAGCTTGTAGCCCTTCTTGCAGCTGCACTCGAAGCTGCCCACTGTGTTGCGGCAGATGTGGTCACAGCCCCCGTTGTTTAAGCGGCACTCGTCTATGTCTGGGGACGAAGGACAGCATTGAAGGCTAGGGGCAAAGGAGCCTAGATCTCTTCCTCACAGAGACAAGAAAGATCAAGGAGGGCCCTGGCCTGGCCCTTTTAACTTGGCTGTCACCTCTGTCTCCGTGCCTTCCCTGCTTAGGATATCTGGCCATTAATAACACCATCTCTCCTGAAGACAAGTCCAAGAACCACCTATGCCAGCAGGGAGCAACGGTCTAGACTTATGGGGGCAGGTGGCCGTGTGAGATCCAGGCTGGTCGACATCCCTTACTCTCTAGCTGACAGCCATTCCCAAGACTGTAGGGAGGACTGTCCTTTCTTGTCACAAAGGCTGGGGGCCTCTGGTCATGCTGTAAAGGGGCAGCCCTCATGGAGGAGGGGCTGGCCAGAGAGGCTGGGTAGAGAGGACTTCTAAGAGAGAGGGAGAAGCTGCTGGAGATGAGGGGCCAGGAGGGGGACGGGACTGGTGCGGTCTGCAGAGACTCAGAGCCTGGCAGCTTTGGGTACTAAGAAAGGGGTGGGTGGACGGCTTCCTTCCTGAGGTCAAGTTCCCCGGAGCTGGTGGCAGACAGGACCCAGGCTACTCAGCACTTGTGGAGGGGAGGGGGCAGGGCCTTCACTCTTGGCCTACCTGTCAACAGCCCTTCACAGCAGGAAACCTCTTTACTGCGGCTGGCTGACCCTCTGCCCCTCCCTCCTGCTGCAGCTCTTGGGCCAAGAGACACAAAGAAGGAGCCCGGCACGACCCAGTCCCCACTCCTCCCGACCAGAGGACAGTGCTGAGTCAGTGTTTGCAGAATGGGTCCTCTCCCCCTTTTCCTTCTCATCTTCCCCAAATCCCAGCTAACTGGCAGGAGGGGAGGTAGAATGGGTAGTACAGGAACGGAGGTCATAATGAAAACCAAGCCAAAAGGTCCCACAGGGCAGATTCTTCTCACTGATCCATCACTCATCCATCTCTGTGGCACCTAGGAGCCAGGCTCAGTGGAGGAAGCCCGGGCACCACAGTGTGGAAGGCCGAGCCGGGCCCTGGTGTGGGCGCTCGCTCCTACCTATCTCCTAGGACAGAGATCTCTCCAGACCCGCTGGGAAGATCTGAGGGTGCAGGCTGAGAAGTTAAACCACCCTTCTTCTCCCCAGTACAGGGACAGGGGTGAGAGAGGGAACAAGGGAGACCAGGCCAGGAGGCAGCAAAGTGGACGTCTGTGCCCTCTGTACTGAGGTGGGAGAGGCTGGCAGGAGACATCCCTTTAAAGGCGTTGAAGAGGCGTGGTCGGTCACCTAGGAACTCTCTCGCCTCCCTTTGGCAGAGGTCTCCGTGTCCCTGTTCGCCCTGAGGTCTCACCTTTGCAGGTCTTTCTGTCTGGCTGCAGCATGAAACCCACGGGGCAGCTGCAGTGGACTCCGGTCGCTGCGTCGTGGCACTTACTGTCGCAGCCTCCATTGTTGACAGCACAGGTTTCTGTTGAGGGAGGTGTGGGTGGTGATAGGGTTACCAGCCTAGAAGAGTGTCAGACTCAGGTGTCGGGGCCTCACGGGGTGGAGGGGGGTCAGCAGGAGCTTTAAGCGGAAGCTCCAGCCTCCCCTTCCTCCCGACACCCACCCCTCACAAGTCCAGGAAGCACTCTCGCTCGCTCAGCTGGTGCGCTCGCTCGCTCGGCATCCCTGCCCCCTACTTGATTGAAACAAGGTGGGCAGCAGTGAGGCAGGTACAAGCCAGAGCTGTCAGGCAGGAATGTGCTGGGGGAGGGGGCAGGGGAGCAGGAGAGGAAAGCTAAAGAGGGCTCGTCCTAGGCACGAGTGAGTGAGCGAGCATCCCAGCATCTGAGCGTTAGCATCCTAAGGCCTGAGGGAACAGAAGGGGCAGACCGGGGTGTGGGTGTGGGTGTGGGTGTTTGTGATGGGCCGTCTCCTAAAAGGCCTGAAGGGAAGAGCGTCTCAAGACCCTGAGGGCTCCACATTGATTCAAGCCCAAACCCCCTACCCCCCATCTGACACTGCAGCCCTGGGTCGCCATCCTTTCACTCCTCCCCAAACCCTCCTGTCTACCTGGAAACAAGCTGGCTCTCTGGCTCTTGGCTTTTGCTGATGAGATATGTTGTGATGGGACGGGGGTGAGGGTGGGGTGGGGGGAGAATCCAGAGGAAGATCGAGAGAAGGTGGAAGACACAGAAGAGGAAGCTCGCTGTCAGCCCCAGGTCAGCAAGAGCCTGGCATGGGGACCTGGGTGCTGTGGTCTGTCCCAGGCACCAAGTCTTCTCCCACTGGCGTCCTAAGGCCTCCATGGGACAAGAGAGAAGAACTGTTCTAAGAATGAGGCTGTCAGGCCCACTCTTGTCCCCAAAGTGGGCAGTGTGCCAGGACTCCAAAAGAAGCCCACCTCTACCTGGGAGTCCTTGGCCTGCCCTGGTCTCACTGTGGTCTCCCCAAGGTCTCCCAGGCCTCGAGGAGCTCAAGTCCAGACTCCCCCAAAAGTGCTCTAAAGACCGAGGGCTCCCAAGGCCTAGAGGAGCACAGTGGGGGACAAGATGCTGTCTATGAGATCCTCTGAAGCGTCCAGGATGGGTGCTAACAACTCGCATGGTATTCACCCCAGGCTGGACCAAGAAGCTGGGCAGAGATGCCCAGCTCTGCAGGACAGTGGCTGAGCACAGGAAGGAGGGCACAGCTCGCCCTGTCCTTTGTGCCAGGCGCGGACCACATGATAGTGCTGTATTAATTACCACACCCTAGAGAAGGAAGACTGTCCCTCCCCTCCTGAGAGGAGTGGGCTGAGGGTTCAGAGAAGACGGCTGGCAAGTCACTTGAGACTGGCTGGTGAGGGACCGAGAGTCAGGCAGAAATCACCAGCTGAGGCTGTGTGATGTACTGAAGGAAGAAGGAAGGAACCCAAGAAGGGTGACCCACAGAGAAGATGGCATCCAACTCTGATATACTTCCCTCAGCCACAGTGGCAACAGTGGGCAAGATGGCACTGGCTGCAGGGACCGAGGGGTGCACATGGCTGGGGGAGACCGACCAGGGCAATGAAAGGTGGAGGAGGCACAAGAAGAAGGAGAACCAGGGACCAGGAAGATGACCAGCGGGAAGCTTCTTAGGCCACCAGATGGGTCCAGAGCCCACGCTGCCAGGGGAGCCCTGGAGGGCATGCAAGGTTAGTGGGAGCCCCAGCGGGTTAGCCCTTCCCTGGCAAGCCGGTGAGTGCAAGCGGAGAGCAGACATATTTACCATTAGAAACGGCCTGAATGGGCCCGAGCTGCTCTGGCCGCCTTTCCCCTGTTTGACATTGTAAAAAATCCGTTTAGATTCGGGGCAAGGCCCACCCTGCACCCTCCACCCTGACGGTCCAAACCACTAGCCCCATGTGGTGATCCCAGGAATCCCAAATTAGCCTCACTCCTCAGCCTTGTCCTGCCTGGTACCCTCAAAGAAATCAAGCCCCCATCAAGGGACCATAAAACAGAGATGCTGGGTCTCGGAGAGAGCAGCTGCGGGTCCAGCCCCCGCACAGCATGCCAGGCAAAGCTGGCACGGGTGTCAAGTTTCGCATCTCGCCACCTCTCAAATCCTTTAACTACACTCCTGTCTCGCCACTCAAGCTGCACGTCCCCACAACCCCAGTGACATTTCCTCCTGCCAAGAAAAATGAAATCCAAGGCAAGTAGGCTCATCTCCCTGGGGGCAAAGGGAGAAGGATGGAGAGGGAGCAGCACCACTTGCCCTGCCCAGAGAGCTCAGTGGGTCTCAGGTTAGAGAGCTCAAGCCTAATTACAAAGCAGCCATGTTTGAGAACATTGGAAGGGAGGCCCCAGGGAACCGGGCCTCGTCCCCCACGGGGCCTCTGTCCTGCCTCATGCATCTTCTCCCTAGGGACCGCATGCAGTTCCTTCTGGAAGAATCAGGGGCTATGTGGGGTGTGTCCAAGGGGTGGTGGGAGGTTTGCAAAGCAGAAGAACTAACCCTGTCAGGAGCATAAGAACGGAGCTGGAACAGCAGTCAGAAAAGGCAGCGTGAAGCCCCGAGCCTGTCTTAGGGTCTCAGAAGAGTTAGCGGTCAGAGAGGGAGAGCTTTCGCTCCAGAAGCCCTTTGAAGCCATGTGTATCCTTGTGAGCCCATCTGATCCCCGTCCTGTGGCTGCAGTGACACACACCTCCATAATCACCACTGTCCACAGCGCAAGCACAGCTACCTCTGACTGGCCTGAGACTCTGCCTTTCCCCACTTCTCTGAGGAGACACATTGTCAGCCTCTCACCGTCCAAGAAATAGCAAGGGAAGGAATTCGACCTTCACTTTAAGGACTTAGCTCATCCAGGGAACCTGGAGACTCAGGTCAGGCCTAGGAACTCAGGAAGGGTCTCAGGCTTGGAGGGAGGGAAGGCTGCAGCAAGTGAGGGGGTGGGCAGCCACAGGCACACTGGAAAGCCAGTACCACTGGATGCTGGGTGGGAGGGGGGCCTGGGGCATCAGGTGAGGGGTAGCAAGGGTAAAGAGTAAGAGGGGGACTGGAGCCACCCTACTGATTCAGCCCAAGGCTAACTGCTGTGTCCTGGCACCCGTTCACAGTAGGGACACTGGCTGTGGCCATTCCCCCTACCACACTAGTCAACCAGAGACTGGGTCAGCCACTCAGCTGACAGCCCCAGAATTCCTCAGGTTACTGCTTCAGCCTTGGTTACCCAGCACCCCTGCTAACAGTTCCAACCTGGTGATGTTTCAGCGTGGGAGGAAGAGGAGGGTGGGGCTCCTGGGGAGGGCAGGGAGTCAAGTGTGCCCTTTAGTCTCTCAGGGTGCTCCTTCCACCTGTGGTCTTATTGGTCTTCAGTCCCACATCAGTAACTCCATCCAGTGCCTAGACATCACCGTCCCCCAGTCTCTCTCTTCCCCTGCAGACCCAGCCCTCACCCCAATCCTGTCACAAGTGGCTTGAGTTGTTCCCTGGCTTCACCCACCAATGCATGTCTTTCCGTCGGTGTGGAGCACAAACTTGACGTGGCAGCCGCACCGAGGACCCTGCTCCGTGTCATCGCAGGTATGCTGGCAGCCGCCATTACCATAGTTGCAGGTCACTGCACAGAGAGAGAGGAGACGTGTCAGCCTGCTTGTCCCTCGTGCTGAAGGTCTGCAAGGTGGGGAAAGCAACCTCTTTTGCTCACTGTGCCCCGCCCCCCACCCCCCGCCCCCC
>NC_034610.1:23136589-23145796 GCF_900095145.1 Mus pahari | reverse complement strand
CCTCGAACTCAGAAATCCGCCTGCCTCTGCCTCCCGAGTGCTGGGATTAAAGGCGTGCGCCACCACGCCTGGCTTAGGCCACAAGTTTTATTAAGCTGCTACAACAGGCAGGGCAGCATGCTAGGTGACAGGGACACAGGCGAATTGGACTTCCCTGCTGCTCTCAGACCATCATGATCCAGTGAGGGAATGAGCCATGGATCCAGGCTATGGAAAGGGACACAGTGGGGCTGTCCCAGGGAAGGAGCAGCTTATAGACAAATGCTTGCAAGCAGGAACTTGCAGCACCGTACCGCTGGACCGGAGAATACCTCCAAAGTAGCTTTTCTACTCTGGGCAGGCCCTGGTTCCATTCCCTAGATTAGTCTCGAATGCAGTGTCTAAGCACGATAGAGAGGAGTCTGAAGTGTGGGACGGGGAGTGCCGAGGGGCAGCTGGGAAGGGAAGCCTGGGGGCCTCGATGGCCAGCCGTGGGCTGACCTTCCGGCCGCTGGATACAGGTGTGCTGGTTGTCACTGAGGAAGAAGCCGTCTCTGCAATGGCACTCGTAGCTGCCCATCATGTTGACGCAGCTCTGCTGGCAGCCACCGTTGCCCTCTGCACACTCATCCACATCTGTGAAGACAGGGGCTTGGTGGGACTGTAGCAGCAGCATGGACTGAAGGCAGACTGAAGAATGCCCATGAGCACGCACGCGCACGCGTACACACACACACACACCCCACAGGCCCGCCCTTAGCAAGCACTCCTCAGTCCTTGTCAGCTAAAGCTTCCCTGGTGTGAAGAGGACCTTTGTCCAGCGCTCAGGTAGGGCGGGTAACACTCAAACCTGCCGCTGAGGTGAGGCCCGGCCTCCTCTCCCTCCCACGCTGTGGAGGCTGAGGCTGAGACCTCGGACCTGTGTTCTATTCCCAGGGCCCACATGGTTGCTAACTGCCTGACACTCCAGTTCCAAGGAACCCGGTGTCATCGTCTGGCCCCGCAGGCATGTGGTGCACAGACACACATGCATGCAAATGCCCATACACCGAAACCCTGGGCCAGAGCGAGAGGAACCGCGGTGAAGACAAGGATGGGTCTAGTCCCACTGAGCGGCCACGGCGCACTGGGGCCACGTGGAGGCTAGCTCTGATGAGCAGCCAGGAATCGGGGAACCTGGAAAGGCCGAGGTGCCAACGATGGAGGGAGTGGCCTCTGAGCCACAGGTCCTCGTGGGGCAAGGACCGTTTCTGTGGACTGGCCCTTCCCCCAGGCCTGGGCTCACTGCCACACACTCCCTAGCTTTTCTCCTATTTTTGGTTTAGCAAAACAAAGCCTGGTAATGCGGCATGGAAGGGTGGGGAAGGTGGCCAGGCCACACCCTGGATGGTAGAGGGGAACAATAGCGAGCCCCGGAGTCACCGCCACTACAGCCAAACTCATCACTTGTACATCTGGACTCCATCTTCACCCTGGCCGCATCCCTCCCACCCTCTACTTCTCCCTGGGGAAACTGAGACCCACGCGTGTTCTTGGAGTTTTCTCAAAGGCTAGAGGGATGGTTAAGGCTGTGAGCACTCCCCTTCACCAGACCCTTGTAGCTCGGACGCTCCCGGTGCCTGTCCTTTCTCTTGTCTCTATGGTTGGTCCCTTCACCAGACCCTTGTAGCTCGGACCCTCCCGGTGCCTGTTCTTTCTCTTGTCTCTATGGTTGGTCCCTTCACCAGGCCCTTGTAGCTCGGACCCTCCCGGTGCCTGTTCTTTCTCTTGTCTCTATGGTTGGTCCCTTCACCAGGCCCTTGTAGCTCGGACGCCCCCGGTGCCTGTTCTTTCTCTTGTCTCNTGTCTCTATGGTTGGTCCCTTCACCAGGCCCTTGTAGCTCGGACGCCCCCGGTGCCTGTTCTTTCTCTTGTCTCTATGGTTGGTCCCTTCACCAGACCCTTGTAGCTCGGACGCCCCCGGTGCCTGTCCTTTCTCTTGTCTCTATGGTTGGTCCCTTCACCAGACCCTTGTAGCTCGGACGCCCCCGGTACCTGTCCTTTCTCTTGTCTCTATGGTTGGTTCTTGGTGACAATTGGGGTTAGGGCCCAATGGAGACCAGAGAACTAGAGATGGTATTCACGGTCCCACGGGCAACCCTGCCCTGTACAGAGTGCTTCAGATCTTGTCCCTAAATAGTCCTTTGGTGACCAGGGAGAGATGGCTCTTTCATAGTAGCTGAGGGGTGGGGGAGGGTGGGGGGGAAGGGCCTGCCAGGGACCTGGGTGGAAGATGACCACATGACAGCTATGCAGTAAGGGGGTTCCCAGGTCACAGAGCATCTGAGGTCCCATGTTCCACCCATCGCCATTCTTCCCTTTGCTGACTCATCGACCAGATTTTTGAGAGGGGACCCCATCTCAAATCTCGAATCCTGTTAGAAGCTTCAGAGTTCCTACGTAGAGGAAACTCTGACATGGTCTGAGTAACTCTAAGATGACAGGATAAAGCTGAGGTCAGCGGCCCAGGCATTCTACCCCAGACAGAGTTCTGGGGACAGGTGATCCTGGGCCAGACCAAGACTCTGAACTGGAGAGGATGAGACTTAAGACAGGAAGGGAGGCTCGAGGCAAAGGGCAGAGGCATCCAGGAGAGCATCCTACTGCATTAGCAACAGTGCTCCTGCCTTAGCACCTACTCTGTGCTAAAGCTGCACAGCGCTTTCTACACGCGTGCTCCTGAGGAGCTCACACACTTTAGGACTTTAGAAGAAGGGTCCTAACGTCAACCCACCCCAACCCCGTGTGCGCTCGTGCCTGCACACACACACACACACACACACACACACACACATACATATGTACATGCAATCATACATGCACGCTTCTAGCAGTGCCCACCCCACTCCTTGCTCTTAAAAGCCTGGAACTCTTTTTGGCCACTTTCTTCCTGCTTGGCCAAGACACGCTGAGAGCAGCTCCTTCCCCAACCAGTCCCTGGACTGCCACCCCTGGCTCGCTTGCTCACCCAGACAGTTGTGTCCGTCGTGTGCCAGGTGGAATCCATCATAGCAGGTACACCGGTAATTCCCAGGGATGTTGACACAGTCATGCACACAGCCTGCATTGTCCTCCCGTTCACACTCATCCACGTCTGTGCAGAGAGAGAGCACACTGGAAGATGTTGACGGTCACAGGCAAACAACTATGCCTTTATTTATTTTTTTATTATTTTTTTTTTCAAGACAGGGTTTCTCTGTGTAGTCCTGGCTGTCCTGGAACTCACTCTGTAGACCAGGCTGCCCTCGAACTCAGAAATCTGCCTGCCTCTGCTTCCCAAGTACTGGGATTAAAGGCATGTGCCACCATGCCTGGCTTAGCTATGCCATTTTTAGTTTCATGTATTTTTTTATTATTATTACATCATTCATATAAAGTGCTCGAACGTTCTTTAGTTGTGGTATTACTGGGAAGGAGTGTCATCCTTGAACCAACGCCCCCACTCCCCGGGTCCCAGGAGGCTACTGTAGTTCTCAGTGTATTATGTCAACAGAAAGTAATGTATACTTTGTTCCTGAGAATGCTATTTCCAGGCTACTCTGCAGTGTTTTTATAGCAAGAGATGTGCTTGTTTGTGGGTGAATTCCCACTGGGGTTCACTGGTCCCATCCTTTGCGCATGATATGACAGGTGCTAGTACAGGCTCCTGTCTCGGGGATCTTCGGGCCTTAGCTTTGTAACTGAGGTGTGCCAGCCCCAGACAACTATGAAGGCTAGGAAGTGTTCCCACCAGCACAGCGCGGCTGTGCGATGCTTTGGTGCCCACCCCAACCCTGTGTGCTCTCTGGGAAGATGCGGCCATCCTCCTTGGCCTGTAGAGGCTGTGGGCTCCTGGAAGCCATGGTGCAGGCCCTTCGGTTCCTCCAGGCTCCTCCTGGGACCCCCTCCCTCCCAGTCTCACCTTTTTTTTTTTTTTTTTTTTTTGGTTTTTCGAGACAGGGCTTCTTTGTGTAGCCCTGGCTGTCCTGGAACTCACTCTGTAGACCAGGCTGTCCTCGAACTCAGAAATCCGCCTGCCTCTGCCTCCCGAGTGCAGGGATTAAAGGCGTGCGCCACCACGCCTGGCCCCCAGTCTCACCTTTGCAGTGCTTCCCGTCCCCCGTGTAGCCAGACTTGCAGATGCACTTGTACGACCGTGGGGTGTTCTGGCAGATGGCATCGATGTGGCAATTGTCCGTGCCTTCAACACACTCATCTACATCTGTCAGGGGCAGAGGAGGACAGAACGGGTGTGTCTTGGGTGGGTTTTGAAGGGGCAGTGTGTTCCCCAGGGGCAGTGTCCCTGTATGCCTGTGCACACCTGAGGGTGCACACCTGAGGTCCCCTCGCCTTCCTCTGAACACTTCAAGAATTCAAACAAACCATTACTGCCTCAGAAATACTCAAACCACCACGGTGACAGCGCCACCACTCTCTGAAACTCGCCTCTTCAGTTTGATTAGCACATGTGATGTGTCAGACAGAGCCCAGTGAGGACTAGTTTATCTTTCTTAGCAGTGAACTTGAAGGGAAAGAGATAGGCACAGAGTCACTGGAGATGGTATAGTGATTACTGATAATGTTTTTCTAGATCAGGACACATATAGTCCAAGTTGGCCTAGAACTCATTCCACAGCTGAGGGCGGTCCTCAATGCCTGCTCCCCCTGCCTCCATCTCCCAAAGGCTGGGATTACAGACATGCCCCACCCTGCCCAGCTGCTCTCTAATAATTAAGGAAGAATGGGAGGTGGGGGCTGTCTGAGATCCTCTTCTGCCTCGTGGTCCACTGTAGAACACACCAGTCGTGCCCGGCACAGCACTGCACAGCTGTGATCCCAGCACGCGGTTACAACGGTGCACACAAGAACACATAGGTACGGAACTGGTGTCAAGTGAGTTGTGAAGGTGTGTTTCCCAAAGGCGAAGTCCCCATATGCCCGTGCACACCTGAGTTCCCCTGGCCTTCCTCTGAACGCTTCAGGAATTCACATGAACCCCGAGACCAAGGCAGAAGGACCAGGGGTTCCGGATTAGTGAGACCCTGTCTCAAAAACCCAGAAAAAGATGAAGTCAGCTCCTGACTTCTCCACGGCACCAAGGAGCGTAGAGGGGCAGAGCCTCTCTTGGCCCTGAGCTATCAATGAAAGGACCGGAAACTGGCAGGTGTTGGCCGGGCAGGCACAGCTCTCTGAGCCATCTGACAACAGAGACCCTGCCCCTCTCCTCCTCTATGCCCTAGAGTTCTGGATACTTCTGGACTAACACTCATTGTTCCCTCTAGTAAGTGTGACAGACAGAGCGGAAGAGACTAAAGGAAGAGACTCCTCCAGAGCAGGGGGTGGAGGTGGGGGTAGGGGGCTGGTTAAGGACCTCCAGTGGTCTAGGTGTGGTGGAGTATCACTTGGGAGGCAGAGGCAGGAGGATCTCTGACTTGGAGGCCAGCCTGGACTACAGAGGACTATCCAGGGCTATACTAAGAAACCTGTCTCAAAAAAAAGAAAGAAAGAAAGAAAAAAAAAAGATCGTAAGCAGCTGGGGATAACATCATGGTACCACCCATAAAGAAGTGACGAAGACAAGGTCCTGTGTGGCGGTCATTGCATTCAGAACGACCCAACCAGAATAAGTGACAGAAAACTGAAACTAGCAGGTGCCACGAAGCATCAGGGATGAGCCTCCACTCAGGCTGCACAGCAGAGCCGACTCTCCTAAACATGCCCAAGGCCCCAAAGACTGGACTCAACACATCCGATTCTAGTGAGTGGCTGGGCTTCAGAACCTCTGTCACAGTCTGAGGAGGGAGAGCCCATGTCTCCCTAAAAACTGGAAAAGCAGAGTGTATGGCTTAGAGTGTATGGCTTGGAGTGTATGGCTTGGCGTGTATGGCTTGGAGTGTATGGCTCAGAGTGTATGGCTCGGAGTGTATGGCTGGGAGTGTATGGCTGGGAGTCTATGGCTGGGAGTCTATGGCTGGGAGTCTATGGCTGGGAGTGTATGGCTGGGAGTGTATGGCTTGGAGTCTATGGCTGGGAGTCTATGGCTGGGAGTCTATGGCTGGGAGTCTATGGCTGGGAGTGTATGGCTAGGAGTGTATGGCTTGGAGTCTATGGCTCGGAGTCTATGGCTCAGAGTGTATGGCTGGGAGTGTATGGCTGGGAGTGTATGGCTGGGAGTCTATGGCTGGGAGTCTATGGCTGGGAGTCTATGGCTGTGAGTGTATGGCTTGGAGTGTATGGCTTGGAGTGTATGGCTTGGAGTCTGCCAGTAAAGGCAGAAGCTAGGAGTAAGGCTGCTCTGCCGCCTGAGCAGCGAAGTGGGGTTTGTTACAATGCAGATTCTCAGATCTCATCACGCAATTCAGTGAATCTGGCTCCTTAAGGCCTGGCAAGGAAGCGGCCAAGTGCGCCACACACTGGCAGCTCTGCCATTTGTAGATACAGGTCTGAGTGTTGGGAGGTCGTCTACACTTGCTGCCCACCTCAGCCAAGCTCAGCAGTCATGTGCCTGCCAAGCGGTCACCGAGGAAGAGAGAAGATGGAGAGGAGAGAGGCCCAGTAGTCGAGTTCCTAAGCCAGGTAAGAGAGATCTTGTGGATGGCGCGAGGCTGTTGGAGAATGTTTGACCAACTGATAGAATGGAATCAGAAGCAAGAAATGTCCCGTCTCAATAATGTCACCCGTGAAGACAGCCCCAGGTTATGATCCAGCTCCACCATTTCTCTGGGGAAGTTGTTTTGTTTTTTGAAGAAAGTTTTACTGTAGCACAGGCTGACCTCGAGCTCATGACCCCCTGCTCCAGCCTGCCTAGTGTTGGATATGGTAGGTGCTTGCCATGCCGCCACACCTGGCTCCTCATTTTCCACCCTTCGATTTCCCCCCATACCGTGTGGGATGGTGGCGCCTCCCCAGAAGAGGCCATTCACTTGTTAATCTGTGTGAACAGCCTGAGAAAGTTCATGGGTAGGAGCTTGAGAGGATGAGGCTGAGGGCTGAGCACTGGGGGGGGGGGGGGGGAAGCCGGGTCCCTTCTGGTCGCCATGAGCCACATGTGACCCTTTTCATCTCCAAGACAGCTCTTCAGTCCCACTGGCCTCAGGCCAAATATTCATGGTGGGCTCTGTGCAATAGGGACTGTCCCAAGGGCCCAGACTTCACAGAACAGAAGAGCTAGCTCTGGGGATTCTGAATAAGGAACGCTTCTGGGTCTGGCCCAGAATTATAGAGACTCCTCCAGAAGTCCCTCTCCCGCAACCATCTCAGTGGCGCCTGTTTCCATGTGCTGGGGTTTGGCTCCTGATGCATCAGGCTCTTCCCTTTGTCTCCCCTCAAGTGGCCCCCAGGACCAGAGCAGCGGTGAGGCCAACCACAGCCTGTTGGCTGCCTCAAGCTCTTCCTAGCCTCAGCCATCTCCCTGCTTCCAATGTTTTCTGCTTTGGGAGCTCTGGGAGGTGTCTCACCCTGCTCCTACTCCCTCGGCACCAGCTACTCCCTCGGCACCAGCTACTCCCTCAGCATCAGCTATTCTGCCAGCACCAGCTACTCCCTTGGTACCAGCTACTCCCTCAGCACTAGTTAACCAGTCCCCTGCATCCCACCTTCTTCCCATTTATGTTGCAAGCCCACCCACTTCTGTTTTCCAAGACTGGCTCAGAATTGTCTGCCCTGTCCCCAGTAAGCTCCCAGCCTAAGGGGGGCTCAGCGTGCCCCCCTTTGTGGTTCCCACTGAGCCACTTAACTAACACTCTCATGTAACACAGTTCCACCTCTCCCGTGGCCGTGGCTGAAGTTTTCTGGCCTGAGGCACACAGAAGGGAGACAGGGCCCCAAATCAAATCGTACCCAGCATTTCCACCTCTGCCAGGTCTTCAAAGCTCCTTCTCAGCACACCTGCCAGCCCAGAATAAGTCCTCAGAGGGACCTCTGTGGCGTACACAGGCACCCTCAACGTATCCATCCTCTTAGAAGCTGTTTACCAGCTGCAAGCCAAGCGACACCTTTGGGTGTGAGGTGGTCCTCCGCTCAGGCTGTGCACTGGAATCTGGGGACCTTTGAAGATACATGTATGTCTAAACCCAGGAAGTCGGGACCTCCAGGGCAAGCCTGTCGATCTCTGTCTTTTCCAACTCATGTAAATAAGCTACTTGCCTGAACTGAGAGATACTCTGGAGGCAGCAACGTGCACAACGCATAAGAGATGAGGTTCTAGACTTGAGTGCCACTACACCAGTCCTGGGGCAGGTGTGGACACAGGGAATGCCCAATGGGAGCTTGCTGCTGTCACTCATCCTCCTCAGCAACCTCTTGGATGCTTGCTTCACTCACGTTCACTCGGTGCCATGAACTCCTCGAGGCCACAGCTTCTGGACCTTTGAACCCACAATAACTGCCGGCAGAGCTGTGCACACTTGAGCACTTAGCAAACGGCCACTAGGGACCTGCACAAGGGCAAAGGCAAGCACTGTGCTGGGGACTCTGTCCCCAGTGAGTGGGACAGAGTAACCGTATAATGAAGGAGCTCTGAGGGCATCTGTTAAACAGTGGCAGCCGAGACTGCTACCTGTGTGGTACCCCAGAGAAGAGGCCTGACTCTTTACTCTCCTTTGACCGGTTGGCATTCTGGGGACAGGTGTGTCCTAGGGAGTTTATTCTGAGGAGTAGAGAGCTCACTGGGTAAAGCACCTATTGTGACCCTGAAGGCCCCCAGCTGGGATTCCCAGAATTCATGTCTGAGTGCTCCTCCAGCAAAACGGGAGGTAGAGTCAGGAGAGTCCCCAAACTGCAAGCCAGCTTGCCTAGCGTACGGAGCGGAGCGGTAAACCGAGACAGACACTGTCCCAAACAAGGTGGAAGGTGAGAGCTGACTCACGAGGCTGTCCTCTGACCTCCACGTGGGTGCTGCGGCAGTGTGTCTGCACGTACACACAGATTCAAGAGAGCACAAAGACCGCACCCTGGGCCCTGATGAATCCAGGGCTAGAAGAGACTGCAGATGGTGGTGGATGGGAGGAGCGTGGGTTCCTTTGTTACCCTCTTGGGGAGCAGCAGGCATGGTTTATTAAATGGATGAGGGAGCACCTACTGAGGTTATCCTGGGAAAGAACCAACAGCAAGTGTAAAGACAGAATCCAAGACCACCCGAGAGAGAGAGAGAGAGAGAGAGAGAGAGAGAGAGAGAGAGAGAGAGAGAGAGAGAAGAAGAGAGATCTCGCC
>NC_034610.1:23119781-23135674 GCF_900095145.1 Mus pahari | reverse complement strand
GGGGGGGGGGAGGGAGGAAGGAAAATACCAAATGACAGGCCGCCAGCAGGCAGAGGAGAAGGTCAGATGGAGAGGGTAAAAAGCCAGCCCTCAGGACTAAAGCTTACCGATATGAATGAGTTCAGTAAAACTGGCCAAAGCCCAAAGCTACCAGTCATTAGGTGTCTCAGCGTTTGTCAAAACTCACCCCTTATCTTCCTCCCACCTCGTGCCCCCTGAGTCAGGCCAGAGTGCAGGCTGGCAGGGAAGAGAGGCCAGTCTGCACACAGAAAGGCAATGTCCTTCTTTGCCCAGGTGAGTAGCCCATTCATCCCCTGCAAACATCCTCAGGGCTGTGTTTCCACCTCTCCCTGAGCTGCAGCAATCCAGACTCCTGTCTCCCCAGGTCTGGGCCTCCCGTAAGTCCTGCCAGCCTGCCCCAGAGCGGCTCCGCAGTTTCCAGCCCTGACAGGAACTCTTTCTTACTGAGTGGTCATGTGCCCACACCCGCACGCTGAAGCAGGCTGGGGCGGCAGAGACCAGGGTGGGTTCTGGCAGCAAAGCTCCTCCACCTCCATCTTCTCCAGAGGATGGGAAGCCGTGCACTCCCCTCCCCCACCCTCAGTCCAAGGCTCTGGATCAAGCCACTCTGCCCCTCTCCTCCAACTAAAACAAAACGCACACGTTCACCCACTGCCTCCCCACCCCCAGTCACCAGCGTGCCACGCACACACGTGCTCACACAGTCACGCACATGCACGCTCACACACCCCAGTAGTGCGCAGCTCACCTTCCCAAACTCACACTCAGGCCTGCCTCCATTCACAACAGGTCCTAGCCGCTCACATCTCAAACCGGTTCTTATGATCTCAGATTCCAGAAGGTTCCAGAAAGCAATCTGATCTGAGAGTCCCTGATGACTCTCGCCTCGCTTTACCTGTCGTGGTTGTGGCTCCCATTCCACCCTACAGAGACTCAGGGGAATGAGAGGTGACAGGAGGGGGTGGGGGGAACACAAAATGTATTCTCCCAGCTCTGGGCTTTCCCCACACCTAAGCCATGCCAGCAAGCTTTGGAGTGAGGTCAAGGGGTTTCTGAAAACTTTCTTAAAATTAGGATGAGCTTAAGGAAACAGATAAAACAGGCTCTAAGAGCGGGGTCTGTCCATCTGTCCTACTGCTCTCTCCAGTAGGGCCGTGGTGGGGCACAAGCAGTAGCAGCTGCCCAAGGAGCCACCCGCACCCGCTGACACGTTACGGTTTTCATTTCATATTTTAGAGGGAGGGGCTAGGAGGAACAGTCCCCTCACTGTGGACGCCGGCCACAGGAGCCGAGGGAAGCAGGGAGGAGAGGGAGCTGCCACATTAAAGAGGAAGAGAGGGGTGGGGAGAGGAGAGAGACACATGCTCCCAGACAGAGACGCAGAGACAGAGAGACACTGTTCAGGGTGCCGGATGAACGCCCAGGTCTCAGGGACGGTGTGATTGCTAAATGGGTGATTTTCTCAAAACTCTATCCCTAACAAGGAAAGAAAACTAGCAGGTAAAGTGGACGGCCAACCTGGCTGTCCCAGAGCCTGCCTAGGGACAGGGCCAGTTCCCCTGGAGGCCCCAAGACCTTTTCATTCAGTTGCAACCTGAGCCCTAAAGTGAGGATTAGGTCTTTTTTTAAGATAGCTGTCCTGCCATCACTACCCCACCCCCACCCCCACCCCACCCCCCAAAAAGCAAAGCAAATTAATGCTTTTAAGTTTACAATTACCTTGGTTATCCAGTCTGTCTACTTTAAGACACACAGACAGGCACTTGAAAACCACTCAAAACCCATGTATACAGCAAGCTCACCGCTCACCCACCCACCCCCCAGTCCCACCAGCTGACCCACCCACTCATCCACTGGGACAAAACCTTCCTTAGGCATTTCTGATTAAAGAACCAGGTCTTCGTAGTCGCAGTGGGTCAGCAGTATACCAGTGCCGGTGTCCCCAGTGTCCCCGTCTAGATGTCCCTCCTGCTCCCTCTTTTATACTTAAGCTCATGCCCTCGTTCTTCAACTCCCGCATGGCCTTATGCCTCCCAGGGACACAGATGTCCCAGGTGTACAGAAGTTCTCTTCAGGACACTTGCTGAGGGAGTCTGTCACATCCAGACCCTCTAGAGTGACACTGAAAAGCCCCGGGCATCCAAGGCCAAGTCCCCAGCTCTGGTGATAGATGGGAGGTGTCGAGGGGGCACAAGAAACCTCCCGAAGGAAGCCCACAGCACTATGGGTAAACCTTCGAGGCTCAGACCAAATAGTTCCCATCTCCCTCTGGAACATCTACCTGCAAATTCGAGTCCAGCAAACCTGTGGTTAGGCAACCTTTGACCGACAGACTTCCTGAATGGTGGGGTTAATGAGAGGTTCCCTTCTAATCCCAGCTAGACTCAGAAATCCTAAAGGGGGTGGGGGTACAGTAACTGCAACCCCATCGGGGCAGGTGTAGCCCATGACTGAGGTCAGCAGAGACCCTGAGGGTATCGCCTCTACTGCAACTGAGTGTCCCCCAGTACCTAGTGGGGTGTCCAATAGAAGAAGGTGCCCTTGAGTACCCAGCTCCTCCCATCCCCGGTAGATGGGCTGGTCTCCAGGCTTGAGAATTTTGGTTCCCCAACACCTGTCCCATTCAGGGGTCTCCAGCTGCACCTGGAGCCCCTTTAATAGGCGGCTTCTCCTCCTGCCCCCCCCCCAGCTCCTGCAGACACTGGCTCCAACTTGAAAGAGGCCCTTATCTTGTCTCTAGATTACTGCACGAAATCTGTTCCTTCCTCAGACTAAACTCCCTAGCTAATTCCATGTTATGAGTAAGTCAGCATGCACTACAAAAGCCAGCTTTGTTTACGAAAACACACAAGCAAATCCTCTGTGGGGAGAGGGGCTGTTCCAGGCGGCGGCGGCGGCAGCGGGCTGTCTGGTAGGAAGGCTGCAGAAGCGGCAGTTTGGGGCTGGAAGGAAGTGAGGGTGGGGTCTGGTACTTGACAGCTGAGGGTCTCTCGTGTTTGGTTATGTTAATGGACAGGTCTGAGGGGCAAGGGAAGAGGCAGTGTTTTGGGCGAGGAGGGAGGTGTTGGCCTTCTACCAACAGTGAAAAGCTGCTGGCATATCCCAGCTTAAGACTCAACGCCCCCTCCCGCCTCCAGCCTCCCCCCCCCACACACACACACACTGACCCGACTGACTGACTGCCAGACAACTCGACGACTTCCTCAACTCCCAAGTTCAACTTTCCCCCTGACTCAGACACCTCTTCATCCCCTGGCTGGCTTCAGGAAGCCCCGGGACAATAGGCAGAATCTACCTCCCCAGGCAAAATCTTGCTAAGAGGAATTTTCTTTTTGTCCATATAAATCTCTTTTGGGAGAGGACAGCGTGGGGGGAGGGGTACAGCAGGTCAATGGGGGGAGGGGAGGCTGTCCCCAGAGAACTGTGGAACACCAGCCTGGTTTCTGCCAGCGCAGCCTTGGGACTGGCTGGCCAAGGAGCTCGGGGTCAGGGACCGGGGCAGGAGGGCCTCCCAGTCTCTCTCTAATTCCTAGAGGGATCTGTCAGAGCTCCCAGCCTGGAATTTTACTTTGTTATTTTAATGCAATTCTGACCTGGATTTAAATGGAATTGGAAACCCCAGGCCTTAATAAATAAATATTATGATAAGAAATGAAAGCCATGCGAGACGAAAGGGATCCCCCCTCAAAGGCAGAAACGCAACGTTCCTGCCAGAAGGCAGTCACAGACATTTTCTCCTACTGCCCCTACTATTCTGTGACAAGCAGTCGGTTTCACCGCGAAAGAGTCTGTTTTTCTTTAACATCCTTCGACTTGATAAGACGGTAACTTCGAAATTTCGGCCTGACTCTGCCTCATGCGGGCAGGGGAGGAGGTTACGAAGCGTATAGCAGGGTTGAAAACTTCCTTCCCTCAGTCTCAAGCTCCAAAGTGAAGTCCCTGGCAATGTTTGAGAGAAGATTTTCTCTGACCTCGGAGGAAGATGCTAGATGGTGGCAGGGAAGCCGGCAGAAGTGCATGCATGCTCCCTTCTGCTGGCGCCCCCCACCCCCCCTCAGGCGCCTGTCGCGCAGCGTCCTGGCCGAAGAGTCGGGGGGCACAGGGCCGGGTCTTGACAGCCACGCACTTCTAGACACCTGCCCTGGTGGCTCGGGCCCCACCGTCCGGCCGCCCCTCTGTCCCGCCGCCCCACAATCCCGCACCGCGCCTCCCTTACCTTGCGCAGCTTTGCCATGCTGGGCGGCGCGCGCGTGGACCAGCAGGACGAGCAGGCAGAGCCCGGGGACGCGCCCCGAGCCCATGGCCTGGAGCTCCGCGCGGCGGGGCCGCGGGGGTGTCGCAGCCCCGGGGAGGGCGCGAGGAGGAGGGGGAGGGGACTGGAAGGCGCCCCGCAGAGGCTCCGGGCCGGGCGTGGGGAGCGCGCGGTGGGGAGCGCGGGCAGGCGCGGGGCGGCGGCCCGAGGGGCGGCCCGGGCTATCGCACCCGACGCCCAGCTTCGCCCGCGGGGAGCTGAAGCCTCAGAGCGAGCGCGCAGAGCCGGAGCTGGGACCTGAGAAAGGGGAGGGGAGACGTAGCGCCTAAACACGCCCTTTCTGCCTCTTTCTTCCTCCCTTGCTTTCTCGTCTCCCGGGCTCCGTCTGTTTTTCTTCGCCTTTCTCCTCCTCCTCCTCCTCTTTCTCCTCCTCTCCTTGCTCCTTTTCGTTTTCTTCCTCCTCCCCTTCCCACTGCCCCTCCTGCTTCTCCTCTCCGTCCTCCTCCTCCTCCACCTCCTTTTTCGTGCCCTTTTTTTTTTTTTCTTTCAAAGGGGGCCTCGGCGTGGCGGCCGCTCCCCCTGCGCGCCCGGGCGCGCGGCCCCCTCCCCAGGCTGCCGGGCCGCTGCCTGCAGGAATTTACAATCCGGCGCTGGGGGAGCGGGCCCGGTCTCCATGGAGACGGCTTCCCCGGGAGCAGGGAGGTCAGGCGCAGACCGCGCACAATCAATGGATCAATGCAAGCCCCCGCTCCGCTCCAGACCAAACAGCACCGGGGCTCCGGCTCGTCCGCTCTCTCCCCGTGGGGAGCTAGCGGGGGAGCCGAGGGTGCGCCCCCCGCGCTCGCACGCCAGGAGGGCCGAGCGGCGAAGGTCTGCACGCGCACCTCGGCGGGGAGACAAAGAGGGCGCGAGGTGTCGAGGAGGCTTGGAAGGGCTGCACCTCGGAACAGAGATGGACTGGGACTCCGGGCCAAGGAACGTCCTCCGAACCTTTAGCCCTAAAGTCACTCCCACCCTCTGGACACAATCCTCATACTCAGATGAGTCCCGGCTAAAACTGCCCGGCTCCAAGGGCAGGCTCTGTGGGCGTTGAAGGTAGCCCGCTGAGACGCCCTTCTCGGCGTGGCTCCCATATGCACTGTCTAGTGCTCAGCACACCGGCAGAAACTACCCCGCAATCGTCTTGAGCACACACAAAGGCTCTGTACAGTCTCTCCAAACCGGCTTCCAGTGCTAACCTCACTGGCAGCAGAGGTTAGGTTTAAAGTAGAGACACTCTGCCTGCCGAGGGAGCAAGTTCCCCCGGGGCCTGGACACTGTCCCCCTTCCCCTATCCCTTCAGTCTCTCTGAGCCAATTGTACCAGGCCTCAGAGCCCTGCCTGCTTCAGAGCCAATTTTGTGCAGAAAAAAAAAAAAAAAAAAAAAAAATCCCAGGGTACCCAGGAAAACTGGGCAATGACCAAGGTCTCCCTAAAGATGACTCAGTCCTCAAACCCTTGGCATTGGCAGCGGGCTTCAGCTGGGGTGGGGGGTGGGCTCTGTCAGCAGCCGCCTGCCTACCCTGGGGAAGAGCTGAGCCCTCCCTTTAGCAGGGATTAAATGAAAGGGTAAGAGAATGAACAGAGAAAGGCTTTGACTTCCCAGTCCCGGCTCCTGAGATGCCTCTTGGCTTCCGGTCCCATCCCGATGGGCCTCAGTTTCCCCAGCTAGAAAAGGAGGATGGGCTTATTGGGCCAGAGGATGCTGAGGGGACGCTGTCCCTGGAAAGCCAGGAAGAGGAACCCCCGAGGCCCCTTGTACAATGCGAGAGATGGCGCGGGCGAGGTGAACACACAGGTCATGGGAATGGAGTGGAGGCCACAGAAAGGTTGGTCAGATGACCCCCTACAGGGTCCCTCCCAACCCTGTCACTCCTGAGATTCCTTCCACCCCCATTCCTCTGGCAAACCCCTCCCTCTGGAGCAGCCTTGCCTGCTGCCACCAATTATGTGGAAGCCGGGAGAACAAGTTCAAACTTGTCATTCTCTTTGCCCCAAACAGAGAGAGAGAGAGAGAGAGAGAGAGAGAGAGAGAGAGAGAGAGAGAGAGAGAGAGAGAGAGAACTGGGGGTAGCCAGACAGACAGTGCCTGGGGAGAACTGGAGAGAGCCGAGTCGCCCCAAGGTAGGGAGGGAAGATTGTCTCCAGCCCTGCTTGCCTTCATCTCTGCCTTCTTAGAATCCTGTGTGCACCGTTCTGCATCATGAGGCAGGCCCGGTGTGCTGCTGCCCGCTCCTCCCACCCCACAGCTAAGGTGGGCATGGAGGGCTCTCCAGGAGCCTGAGAGGAGTTCCTGGACCCCCTGAACATCGCTGCCCCCCTGGAGTCTTGGGTGGGAGTGGCGGTGAGTGGCCAAGCCCTTCCAAGCTACCCTGTCCTCTGGAAGCCCTGTTTGACTACAGTCCCTTCTCTTCCCACTTCCTAGTTGCCCTCGGACCATCCTCTCTGCCCTCTACAACCCAGGGAGCTTCTCCCAAGCGTCTGCTCTCTGCCCACCCCCACCGCCCTCCTCCGCCCTCCAGAAGATTCTATTCAGGTAGTAGCAGGAGGTCTAGCCTGGGCACTGTGAGTTGGGGTGAGGCCACATTGCCCTCTGCTCTGTCGATTAACACAGATTTCTGCAAACTTACACTTAGAGCACTAAGAAGGAGCACGGAGCTGTGAGCTGCCTAAGACGGAGTGTCTGGAGTCCCCCGGGCGCCTCCCCACTCACTGCTCAGCTGTATTTTTAAAATTTACCTTTAATTAATTTATTTTGTTCACTGCCTCCCACCCCCAAGGGCTGCCATGACAGGTGACCATCCCTACATCCAGGAAGGTTGCCATCTGATTTTGAACCTCATCTCTCTAGCTGGTGAGATGTATTGCGTTCACAAACTTCTCTGGTAAGAGCGTCGTCGTCCTCTGGGAGGCACCTAGCTAATGTATCCAGGGTCAGATCCTTTTAGGGGCACCCTTATTCGAACAACCCAACCCCATGCAGGGACCAACCCTGCTCTGTCACTGTCACCGTTCTCAGCCTTGGCTCAAAGGCTATCCTGACCCATGGCGGTATCCTGACAGGCGGTAGTGTCCCCGGGAGAACGGGTACAAGCCAAAATGGGCCGTCCCATCACCAGTGTCAAGAGGCAAGCTTCCATTTTACAGCCAAGGCTGTCCTAAAACTCAGACCAGGCTGGCCTTGAACTGGGAGATCCTCCTGCCTCTGCCTCTGCCTCTGCACCCTGCTGCTATGGGTTCTGTAGAAGAACTGGGTCCTCACCTGACCCCTGGTGGCGTCTCCTCAGCCCTTGGCCCAGTAACCTCCGACCTGCTTTATTTTCTCCTCTGACCAGAGACATAACAGCCTCCCGGGGTTCGGGGGTTCACAGCGGGAGACACCTGGCACACTAAGGCATCTGACAGAGGTCAGTTACCACCTCCAGCACCAGGGCTGGAACAAAGGGCCCCAGTGTTGGGTGGGTGAGCAGTCTATCAGTGCCTGGGACGAATCGGCCCGGGGTCAGGATAGGCTTTGATGTTTGGGGTACTGGCAAGGTCACTTGGGCTAGTGTCTCACCACCCCTAACAGGTCCCTGTCTGTCACACATGCATTCCAGTGCACTGCCTTTCTCTGTGGCCTTCCACTTTACAGAGAACACAGAGGAGCTGACCTGACCCTCCTGCCCTGCCTCCTCGTGCCCCATACCCCACCTTAGGAAGACGCAGATGCCGGACTCAAATTAGAGCCACTACTCACTGAGGATGGCTTGCATACCAACCCTTTACCGCACAGCACACTCCACCCAAGGCCTTCGAGGCAAGAATTTCAATTAAAACCTCAGCGCTTTATACAGGTGTTGAACTTAGGTCGCCCCCCACCCCACCCCCCATGCTAGGCAAGCTCTCAGTGATCACATTTTGTTTAAAGCCTACGTAAGTTCTCAGGGAAGCCTTGAACTCACACTGCAGCCCACGATGGCTTTAAACACGTGATCTCCCTGCCTCTGCAGAGCAGCTGGGCTTGCAGGCCTGAACTACCATGCCTGGGTGCAGTCCCATTCACGTTGATAGGAAAACTGAGGCCCTGGCAGACTGACTTGCATTACAAAACCAGAACAAAAGCCAGGAGAGGGGTGAAGACATCACCCACTACCTAGGTCAGCTGATGTGAGAGGTCATGTGATATGCCCAAGGTCACGTGGCGTCTGTAAAGGTGAAGCCAGAAGCAGGACCCATCTCTCCTTTGATCTTAGACCTGCACCGTTTGCTCCACGGTCAGAGTCGTCTGTCAGAGGCCTCTCTTGCTTTCCCTCTTCCTTGTGCTTTGACAGCCACTGTCCATGTCAGGATGCCGTGGGATGGTTGTCTCTTAGCCCATGGCACTGACCTATGCTTGACAGTGAGAGAATTAGGAACTGTGGTGCCGCTCTGAGGTTCAGTGGTTAGCGCCTTTGTTCTGCATTCGCAAGGGCCTGGGGTTCAGTCCCCAGTACCACATAAAACAGAGGCACCATGGCTCACACCTGCTACCACAGTACACAGAGGCAGGCACACAGGCAGGACAGGGATAGATGGATCGTTGGATGGTTAAGGGTGCTTGCAGCCTTTGCAGAGGACTTGAGTTCGGTTCCCAGCATCCACACAAGGTGTCTCACAACTGCCTGTAACTCCAGCTCCGAGGGCACACACTCAGATCACACTCGCATGTGCATAATTAAAGATAAGATAAAGTCTTTAAAGAAAGAGAGAAGAGAGGGAGAGAACTGAGTTAGCCCTGGTGGGGGTGAAGAGCCCAATGGACACCAAAGTCTAGGATCTTAGCGGCCGAGGACACAGTGTCCCAGTGACCTTGAAGGGCCCAGGAGGACAATACCAGAGTCATAGGAGACAGGAACCCAAGAGGGGCTTCCTGGACAAGGTGTCAGCCCTACCTTGATGAATTTTAAGAAGATGGACATAAATACGTAAATAGAAATATGGACACAAGTCAATAGAGGGCAAATAGAAGCTCATGGCCAAAAAGGAAAGGGGGGGGAGGAGGAGGAGGAGGAGGACAAGAAGGAGGAGGAGGGAGAGGAGGAGGACAAGAAGGAGGAGGGGGAGGAGGAAGGACAGGAGTAGGAGTAGGAGTGAGAGGAGGAGTGAGAGGAGGAGGACAAGAAGGAGGAGGGGGAGGAGGAAGGACAGGAGTAGGAGTAGGAGGAGGAGGAGGAGGAGGAAGGGGTCATCATTAGGTGGCATCCAGGTGGCCCTGATCAGAGATGGCTCAGGATGGGCAGAACCAGTGTGTCCCAATCCTAGGTTCCAGGATCCACTCGCCCCAGCCCTTAGCCCTTAGAGCGGTCACAGATGGCTCTGCCAGGATACGGAGAATCAACCTGGTGCCCTACACCTATCCTAACCTTTCTTCTGCACATTTAGTACTCAGGTCTCCTCACCCCAGAGTCTAAGCCCCCTCCCTGACCGGTTTCCTGTACCTGAATTAAGGCTTCCTCTCCGCAGATATTTGCATGAAGGAACTTTTAACCTCCAATGGCCAGGCCTATCTCCGACCACCCCAGAGACAACGCCTGTCCCCCAAGGCAAATTTGTTCCCCAGTTTCTGCTCGCCACCGCTGCTGTGTCCCCTGTTTCTCCAGCCAGCACCCCTTCCGCTGCATGGACCTGCTCACCCCATAGATCAGCTTCCACTGAAGATCCCTCCCCCTCCTAACACAGTGTGACTCTCAGCAGAACCCACACCAACCTCACTGGCTCCAGGGTTCCAGCAGGAGCCTGCCTGTGCTTGGTCCTGACCGGGCCACCCCTCGCTCTAGCGGCAGCATGGTTCTGCCATTTCCCCAGGAGCCTAGGTCTCCAGTGGCTTCCACATGCATTTTCACATCCTGGGCTGCCTGCCAGGCCTTATCAAAGCTCGGCCCAACTGCGTCATCCCAGGGCCTCTGGTACAATTTTCTCTCCCATCTTGGAAGCCCCTCTGGATCTTCTCCTGGCCAGTTTCATGTTAGAGCACTTGGCATGTGGAACTTGGATACCTCCTCCCCCAGCCCCCTTCCTCCTTCCTGACCTTTCGTGATGGAGAGCCTGGGTAGCAAAAGGAATATAAGCAGGGCCATCTGCTAGTCAGTCCTGAGCGGAAATCCCTGCCTGGCCGGTGGGGGGACTGGGAGAGACCCCTCCTCTCTAATCTGTGCGTACTCACCTAGGAACTAGATTTAGACTTGGGGTCAAGAGAGGGTGCACAGGGGGTGTGGCACATGGGAACCCTTTGGCCCCCCGACCTCTTGGCTCTTCCTGTCCAGTCTGCAGGCCCCTCTCTAGGTCTCCCCACTTTTTTTTTTTTTTTTGCAGGCTCCTATATTTTTGCCTGCTTAGAGTATTTTTCTATTTGAAAATTTTTAAAAATATTTATTTAGTTCTTTTGAGACCTTGTTTTTCTGATGTTTTGTTCATTGGTTTGGTTTGGTTTGGTTTGGTTTGGTTTGGTTTGGTTTGGTTTGGTTTGGTTTGGTTTGGTTTGGTTTTTCGAGACAGGGTTTCTCTGTATAGCCTTGGCTGTCCTGGAACTCACTTTGTAGACCAGGCTGACCTCGAACTCAGAAATCTGCCTGCCTCTGCGGTGTGTGCCACCACTCCCGTTTGTTTGTTTGTTTGTTTTGTTTTGTTTTGTTTTTTTACATAGCCCTGGCTATCTTGGGCTTCACTCTGTGGAGCAGGCTGGCCCTGAAATCACCAGATCTGGCTGCCTCTGCCTCCCATGTGCCTTTGAGACTGAATCTTCTGTTGTCCAGGGTGGCCTCCATATAGAGCCCAGGATGGCCCTGGATTTCCTACCCCTCTATCTCCATCTCCCCAGGGCTGGAGCTTCAGGGGTCCCGCATCACCATACCCGATTGATGAGGTGCTGGGGAGGGGACACAAGCCTTTGCGCATGCCATGGGAGTGTTCTGCCGACTAAACCACATGCCCAGGCTTCAGTGGTAGTTTTCAAAATGTCAAGATGAACTCAACCTGTCCCTTATTCCTGTCATCACCTGTCCCTGCCCTGCCTACTTCCTAAGCTGAGCTGAGTGACCCATGACCCTACTCGGTGATCACAACTGAGCAGAGTCTTTAGCACTGATGGCCCTGAAGTCCATCCCTTCTCTCTGTCCTGAACCTGCAGTGACCCCAGGATCCATCGCCAGACAAGGTGACTTTCTTTTCTTTTCTTTTTTTCTTTTTTCTTTTTTTTTTTTTTAAATAAAAGATTTATTTGTTCTACGTATGTGAGCACATTATCTCTCTCTTCAGATACCCCAGAAGAGGGCATCAATCCCATTACAGATGGTTGTGAGNCACCATGTGGTTGCTGGGAATTGAACTCGGGACCTCTGGAAGAGCACTCAGTGCTCTTAGCCACTGAGCCACCTCTCCAACCCCAGGGTGCCTTTCTGGTGCCTCAGCATGGTGTGGTGGCTCCCCAGGCCATCTCAGAACCTTTCTCTGTGCTGATGTTAGTTGCCACTCTTCTGAGCTCACTTCCTTCCTCCCAGGCCACAGCATACCCAGAACATGACAAGTTCCCACCAGTCAGTGACCACTGCTGTCCTGAAATACCCAGCTTCAGAGACATCTAATCTTTGAAGCCATCTTGCTACTATAGCAGATCAAAACTCAGTGGCCCTACACACACACACACCACGAAGCCCTGGTCATGTTGTACTTGTTGGCCTTCCACAGGTCTGCCAGACCTCTGAGGGCAGAGTGATTTTTGGTCTCCACTGTAGCCTCAGCTTCAAACACATGTCTTCCAGTGATGCTAAACAGATCAAGATGGCTGTGGTGGGACCTGTCTGTCATCTAGGCAATGTGTTCAAGTTCATCTTTAGATATCAGGGCAGCCTGGGCTACACGAGATCTTGCATCAAAATTAACCACACACAAAAAAAAAAAAAGTCATGAAGGAACAAGGGATGTTCACAGGAACCCTCAGTATAGGAAAAGCAGTCCTTCCTGTGGTCTCCCTGCCTCTCACCAGCTTGGAGATGACACAGATCACCCACCTAACAGGCATAGGGCAGCAGAGCATCCACAGAGTGGAGAAGACCCGTAGCCAAATAAAACCGGGGAGATGCAGGGGATTCTTGTATTCCAGAAGACAAAGATGGGAAGCTAGAACCTTCCAAGACAGACATCAGAATGACCCCAAAGTTTGGAGAACTGGATGATGACTGCCTGGATTCAATAATCAGAGGCAGGAGACTGGACAGGAAGAAGCCTCACCAGAGACCTGGGGTCAGAGAAGACAGAGCCAGCCCCTTAGATGGTTCCCAACTGAGCTATGGGCAGGCAGAATCCTAAGTGGGGGCCTCTGAGATTCCCCACTGCTCTGCCAAAATCTGCATACGGACACTTAAGACATGGCTGCAGACAATCCTTTTGTGTGTTTGAGAAAGCATCTTAGATGGCCCAGGCTAGCCTCCGACTCTCTATGTAGCTAAGGCTGACCTTGAACTCCTGATCGTTTCACCTCTGTCTCCCAAGCTCTGGGATTCTCAGAACATGCTACCATGCTGGTTTATACAGAGGTAGGGACTCCGTGTATGCCCTGGGGCTTTGTGTGGGCTAAGAACCTTCCAGCAGCCAAGCCACATCTCCATTGAGTCATTTCTTTGAGATGAGCTGCCCCCTGGGTCTGCCCCTTTGAGCGCACATATAAATAACCCCCATACGGAAGGTTATAGGTCCCTATGTCTCACCCCACGCCCCTTTCCCTTTCAAGAAAAAGATGGAGGGGCAGCATGGAACCTCTGCCCCTACCAATCACACAGTCTTATGGGTGTTGGCTTGAAAGGGAAGATGGAGGGGGCAGTGGGGTGTTCACGAGCAAGCTTCAATAGTGCACAGAGGGCAGCTGGAGAGCTTCTGGGAGCTCGTACTGCCTTCTCACAGGAGAGCCATGGACCCAATAGTCCTTCTAGAAGCATCTGAGAAAACCAAGAGAGGCGTGGGCATGTCTGCTCTGGATGTTGGTATTGTTACAAACCTTAGCCTTTTTTTTTTTTTTTTTTTTTTTGCGAAAGGTCTCCTTATTGATTTAATATTTATTTTTCTTTGAGACAGGGTAACCCAGGCTGGCCTCAGCCTCAGCCTCATCCCCGACGGGTTCTGGGGCTTCTGGGATGGCAGGTGTGTGCCCCACATCCTGACCCTGTCCTTCAAGCTTACTTGGCAGAACTAAGCTGGGGGTTCCCTGGGGTTCTACTCTGATCTAGGAAAATCCAGTGTGTAGGAAGTCACAGTGAGCTGGGGAGTAAGCTCTTCCGGGTGTTCCTGACCTCAGAGCACTGCATTGCCTAAGCATCAGGGGCAAGCGCCCAGGTCCAGAGTGCTTTCCGCCCCTGGTCTGGCACCGCTGAGCTGAAGCGGGAGCGTCCTCTAAGCTGCGATGCCGACCATCACCAGTAGGTGCCGCTGTCCAACATTCCATCCTCCGGCCCTCGGGTGAAGTTTTTAATGAGACCCCGGAAGCCTCCCCCAAGGACCTCAAACACATTTGCAAGTGCATTTTAGAGACCAGTGACGTATTCTCAAATCGGGGAAGCGAAGACGCATTCATTGTAATGTTTCTTTATAACCACTGCTTGATCTTTAACCGACTGTTGCGTGCCAGGGACTTAAAGGACGCCGAGATTCTGGGTAGGAGAGAGAAACACACATAGGACTAATTAGCCTGTGGGGCAGGTCGTGATGGCGTCCATATAACGGAAGCATCAACATAAAATCCTAATGAGGTCATGAAGAAGACGGATGGGTTGTATCTGAAGGCATGGAGCTTAAGGAGAGACAGTTTAATAATATCTGCTCTCAGAAGCGCTTGAGGTCCTCATCTGTGCAGCTCGGGGAAGAGAGGAGAAGGGCAGGTGGCAGGAACCAGGTGAGCAGGGCTTGCGGGAGGAGAATGTCTCCCAGAAATTAATAATGGGATTCAAAAAGACACGTATGGGGCTGGGGGAGCCAGTGGTTAGAGCGCTTGCTTACTGCGCATGGAGACCCAGGTTTAGTCCGTAGCACCACAGAAAGCCCACCTGGTGGCGCACACTCGGGAGGTGGAGGCAGGAGGATCAGTTCAAGGTCATCTCCAGGTACTGAGTGAGTTTGAGGCCAGCCTGGGGTGTGTTAGACCCTGTCCGGCCCTGTGTATGTATGGCAGTCAGGTGCAGGGGAGAGAAACTTAAGAGGGATAAAGGCGTTCTGAGACAGGATGAGCCTGCGGAACAGTGGGAAGTGGGGGCTGACACTGCTGGACCAGCTTAAAAGCCGTATTTCCCTGCATTCAGGTGGCAGAGGCAGGTGGATCTCTGTGAGTCCAAGGCTAGCCAGGACCACACAGTTAAACCGTATCACAAAACAACGTCATTATTATTGTGTGTCCCGGAGGGTATGTGTGCGCCGTGCACAGAGGTCAGCGTTGCTCTCTCTCTCCTGCTGCAGAGTGAACTCAGACCCTCAGGTTTCCATGGCAGCTGCCTTTCCCTGCTGAGCCTCGATGGCCAGGGAGGAGGTGGAAAGAGAAGTCACCGATGGAGACAGAGAGATGGGGACACAGAACGTGCCGGGAAGAGACCTCTGGCTTCTCAGGCCTCCGGCTTCGGGGCTGGCAGACTGCTTAGGGCAGTGTGCAGTGGGCTTGTCAGCGTCTTCTTCTGGGCCCGTTTGTCTGGCAAGGAGCATGTCTGCGGGAGAGGCTGACACATAGACAGTGGCCTCCTAACTGGCCTCTGGCTGGTAGGATTCTGTCATGAGGATTTGTGGGTACCAGAGCTGGCCTCTCGGTGTCCCTGTGAGAGGCCTCTATGTGTGAGCTAAGTCAGCTGTGTCCCTGTCTTACACATTCTGGTAGGGAAGAATTAGCCCTGAGGCTCCTCTCCATGAAGCCAGGATGTCCTGCTGAGCTGGGGAGCCCACAGAGAGCCATAGCTTCCTCCCCCCAGCCTCTGCTTCCACAGGCCTTGGAAGTTAACCTCACATGCACTGGTGCCATTAATGAGACCAGGGATCCTTCCCGTGCTTGGGTGGCTGCAGCTCTTGTTCATGGAAGAACAGATTTCTTGGCACTGCTGGGGTGTGGACTTTTCCCTCCTAAATTTTAAGGGCCCATTATCAACATCAGATGCTCCTGGCTAACAGGGAGTACCTGGGACACTGGCCTCAAGAGCTCCCATTGGTGGGTGTGTGCACAGTGGGTGTGTGCACAATGAGAGTGTGCATTGTGTCTGGATGGTGAGTGTGTGCATGGTGGGGGTATGTAAATGGCGGGTGTGTGCACAGTGAGTGTGTGCACAGTGGGTGTGTGGATGGTGGTTGTATGCACAGTGGATGTATGCACAGTGAGTGTATGCATGATGGGTATGTAAATGGTGGGTATGTGTAGTGGGTATTTGCATGTGAGTGTGTGCACAGTGGGTGTGTGGATGGCGGGTGTGTGCACAGTGAGTGTGTGCACAGTGGGTGTGTGGATGGCGGGTATGTGCACAGTGAGTGTATGCACAGTGGGTGTGTGGATGGCGGGTATGTGCACAGTGAGTGTGTGCACAGTGGGTGTGTGGATGGCGGG
>NC_034610.1:23114556-23119766 GCF_900095145.1 Mus pahari | reverse complement strand
ATGTGCACAGTGAGTGTGTGCACAGTGGGTGTGTGGATGGTGGTTGTATGCACAGTGGATGTGTGTACAGTGGATATGTGCATGTGGTTGTGTACAGAATGAGTGTGTGCACGGTGTGTAGATGGCGAGTGTGTACAGTAGATACGTGCATGTGGTTGTGTACACAGTGGGTGTGTGGGTGTGTGAGGTCAGAGAATGGCTTTCAGGAGTTGAGCTTAGTGGTGAGTCCTTTACCCAAGGAGCCAGCACTCCAGAGGCAGAGGCAGGTGGATTTCTGAGTTCGAGGCCAGCCTGGTCTACAGAGTGAGTTCCAGGACAGCCAGGGCTACACAGAGGGAACTTGTCTCAAATAAACTAAAAAGGGATCGTGAAGCTAAGAGAAGTTTTCACCAGATTAGGTGTTTCAGCCCAGCCCTTTGGCTTTTATTTTGACATGGGTCTCCTGTGTCCTAAATTTGTTATGCTGATAACCTTGAACCCCACCCTGCCTCTACCCTCACATGTGGGAGATCACAGTTGTGAGCCAAGGTGGCCACTTTGTTTCAGCCTGTGACTTCCCCATAGAAGAGCCCAGGTTGCTTCCGTTTAAGGGCTTCACTCCCTTGTTAAAAATGGAAATATACTGACCCTTGTGAGTCATATATATATATATATATATATATATATATATATACATATATAATTGGGCTCATGCCTCTGCCCCCGTCATATACAAACCTTTGCCCCTAGTGTCTGTTTTCCCAAGGGACATTTTCTGTAGTGTTCTGTAAAATTTCATTACCTGGTCACCCCTAGTGAAGATCAAACATGCATAATTAGAATACAGAAGGCCGCTACCCTCCCACCCTCACCCCCTGCTTGGTCGAGCAGACTCCTAAGTAGTTGCTTTTCTCCTTGGAGCCAGTTCTCCATTCACAGACCTCCGATTGTCAGTGTGGCTCAAGGGTGTCTAGGGGGTGGGGCTGGGGGGAAGGCTAGACCACAGTCTTTAGCTCTAGGTTGGTCTATCTGCCTGGCAGAGGGTGATGGCTCTTGGTGCTCATAGACAGTCATAAGCTTGCTGGGAGCACAGGGCACAACACTCCCTCAGGACCTGTATCCTCAGTGTCTGTGTGACCTGCTGGGAGGTCAGACAGGGAAGGTGCTGGGCCGGTGGGAGAGAGCCCTCCTCAGCTCAGAAGCCCCACCTTCTCTGAGTTGTGGCAAAAACTCCAAAAGGCCCTTGGGAGCTTGGAAGGAAAGCTGAAGGTGGCACCTGTCATCATCTTAACATTTGGGAGGCTAGACTAACCTTGGCTGCTTCATGAGTCCTGGGCCAGCCTTGGCTACATCAGACTGCTCCAAAAAACAATAGAGAGAAGGGGGAAGGGAGTAGGGGAGAGAGAGGAAGGGGGCAGACTAGGTAGATGGCTCCATGCTTCCACAGAGCATAGGGGTGGAGTTTAATTCCCCAAATCCACGTCAGACATAACAACAGCCAAGTGATGGTAGTCCACGCCTTTAATCCCAGCCCTTGGGAGACAAAGGCAGAGGCAGGTGGATCTCTGTGAGTTCAAAGCCAGCCTGGTCTACAGATTGAGTTCCAGGACAGCCAGGGCTGCATAGAGAAACCCTGACATTGCACCCTTGGCCTCCACATGCATGTACAGTACACTCAGAGAAAGAAAGGCTTCTTGGGAAGGGAGTTGGGACTGTGGCAGTCACCCAAGGGAAAGCAGAGAGCTCAGAGCAGGAAATAGAAGGTACTTGGAGCGGGGTTCAGGAGCGCCAGCGCTGTGGCCACACAGTACCTGTTCACCATGCCCCACTGTCTCTCCGCCCCTTAAGCTGATCACCTTAATCAATGTGATTATCTAGGACCCATCAAACCAGCTCCGTGATCACAGAGGAAATCAGCCCTACTAAGGGGACAGAGCAGCAGCCCAGAGGAGCAGGGCCTGCCTCCATCCTCTCTTCCCCTCAATGTGTGGCCTTGCCCAAGGCGCAGACCTCAGTGGGCCTCCTTTGGAGAACAGTTAGCATACCTGCCCTGCTCAGGGAGGAATGAGGTCATGCCTGGGCCACAGTCTGAGCTCTGCAGACAATGAATGTATTCTTGCAAGCGGTAACAATAATAATAATTAGCAACTATAACCACCCGGAGCTGCACTGGGGCCCCTTAGTGGGATGACAATAGAACGTTTGGGGTTGTTTTTTTTTTTTTTTTTTTTTTTAATCTCTAGGTGGGGGAGTTTTTTGGCCCCGTATTGATCTCTGGGATTTGTGTAGTTGATATGTGGGAGGCAAGGAATACTGTGGTATCTTTCTTCTCTCTTCAGTCCCATTTGATGAATAGCCTCCATGCCTGTGTTTATCCCCAGTGGCCTTCAAGTTCTTTCTTTCTTCTTTTGTTCTTTTTGTTTTTATTTTTCCAAGTGGGGGTATGTGTCCCGTAGCCCAAGATAGCCTAAAACTCTCTATGCAGCCAAGGTTGATCCGGACTTCCTGACCCTCCTGCCTCCAGCTCCAGGGTGCCCTGGGTGCTGGGATTACCGACCACCTCCTCACTGGAGGCAAGGAGTCAGGATTTCTCAGGCCTCTGCCAGCAGATGCCAGCCTGCATCCCATCCACTCAAAGAGACAGCAGCGTCCTGGCTCCTGGAGATCCTGGACCTTTGGTCCTTGGCCACAAGCTAGCCTGAAATTGTGGCCGGTGAGCTCATTAGGTTTCCAGCCTTCAACCACCGGTCATCCAGTGATTGTTGTCAGGATAACTAACACGGTGTGGAAGGTTGTTTGACTAAAGCAGATAGCAGACAATGCAAAGTGACAGAAAAGCCCCCAGGGGTGGAGTGGGGAGGGGGATGTGGCTGAGGGGGGAGGGGATGTGGCTAAGCTTGTCTGGCTGCCTGTGTCCCTGTTGGCACCTCCAGTGCCTTGTGAACTTGGGTGACAGCCCTGAAATCCCAGCACTGGGCAGATGAAGCAGGCTAGTCAGGAGTCCAGGGTCCTTCCCAGCCTGTGATTGGAGGCAAATTCAACACTCGGGTTCCCAGGAAGGTCAGGTTCTCCTTCAGCACAGCGTCAGGGTAAGACTGGAGCTCAGAAAAGGTGGCACATTCGTGCTGGTTTGAATGAGATGGCTCCTACAAGTCTTGGGGGCAGATGAATACTTGGTCCCCAGTTGGCAATCTTTGTAAAGAAAGAAAGAAATGAATCCTTGGATTGGCCATGCCCAGGAATCAAGACACATTATAGTAAACATGTAGAACAAGAAACAAAGATCTAGGTGCTCCCATAACAAGCACAAAAGAGAGAGACTCTGGTAAAATAATGTGAAGCGGCATCATCCATGATGTCGGAGACGAGGTCTCTCTGAGGTCTGTGGAGGGAATGACAGGCAGGCTTTCCTGAGGAAATGCTTCCCAGCCTCTTGTTCTTTAATCTTGGAGAAGGTGCTTAACCATGTAACAGTGAGTTCAAGGAAGAGGAAGCCATGAGCTGCCGAAACTGCCAGCCTGCTGGAGAAGTCTAAGTGTGACAAAACACAATGTAAACACTTAAATCAGTTGTATCAACCTTCCTAATGCTGTGACCCTTGAATACAGTTGCTCATGCTGTGGTGACCTCCTCCCCCCCACCCCCCAGCATAAGATTATTTTCATTGCTATTGTGTAACTGCAATTTTGCTACTGTTGTCTTTTTTTTTTTTTTTTTTTTTTTTTTTTTTTNNCACTCTGTAGACCAGGCTGGCCTCGAACTCAGAAATCCGCCTGCCTCTGCCTCCCGAGTGCTGGGATTAAAGGCGTGTGCCACCACTGCCCGGTAAGAATTGCTGATTTAAAGGCTGGTACTTCAGAGCCAGGCTCTCAGGATGAACTCAGCTTCCTGGACAGCAAGGGGGTATATGCTAAGAGAGATTCAGATCGGCTTCTAAAGATAGGGAACCGGGGAATCCAAACAGGCTGTGGTTCCCAGCACTCAGGAGGCTGAGGCAGGAGGACAAGGGTCTAAGGCCAGCCTGGGTGACCTGTCGAGCTGCTGTCACAAAAATAAAAACTAAAAGATATAAATGTATCTCTGCACATTGCACATATAGGATTCAAAGTTAAGGGCAACCAAGCCCTGAGAGATGGCTCAGTGGTTATGAACACTGGCTGTTCTTCTAGGGGTCCTGCGTTCAAGTCCCAGCACTATATGGTGCCTGATCACTTTCTCTAACTCTGGTTCTAGGGGACGCAATGCCCTCTTCTGGCCTTCTCGGGTACCAGGTACACACGTGATGCACGTACATATATGCAGGCAAAACATATAAAAGAAAAAATATATATTTAGTTTAAGGGTGACTGAAAGACGATATGGACTAGAAAACAAACTTGAGCTGGGGATAAAGGTCAGTTGGTAAAGCTGACCCAGCGCAGACAAAGCCTTCCATCCATCCGCTGTACAAACCAAGCTTGGTGATGCCTGCCTGCCGCCCCAGGATATGGGGAACGGAGGTAGGAAGTCAGAATTATCCTTGGCTATTGTAGAGAGAATATCTTATGTCTGTATGGATATAGCATGTGTCAATAATACATCTGATGACCTATGGCTTAAGCAGGAAATAAGAGGCGGAACATCCGGGAAGCAGAAAGAATTCTGGGGTGGAACTAGGCTCAGGAGACTCACCTAGGAAGATGTGACAAGATGGACATATGGTACCTGAGCACTTGGCAGGATGCAGATTAAAATAAGTGGGTTTAGTAATGATGTAGTCAGGGAAGAGCCTAGCTCTATGACCAAAGATTGTGTTAATATATTTTGAGTCTGATTCTTATTTCTGGGAGCACGGGGCTGGGAGGAGAACCAGATCTAACTTCTACAGGCTACATGTCTAGTTTAGGGCTAGCCTGAGTTACACAATGCCCTGTCTCACAACAAAACAAACGAAAAAGAAAATATCAGAGAAAAATGAACCAGTCTCAGAAAAAGCAGAAAAAGCACAGAAAAGGAAAGGAAAGGAAAGAAAAGGAAAGAAAAGAAAAGAAAAGAAAAGAAAAGAAAAGGAAAGAAAAGAAAAGGAAAGAAAAGGAAAGGAAAGAAAAGAAAAGGAAAGGAAAGAAAAGNAAAGGAAAGAAAAGAAAAGGAAAGGAAAGAAAAGGAAAGGAAAGGAAAGAAAAGAAAAGGAAAGGAAAGGAAAGAAAAGAAAAGGAAAGAAAAGGAAAGGAAAGAAAAGAAAAGAAAAGGAA
>NC_034610.1:23110577-23113776 GCF_900095145.1 Mus pahari | reverse complement strand
TCTCTCTCTCTCTCTCTCTCTCTCTCTCTCTCTCTCTCTCTCACACACACACACACACACACACACACACACACACACACACACACACACCACACAATTTTTAACAAGAAAAAAAGTTAACATTAAAATCCTGAGATGAATAGAACATCTGTAGCCACCTGGAAATATAAACTCACCTATGGGAAACCTCCAGGACCCCACAGACTTGCTTATCTGGGGGACATGATTACATGGGGAAGGCTCACTTAAAATGTCACCTGCAAGGTATTGGGGGGGGGGCATCGCCTTAGACTTCTGTTTAAAGAGTAAATCTCAATAAGGTTGCTGCCGAGTGTTCAAATCCTCCCTCCCACAGCCTCACCTCAGCTTGCCTTCCTTGCCAGCCCCCAACCCACCTACCTCTGCCTAACCCTTTCCCAGACCTTTGCTGCAGAACCCAGAGCTGTCAGGGGCTCAAGGCTGGATCCAGGGATCATACACACTCCTTTTTAGTTGTTGGGCTGTTGTTGTTGCTGTCTTGGGGTAGTTTAGTTTGGTTTGGTTTGGTTGTTTTTGAGACTGGGTCTCCATGTAGCCCTGGATGGTCTAGAATTCACTATGTAGATCAGGGTGGTCTCGAACTCTCTGTCTCTGCCTCTCACATGCCGAGGTTAGAGAGGATCGCCAAGCCGGGCTCCAGGACAGTCAGAGCTATACAGAGAACCCTTGTCTCAAAAAAACCAAAAACCAACCCAAAACAAAAACAAAACAAAAAAAACAACAAAAAAAAAAGAGAATTGCCATGACTCCTATAGAATCTAGGGTTTTTTGTTTTTGTTTTTATGTGAATTCCAAGAGTTGAGCTCCGGTGAGCAGACAGCACCCCAAGCTGCTTAGCTATCCCCCCAGACCTTTGGGGTTAACTAATTAACTACCACACCCAACCATCCCTTTTAACTCAGTGGCTGATCTTGCCTTTAGAGAGCCTAGCCCCACCCCTGCCCCTGTGCATAAAGTTCCCGGGAGAAGCTGTCCACCTACCTGCACCCTCCTATCTGCTGTCTTTGTTACCGCTGAGTCCATGCAGCCTGCACAGCCCAAGGCGTTCACTACATGGTGCTAGATTGACAGAAAAGTGTGTCCTCGTGGGTAGCCAGCACTCTCGACGGCTGAGCCATCTCTCCAGCCCCAGAGACACTTTGATCCTCTGGTCATTCCTCAGGAGCCTCAACAGGAAAGTACCTGTCACCCATTACGTGATGGCTGAAAAGTCAACGGTAAAGAACTGCCTGTTTGAGAAACCGCAGGGATGTTCTCTTGCCTCAAGAATGCTCTCTGCTGCTGTCCCTGTGGCTCCCGTGTCAGAGTTTGTCTAGCACGCATGAGATCCTGGGTTCTATCCCCGGTGCTGTAAAAGTGAGTGGGCTGGGCCATGCAGTAAGGTGGAAGGTCAGAAATTCAAGACCAGCCTCATTTACATAGTGAGTTCGGGGCTAGCCTGGGCTACACTAGAATTTGTCTTAAAAGGGGGGGGGAGGGATTTCCGCATGTAAGAAGAGGAGGCGCCCTCTCCGACTGAGGTGCTGAGTCTGCTTCAGGGTTCCACGGAGTCTAGACTGCCCTTTAAGACACGGTGTAGACCAGGCTAGCCTCAGCCTCCTGAGTGCTGGGATTAAAGGCATGCACCCTTTTAATTTTACAAATGAGGAGACTGAGGCCCAGAGAGAGGAAGCTGCTCAATCTGTCACAGAGAGAAGATTCAATACTGAAGAAGAGCCACAGCTGCAGCAGCTGGGGCAGGGGTGGGCAGAGGGGTGTCAGTTAGGGGCAGGGCCAGGGAGGCATGGCACCGGCTTGTCATACTGACCTCTCTGGGATGTGGGGGGCTGTCCCAGGCTGGCAGAGCACAAACATAGAGTCCCAGTCCTCTGGTCCAGGCCAAGCGCCACCTCTACTTGCCGGCAGTCATGCTGCCGAGAGAGGCCTCCCATCCCTTGGCTCAGGGAAAGTCTAAGACAATGCATTCAAACCGAAAACATCTCTGTCTTTCTCCCCAGAACAATGGCCGTTAACAAGCGTGGAACTGGAGCAGAGAGAAGTGAACTCCAGAGGCTGAGAGGCAAGGGGAGGGGGTGGGGAGGAGGGGTAGGGGTGCTGGGGGGGGGAGCTTTGTCTTCACCTTCAGCCCACCCTTTCCCCAGAGGCATATTCCCAGGAAAACGGCTGGACTCTACCCCTCACCCTGTCTGAGAACCCAAGCCTGCAGAGGGCTGACGCCCCAAAGCCAGTCTCACCCTGGACCCTTGCCACCCACTGGGAAGTTGGTCACTTCAATAAGCCAATCATTTAAAACAGCTCCCACGATACCCTCAGCAGGGCAGCCCTGTTGGAAGATGCCCTGACTGTCCTGCTGGAAGCGAATAAGACCTCAAGGGTGACCTGGAGGTCAACGACAGATCCCTACTTCTCTTACCATGGGAACCCCACAAGCTTAGTCTCTTTTTTTTCCTGTTTTTTTTAGGGGGGTAGTTGAGACAGCGAGTCCTTGTCACGAGCAGGAGATGACGCATTTTTCGGCAGCCGCAAGCCACTTTTGACGGGTCCACCCCATCGGGGAGCAACGGAAACCTCTCGTCTGTCCCACCCAGCATGGCTTTTGTCTGCACCGCATATTTATCTTATTTGGAAGATTTCTGTGGGTTTTCCCGTCTTTCTCCAGTGCATACTGCCCTGAGGGGGACTCGGGCCTTGGAGGGACAAAGGGGAGGTTAAGTGTTGTTCTTAGGACTCTATGCCTGGTGGTTACAGCACATGTAGGGTGGGGGAGAAATCTCCCCTCCCCCCCACACCTTCCGTGCCCCACAAAGTCACTGGAGACCGGGCTGTATCCCAGGCCTCTCCTCAGGACTTGCTCTGTGGTCTGCCTTGGTTTGTGATGGTTCTCACGTATTCCAGGCTCGCCTTGAGCTCACTGTGCAGTGGTAGATGCCCTTGAACTTCTGATCCCCCACTTTCTCTGCTTCCCATGAGCTCTGCCCCATTCCTGCGTTAATTCTCTCATCCTCCTTCTCAAAGATAGGGTCTCATATAACTCAGGCTAGCTCTCTCTGTTTCTATATAGTTAAAGTTGGCCTTGAACTCTCCCCCCACCCTGATCATTTTTTAATTTATTTATGTAGTTTTAGTTTTGCACATTTTTTGCTTTTTTTTTTTTTTTTTT
>NC_034610.1:23082377-23110292 GCF_900095145.1 Mus pahari | reverse complement strand
TGATGCCCAATAAGGCCATCCTTTGCTACAGCTGGAGCCATGGGTCTCTCCATGTGTGCTCTTTGGTTGGTGGTTTAATCCAGGGAGCTCTGGGGGTACTGATTAGTTCATATTGTTGTTCCTCCTGTGGGACTACAAACCCCTTCAGCTCCTTGAGTCCTTTCTCTAGCTCCTCCATTGGGGATCCTGTGCTCAGTCCTTAAACTCTTAATCCTACTGTCTCCACCTCCCACGCACTGAGAGCCAGGAAACAACTGCTTCCTGATTATTTTATCCTAAGAGTTACTTCCTTTATGTCTGTGTGGGGTGTGCCTGACTGAATTTATATGCACCACATAAATGCAGGTGCCCAGCAAGGCCAGGAGAGGGCGCCAGATAACTTGGAGCTGGAATTACATGTGCGGGTAAGCCACCTGGCGCAGGTCCTCTATAAGAACAGTAAGCTCTCTTCACCACTGAGCCGCGGCTCCATCCCATCTCTGCATAGTTTTGACCAGGGGAATGTTCTTCCTTGGGTTGAGGTTAAACTGGCTGCTTTCTGCCTTGCCCACATTACTCTCAGCTAGACTACATCAGAATACTCTAGGAGCTGGAGAGATGGCTCAGTGGTTAAGAGCACTGACTGCTCTTCCAGAGGTCCTGAGTTCAATTCCGAGCAACCACATGGTGGCTCATAACCATCTGGGATCTGATGTCCTCCTCAGGTGTGTCTGACAGCTACAGTGTACTCATATACATAAAATAATTTTTTTAAAAAAAGAATAGGGGCTGGAGAGATGGCTCAGTGGTTAAGGACATGTGTTATTATTGCAGAGGACCCAAATTCAATTCACAGCACCCACATCAGGCAGCTTACACTGCTTATAACTACAGCTCCAGGGTGTGCCCCTAGCCTTGGGCACATGTGTGTGTACAGACATGCATGTGTGCGCATGTAAATAACTAACAATAAAAACTGTTTTTAAAAGGATATTCTATTCCCCCCTCACATCTACACAGCTCAGACAGAGGCCATCTTTTCCATCCTTGTTCCCTGTCCTCCCTGAACCCCTCCTCTTCCCTTCTTCCCCCACCCCCTTCCACCCTATTTAAACAGGGAGAGAACCCTTTTAACTCACTAGGTAGCCAGGGCTGATCTCGAACCCACGATCCCCCCCGCATCAGCCTCCAGAATGCTGGGGTTGCAGATATGCGCCACCACACGCGACCCTGCAGACTTTTCTTTCTTAGGTGATTTTTCTGTGCATGTGCATCGTGCGGGCACACAGAAGAGGGCATTGGATGCCCTGGGACTGGAGGTACAGGTGTGAGCCACCACATGGGTGCTTAGAATCGAGCTCGGGACCAGTGCTGCTAACCATGCGGGTTCCTATTGTGCTAGTCATTAGTGCCCCGTGTCCTTGGTGACCACAGATTTAGGGTTCCCCTTCCCATGTTGGGCCCCTCTCCAAACTCCATCTCAGTACCCACAAAAGTCCAGAGCCTCCCAAGGGGCCCCCGCTGTGTGACAGCCCAGACACCTTCACCAGAATTACTCAACTGACAGGTCCAGGGCAGGAGGGAGGAGGGGTGGGCACAAGGCTGTGGCTTCCCCCGTTTCTAGCTGAGCCAAGCAGACCCCCGCCCTCGTCCTCTGTGGGAGCCACAGGGTATCCCCTGTGGAGGCCTGTCTTGCTCCCCACACACCTCAAAGGTCGTCTTCCAGCCGTGAGTGCATTTTAATATGGCTACTCAGAGGACTACCTGATGGATGTAGACCAGAGAGGGTGACTCACACTGGCTTCTCGGGCCAGTGAGATATTTTGGGACAAGAAGCCTTGCAGCGCCTGACTGGCTCCCAGGGCCTCTGTGGATGGTGGAGAGCCTCCAGACCCACATGTATTTGCCTAAGGCCAGGTAATTCTCAAGGGACCGTCCCTTCCAGACCCCAAGCGCATCATCAGGTTAGAGATGGAATGGAGGGCTTCCCTGCCCTGCGTCGGCCACAGTCTTTCTTGCTTTAAAAAATTTATTTTATTTTTGAAAAGATTATGTTTATGTGTATGAGTATTTGCCTGTAGAGTGTGTGTGTGTATACAATGCCTAAGGAGGCCAGAAGGGGGCATCATATCCCTTGGAACTGGAGTTATGAGTGGTTCTGAGCTGTCATATGGGTGCTGGGAGCTATACCTGAGTCCTTTGCAAAAGCAACCAGTGCTCTGAGCCACTGAGCCATATCTCTAGCTCTACCTACCTACCTACCTACCTACCTACCTACCTACCTATCCATCCACCCACCCACCCACCAACCCACCCATCTATCTAGCTATCTGTCTATCGTGTGTGTGTGTGTGTGTGTGTGTGTGTGTGTGTTTTGGGTGTGTGCACGTGAGTACAGGTGCCCATGGAGGCCAGAGGTATCAGATCCCCTGTAGCTGGTAGTTATAGGCAGTTAGGAGCCACCCAGTGTTGGTCCCGGGAACTGAGCTTGGGCCTTCAGCCTTCACATACTCAGCCACCCCTGCATCTCTGTTACCACCATGTATATCTGTGATGAGTGAAAAGTTCCCATAAGAGCATGACAGAGCCTTTAAAGTATTCTTGAGCCAGTCCTGAAAAGGAAAGCAAGGAGAGAGAGAGAGGGAGAGAGAGAGAGAGAGAGAGAGAGAGAGAGAGAGAGAGAGAGAGAGAGAGAGAGACTACCTGTGGGAGCAGAAAAGTGTGATGTCTTTTCTTTTGCAACCGAGGCTAGCCATCCCCCTGCCTCAGCCTCCCGAGTACCAAGACTGTAGGTATACACCCCCATACCAGCAGAATGGAGGGATCAACAGTTGCTTTTTCGGGTTCCTTGTACTATACTGAGATCCCCTGGATGAGGGAGGAAGGGAATGGAGGCCTATCTCTCCTGACTACCCTCAAGGCCTGGCTGTGTGCATGTTGTGTAGACAGGGGTCTGTATAGATGTATAGGGATGGGCTGATTGACTTCATTTTATTTTTCCCTTGGGGGAGATGTCCCATGTTCCCCGGATGGAGCTCAGTGATGATGAGATACACCGTGACTCACACACAGCTGATGGGATGTGACTTGGTACGTCCGTGCCTCCTTGAGGATATTTCTTTTTTAGTAGTAGGTAGGACTCGAACCTGGGTCTCATGACTGTTAGGCCATTACTCTACTGCTGAAGCACACCCACCAGCCAATGCCCAAATCTACCTCTGACAGAAAGTCGAGTAGCCCAGGCTGACAGCAAACTTGCTGTGGGGTGTTTGCCATGCTGAGGACAGAACGTACAGCTTTGTCTTTTGGGCAAGTTCTCCAACAGCTGAGCTGCTGCATCTCAGTGGACAACTTCAGTGGGCGGAGCCCCTGCTCATCCGCAGATGGGGTGAAGCAGCAGCAAGTTCAGGAGAAAGGCATGTGCTGAGCCCCTGAGATTTGGGGAGTGTTTGTTGCTAGGACAGGAAATGGAAGTTCTGACTGATACATGCCTTATTTGTGTGGCCAACCCATTTTACTTTAAATTTTTAATTAAAAAAAAAAAGATTTATTTATTTATTTATTTATTTATTTATTTATTTATTTATTTATTTTATGTATGAGTACACTGTAGCTGTACAGATGGTTGTGAGCCATCATGTGGTTGCTGGGAATTGAACTCAGGATCCCTCTTGCTCCGGCCCAAAGATTTATTTATTGTTATATATAAGTACACTGTAGCTGTCTTCAGACACCCCAGAAGAGGGCATCTGATCCCATTACAGANGGTTGTAAGCCATCATGTGGTTGCTGGGATTTGAACTCAGGACCTCTGGAAGAGTGGTCAGTGCTCTTAGCCGCTGAGCCATCTCTCCTGCCCCCATGCCAGGATTTTACCCACCAAGTAGCTCGCCAGCTCCTGGACCTGGGTTTCTCATGGGCTTTCCCTATATCAGCTTCTGATCTTTTTTGGCCACCCCAGGAAAAGGCAAGGTGAAGACCATTTTATTGCCCAGAGAGGGAAAACCAACTGCCTAAGATCACATCGCAGGATGAGGGTATGATTCTGGCCAGAAGGGGACTAGAGTCCAGATCCTGTCTGCCCCCCCCATCCTAAACTCTAGCATGGACAGCTGACACTCTGTGTGGGCAGCAGCTTCTGCAGAGGGTGAACTGGGGGGCTTTAGAGGCCATTCAGCTTCTCCTGGGATCTGAGCAGACAGAAGGAAGAGGAGTGGCCTGGAAAAGCCAAGGTTAGCCCTCCTCCAGTGGAGCCCTGACGACAGGTTGGCTGAGAGCCCTGTGGTCTTGACCCTGGACAGCCAGACCACAGAGGCTGCCAGAACACGGTGGCTGAAGCGAATCCAGATACACAACGGGGACAGCCTCTGTGGGTGGAAATGACATTACATGGCTTTAAATAGCTGTTCTCTGGGACCTCGGAGCCTCCGCAGAGCTAAGAATGCCTGGCTCCTGGGGGCTAACAGCACTATTTGCCTAGGTCGGGGAAGAGCTCAGCAGGCATTTTCCTGCCACCAGCCAGTCCCCTCACAGCAGGGCTCTCCCATGCCTTCTTTATGAGAGGTTGGTTTATTTCTGGCATCGGGATTCGAGATGACCGCAGGTGTGGTTCGCTCTTATGGAGTGGTGCCTGCTGGTCAACAGGCAACTGAGAGATTTGTGTTGTCGCTGTAGCAAAGGAGACAGATAGGGATAAGGGGAGGGCTGGGGGCGTCATCCTGACACGGATGTGTCATTCAGTGAGCCCCACATGTGTTTTTGTGGTTTTGGTTTGGGGTTTTTAGCTTTTTGAGACAAGATCTCATGTAGCCCAGGCTGGCCTCTAACTCACCATATAGCAAAAGTAAGCGTAAGACACAGATCCATCCTGCCTCCACCCCCCCCCCGCCCCGCCCCAAACGCTGGGACAACAGTTGTGGGCCACCACACCTGGCTCTGTGTTTTCCTTATTTTTTTTTTTAATAACTTTGTTATATTACTTTGAGGAAGGGGCAGGCATGGTGCACATTTGGAAGGCACGGGGCAGCTTGTTCTCACCGTCCACCAAGGGATCCTGGGATGCTGAGTTCATGTCCTCAGATTTGAGCAGGATGCCAATTCTGGCTGGCCAGCCAGCTTAACCACAAGGTGAGCCCCAGGCTCAGTGGACAGATAATAAGTAAGGCAGAAGGCAAGGGGTTCCATAACATTTTTTATAAAAATGTGTTTTGAGACTAGCCTGGGCTACATGAGACTGTGTCTTAAGCAGAAACAAACAAACTGATGGCTCACTGGTTAAAAGCACTTGATGCTCTTGCCAAGAACCTGAGTTCTGATCCCTGCATCCATGTGCGGCCGCTGACTAGTGCCTGTAACTCAAGCTCACACGTGTACACACATGAGCGCGCACACACACACCCTACTAGCATTCCTTCATAAATAGTAAAAAAATATTTCTTTTTTTTAATGTAGTAGCCCTGGCTATCCCAGAACTTACTATGTAGGCCAGGCTAGCCACAAACTCAACAGAGATGTGCCTGGCTCTGTCTCTCAAGTGCTGGGATTAAAGGTACCACCATGCCCAGCATAAATAATAAAATATTTTTAAAATCTATCTGTCGAAGCTGGACATGGTGGAACACGCCTTTAATCCCAGCATTCTCCTAGGAGGCAGAGGCAGGCAGATTTCTGAGTTCGAGGCCAGCCTGGTCTACAAAGTGAGTTCCAGGACAGCCAGGGCTATAATGAGAAACCCTGTCTCAAAAAACCAAAAATAAAAAATAAAATAAAAATAAAAATAAATCTATCTATCTATCTATCTATCTATATATATATATGTCTTATAATAGATAAATAGATACATATACAGATATGGACATATATATCCCAAGAAAGGTGCAGGATGAAGAGAAACATTAACAGCGCTTTGATAGCTCCCAGCTGGAGGAAGGATGGTTTGTTCCCTGAACGACTGCTATTCAGTCCTGAGAATAAATGGCAGCCACCACACACAATAGTGTCACAGATGTGATGCTGAAAGAGGCCAGAGAGGAAGAAAGGCATCCCGTGGAGCCTTTCATGCAAATCTTAAAGTCAGCTTGCCAGAGGAGTTCAGGTAGGGCTGCCCATCTCTCCCGGGCACCAGGGCTGCAAGACGCAGACACCAGGGCTGCCCATCTCTCCCGGGCTCCAGGGCTACCCGTCGCGGGCACGGCTGTACTGAAGAGAGAGAGCTCAGGCTGCCAGGCTGGCAGGCTGTCTGTCATTCCTGTGTACTCACTGGTAGACAATCTGAGATGGTAAGGTATTCTTTGTGCAAGCAGGAAGACCTGAGCTCAGATCCCCAGTGTTGGCTTACAGGCAATTTTGCTAGGCTCCTCCCAGGGACCTAGCAACGGGGACCTAGCAACAGCTTGCATCATCACCTGCCTCTATTGTCAGCCTTGTCCAAGTGTGAGCTAGGTGAGGCAGCTAGGTAGGCTGCTGTAGCAGCAGCAGCTTCAGCAGGACTGCTCGATGCCCCAGCCCCCCCATCTCTCACTCCCTCTCCCCCTTCCCCTCCTCTCTCTCTCTCTCTCTCTCTCTCTCTCTCTCTCTCTCTTTCCCTCTCTGTGTTCCCAGCCAGCTTCCCTTTCTTTCTGTCCTTCCCTGTCCCTGGTTTTTCTACCCTCGTGGCTCTACCTGCCTCTATCCCTTCTCCAGGTCTACATTTCCCTCCCTTTCCCCAAATAAATCTTATACCAGGTCTGTCTTATGGCGTGACTTCTCTGGAAGATATCGTGGCATGGACCCACCAGGTACCCCCCTCCCAGCTGCATTGTATTTTATAAGTACCCTCGCAAATGCACCCAGTGCTGACTGGAAGGTGGGGCAGAGCCAGACGAGTCCCTGGGGCTCATCTGTTCACCCGTCAGCGAGTCTTAGACTCCGAGAACACGTGTCCTGCCTGACCTTTGTTTTTAACTTGATTCACCCTACACCACCTGAGAGGAGAAGCCTCTGAGGAACTGCCTAGACCAGGCTGGTAGAGGCAGGGGTTGCCGCAGTTGTTAAAAGTGAGCCCAGCCCACTGTGGGGGGCACCATCCCTCAGGCAGGTGGTCCTCCGCTGTATAAAAAAATGCCATGCATGGGCTAGTGAACAAACCCTCTGTGGCTGCTGCTTCAGGTTCCTAACCCGATTTTCCTCACTGGTGGTCTGTGACCTGGAAGTGTAAAGTGGAGTAAACCTTTTCCTCCCCCAAGGTGCTTTTGGTCAGGATCTTTGACCACAACAACAGAGGTGTGAATAGCAGACGCTGTATACTGACTTCTGGTACCCAGGCTCGAGCACTCACGCGCACATGCACACGCACCAGCGTGTGCACACCCAGAGATGCACGTATACACACCACAAACTCAAAAGGCACACAGGACAGAAAATAAAAAGAATTGAATGTAAACCCACAGAAAGAAAACCCTGGAAGCTGCCTTTTCTAGTTTTCTTTCTCAGGTATTTTTGTTTGTTTGTTTGTTTGTTTTCTGACGTCCTGGACGAAGGGAGCAGGAAGCATTCAGGGAAATTCCCTTCCACAGGCCGTGCCTAAGGGACAGTGATTGGGGCTAGTGATTCTCTACACCACTTAAGATTTGCAGGCCCCTCCCCCGGCCTCTGGAGCTAGAAACAACTAGATTTGACTGCACCGAGACAGGCTTCCCCTGGGCTTGTTCTGGGGGAACCCGAAGGGAAGTGGGAGCCCCTAACCCCAAGTGTCCAACACTGGGAAGGAAGGCCGCTGTCACCTTGGGCTTTTGCGTGTACGTGAGGTTCCTGTAGGGAACTCCCAGATCCTCGCTGCACCCCCCTCCCCACAGTCCCCAAAGATGTGGGGACAGGACAGGGTTGATCAGGACCCCGAGGTCTGGAGGCAACCAGGCCAGAGAAGGCCATCTGTGTTCCTGGAGGCGCCGTTGCCACTGCCACTATAGAGAAGACTCGGGCCAGACCCGGGCTGTCCCAAGGTGACTCCTGATGACAGGGACACCTCTGTGGCTGAGGTGGGAGCGTGGGGGTGGTATTGGTTTGTTGTTGTTGCTTGTTTGGTGAAAAACTGTAAATAATAGATTTGGCCAGGATTTTGGCTTCTCCTCCCTGACTGACCTCATGTGGGCTGACTGACTCAGTGGTGGGTAAGGGCCCTGCAGGGGGCCTAGGCGCTGTCTCCTCTCCTCAGGCCTTTCTGAGACCTGGCTTCTGCTGTTGGCTCCGCCTCCCCTGCAGTGCCAAGCCTGTCTGTCAGTCTGGGCCCTGAGGACTGAGCAGGCAGAAGGTCTTGGCTGGACTCTGGGTGCATGGTTCTGGGGGAAGCAGATCACCACAGCAGGGTACCCCCTCACTGCAGTCCCCTCCCCTCTGACTCCCCTCTGACCCCCAGTCCTGCAGAGTGCAGCCACTCCTAGCCCTATCCACGACACAATAGAGAATTCTTCTATAAGAAGAGGGTTGACTGTCACTCCCCTGCCATTCCACTGCCCTTAATCTGGGGTGAAGGCTCAGGAGAGTCATGTCTGTTGTTTCCTCTGATCTTAGATGGCCCGGTAGTTGGAGAGAACTTTATTGTCAACCCAAGTCCATGAGTCCATGTCCTTGGCATGAGAAAACTTCTGATCCTGGAATTCCTTAAATGAGTGTGTGTGTGTGTGTGTGTGTGTGTGTGTGTGTGTGTGTGTAAGAGGGGTGGTCTCTTTTTTATTCACTGCCTGAAGTTCAGATGTAATAGCTACGGCTTCGGCAGCTACCTTGGTAATGAGGTAACTTCAGGCTGAAAGTTGTGGGGTGAGAGAGTTGGAGCTGAGGAGGGGCCAAAGGTACCAGGCCAGACGTCCACCTCCTGGCTTCTTTGTTTTCTGTTTTGTTTTGTTTTGTTTTGTTTCGTTTCGTTTCGTTTTGGTTTGGTTTGGTATGGTTTGAGATAGGGTTTCTCTGTGTAGCCCTGGCTGTCCTGGAACTCACTCTGTAGACCAGGCTAGCCCTGAACTCAGCGATCCACCTGCCTCTGCCTCCCAAATGCTGGGATTAAAGGCGTGCACCTGAGCTGGGTGTGGTGGCGCATGCCTTTAATCCTCGGGAGGCAGAGGCAGGCGGATTTCTGAGTTCGAGACCAGCCTAGTCTACAGAGTGAGTTCCAGGACAGCCAGGGCTACACAGAGAAACCCTGTCTCAAAAAAAAAAAAAAGGTGTGCGCCTTTGCCACCGGCTAAGCTTCTTTCATAAGAGAAATAACTGAATAACTGTCCTGACTGAGCCATTGATACCTGGTTTGTTATTGTCCAGATGACTCTATGGTGATTGGCAGTGTCTTCCATGACTCTCAGGCACACCCTCTGTGGTGTCCCTTCCCCGTTACCTGCTGTTCCCACCTTGTTAGTTAGGTCCTAAAAAGTGTTTTCTGTCCCAGTATTCCAGAGAACTTGCCGTTTTCCACACATGTCCTAAGTCACGTGGAAACGAGATGTGGCCTAGAGGGGTTGCATGACTTTGCCCCAGTCACGCAAACGGTATAGGGTGGGGTGGTCCTCTTGCCTACCAGCTCTCAGCCTCGGCACAGAGAGCCAGTGTCTCCTCTCACTTTGTAACCACATACATGTAAATACACCTAAGCATACACATGTAAACACACAAGTACCACAGGAGCTATGACGAAGGAGTAGAAATATGATCCTGCACACAGTGGGAGACAAGCACGGAGCTTTGGTTTTCTCAGCCTCACTAGTCTTTGATAGTGTCAGGCATGTATTGGTTCGCCTTACATAGCGTGGTTGAGTCAACTTGCGGTAATGCTGCTGTTGAGAGAAACTCACCCAAGCACTGCCGGTGAGGTTCCTGGGGCAGCTCTCGCCTCAGGCCAGCTGGGGAGGCTTGTGGTTCCTTCAGGATCGAGCTAAAGCTGCTGGTTCCTGCCTGGTGTCTGCGTGCCTAAAGGACTGGACTGTAGCTGCTGGTTCATGTGTGGTGTCTGCCTGCCTAGAGGACTGGTCAGCAGCTGCTGTCGTATTTGGTGTTTGCTGTGGGACTGAACTGCTCCCCAAGAAAATGAAGCTTGCCCCCCAAGAACTATTCACCTGCCTATGGCCTCACAGTTATGGCTGAACCTAATAACTTTTCTCTTCCTCTACCTCTGTTGGGTGGTGGCTAGAGGAGAGATTGAACCCTTATTAAAAGTAGGTTGCAGCCGGGTGGTGGTGGCGCACGCCTTTAATCCCAGCACTCGGGAGGCAGAGGCAGGTGGATTTCTGAGTTCAAGGCCAGCCTGGTCTACAAAGTGAGTTCCAGGACAGCCAGAGCTATACAGAGAAACCCTGTCTTGATAAACCAAAAAAAAAAAAGTAGGTTGCAAAAAATGTATGCCTACAGGGTGGTGGTAACACACGACTTTAATCCCAGCACTCTGGAGGCAGAGGCAGGAAGAACAGAGATTTAGATGTACAGTTACATAGTGAGCTCCAGGCCAGCCTGGACTGCAATGGGAGCCCGTGTTTAGCGTGTGACTTCTTTCATGTAGTATGTTTTTGAGATCCATCCATGTTGTAGCATGGGCCAGAGCTTTCCTTTTTGATGGCAGAGCCATATTCCAATTGGATTTGTGACTTCTGTCGGCTGACACCTATTTGAACCCCTCAGGTGTGGTGACGAAGGTTGCTGTGTGACCCATACCTCTTGGGCACAGGCTATCCTGCAGAATGCCCCTGTGTTCCCTCTGTGATTTGTCCGGCTCCTGGGTCATTGTGTTTAATAGCCATGAAGCTATCTATATCCCTCTGTCTCCAACATTGGCCTGTGGAATGGGTGGGGTGGGGAGTGGAGTGAGGGGGTAGGGGGGGAGAAGGGCAGAGTGTTTAGCCTCCCAATCATGTGGCTCTATGACCCTGCCGCTGCCCACTGCCCTCCCTATTCTGTGAGCTCAGAACCTCAGAGCTATTTCAGGCCCCTCTGTGGTAGACCTGGCCTGGGAAAATCTGAGGTCCTAGGCACCCGCTGCCTTCCTTAAAAGCCATGCCATCCCTGGGCGTGGTGACTTCAGTCAGGTGGCCCAGCCTCTTGTTTCTGGTTCCCACTGGGGTGGGGGGGGGAGGGGGGAGATGCATCATGGGGAAGGGCTTCCTGTTGACAGACAGCTTGTGGCCTTCGGCATAGGGACACCCTAAAAGAGCATCTCTCTAAAAGTGGCTCAGAGCCTCCAGGCCGCCTCCTGTGCTCCTTCCAAGCAAAACCAAGCTTTCTTCTCAGTCTGGTTCTCTCTGTGCAGCCCGGAGGTGTCCCACTGGGATCCCAGCTCCTCGGTGCCCTGCAGGGTGGGTGGGACATTATTTCTCATCTCTGATTCTGTGTGGCTTTGAAGAGGCTCCTGGCACACCCTGGGCTGGACACAGGGAATGGTGGCACCCTCTGGCTGTTGATCTGGAGAGCAAGAGAGCACTGGCTGCCTCCCCTGGAGGTCTAGGCCTGCAGTAGTGAGTCAGGTCCCCTTCTGCCACCCTCCACCAGACACAGCTCTGAAGAACCCGAAGTTCAGGGCTGGGTATCCCTGAGCCCAAACCTTACCTTTTCCTTCTGTGAGCTGTGAGGTCCAAGGCATGTGACTTAATCCTGAATTCCCACCCCACCCCCACCTTGTGAGCGCTGGGATTACAGAGGGCGGTGAGCTATAACAACAGGTTTATTCAGTGCTGAGGATTGAACCCTGAGCTTCATGCATGCCAGGCAAGCACTCTACTGATTGAGCAGGTCCCCAGTTCTCTCTGACCCTTTGTTTAAGGATATAGTATAATGGTAGCTTTTTTGTGGGTTGATAGAGAGTAAAACTTCTCAGTGAAGTGCTTGTAGAATGTTATAGATGCCCAGTAAAGTGCAGATGTTGGGAATACAGATGTTGGGATACATATGTTGGAGTGCAGATGTTGGGAATACAGATGTGGGAATACAGATGTTGGGAATACAGATGTTGAGCCACTATGAATTCTCCTGGTCAGATGGTCTCGAAGCTGAACAGGTCCCAACCTACCTGGTGCTTAGATGGGAGAAGGGCTCTGCCAAATAGGACCAGCCTTCATCCTAACTCTGAGGGTCAGGGGCTCACTCGGGGCTGGGTTATTTCCCCCCTGGAAATTGACAGCTCTCCTCTCTCATTCCCCTTGTGCCAAGCCCTCATTTCAAGACCCCAGACGACGGAATTAGAAGCGGATTTCTGAAGAGATCAAGCTATCTCAAGATATAAACCAAGAGAGTGACAAGGCCCACCTTACCTGTGGGTCCATCACCCCGGGAGGCGTGTGGGTTCCGGCTTCCTTGGTGGCTCCTTAGGCCACCCAGAGGGTGGGATTTCAGACTGCCTGGCCACAATCCTCCTGGCCTTGAGAACTAATTCTTGAGAGTTCCTTTGAGGTCTGTTGATTCAAAACCTTGATCCCTGTTGGAGAGGGAGAGACCTTGGGAAAAGATGTGTTTTAATCCCCGGCAGCCATGAGGCTGGGTGTGGGCGATGTTATGGGTGATGCTGCTTCTCCCAGGCGCCTGCCTCTCCCCTCCCTTTTGTCAGTCTGCGTTCCTTTGTGTGTACACGCGTGTGCGTGCCTTTTGTGTGTACACACATGTCTTTTCTCAGGGGCCGTCTACAGTTTCTTTTGTTGGAACAAAGCCTCTCACCGGTCAGAGGCTCTGTAAGTAGGCTGGGCTGGGCAGCCAGAGAGACCCTGCTCCCTGTCTCTACACGCTGCATTTTAGGTGGGTTATGGGTATTAAACAAAGGTCCACACACTTATAAAACAAGCATTTCAAAAACTGAGCTGTCTCCCCAGACTGGTGTCCCTGTTCTTACTGTCTCCATTACAGCAGGGTACCCTAACAGGACAGTGCTAATATTTGTGGTTGGATTATTATTTTTTTAAAAATTGGGGGGATTGGAGAGAGGGCTCAGGACATAGGTTCATTTTCCTATAACCATGGTGGCTTGAAACGCTCCAGTAACTCCAGTTCCAGAGGAACCAGCACCCTGGCCTCCTTGGGCACTAGATACATAGGTGAAACACATACATATGTGCAAAATAACACACATAAAATACATCTTTTTTAAAAAAGATTTATTTATTTTATATATGTGAGTATACTGTCGCTGTCTTCAGACACATCAGAAGAGGACATCAGATCTCATTACAGATGGTTGTGAGCCACCATGTGATTGCTGGGAATTGAACTCAGGACTTCTGGAAGAGCAGTCAGTGCTCTTAACCACTGAGCCATCTCTCCAGCCCATAAAATACATCTTAAAGGTCAAAGGACAATTTAAGAGAGTCAAGTCTCTCTTTCTCCTTGCAGGTCCTGGGGATTGAACTCTGGTCCTCGGGTTTGGCAACAAGCACATCTTTCCCTGCACGTCTTTCCCTGTATAGTTAGAACCTTCACTGGTGTCCCCTCTGTCTCTTGCCAGCATTTTCCCACTTGTGACTAAGAATATTGTCCTCACGTTGCCAAATCCTCCCCTAGTCACTGAGTAAGATACTTTCCCAGACTCCCTTGCAGCTACCTGTGACTACATGATAACATCCTGCGGCACAGTACACAGTCTGAGACCTGGATGTGCAGATGCAAGGTCATGTCTTTAAAGGGAGGAGAGGCCTTCTGGCTCTGGACTGAGCTTCCCACTGGCTGTGGCAGCCCTCTCAGGGTGAGGTGGGAGCCGTGTGTCAGTGTAGTGGGGCCACCACTCCCATTGAAGCTTAAATGGCATCTTGTGAGAGAAATAACTTCCTCTGGCATCCCAGCCTAACGGTGTCCTTGGGAGCAAGAGTCACGAGACTGTGACACTGCCTCTGGGGCTAGAGAGATGCTTCCGTGGTCAGTCGTTCGCTGCACTAGGGTAAGAGTGTGAGTTTGAATCCCTGTGGTCATGGACAAGCCTGCGGAGTGTGGCGGCAGCTGGAGAGACGGAGACAGAGTTTCCCTGGAACTCAGGCCTAGCAGCCTGGCTGAGTCAGTAAGGAACCCATAGCGACCTCTGGTCTTCATGTGCCACTACACAGGCAAACACACACACACACACACACACACACACACGCTCACACACATATATGCTCACACTCAAAACACACACACACAGTCATATACATGCATATACACTCCAAACACACACACTCATACACAGACACAGACATCCATACACACATGTTTGCTTACATACACTCAAAAACACATGCTCACACTCACACAAACTCATACTCAACACACACTCAAAACATACACACTTACACACATGTACATACATACACTCAACACACATATACACACACATGCACATATTCACACATGCACACATTCACACAAACTCACACTCAAAACACACTCTTACACACTCACACATGCACACGTATACACTCACACGCAACATGATACACACTCACACATGCACCACACAATACACACACATAGACACACACATGCATACATTCACACATATACACACATGCACACACTCACAATACATATTCTCACATTCACATACGCTCACACATGCGTACACACATGTGCACACACATAGACACATACCTGTGCACACACACACACTCCTGTCTCCACAGGGTCTCTGCCGAGTTTGAGGCTCCGTGTAAGGGACTTTCATAAACTCTCTGCGTAACTGAAAGCATTCACCCTCTGATGCAGAAGGAGATGTTAAGGCTCAGAGAGGTTCTGTGCGACTTGTCAAGGTTACACAGCCAGCCAGGGTCAGAGTCGGGGAAGGGCAGGGGGAGAACAGTAGCTCTGCTTCAGCCCCCGCCAGCTGTGTGACCTGGGCCAGCTCTTGTCTCTCTGGACCATTTCGTCATCTACAAACAAGCAGGTTAGGCTGAGCAACCTCTCTCCCTCTGTCACCTAGTCCCTAATGTCTTGTGGTCACAGGCTAGCGGCAGGCCCAGAGGACCCAAAGGAGAGCTGCCCCTGCTTGCTGCTTCCCACGTCCACGGGTCCATGGCCGTGCTGAGCGGAGGCCACAGGCCATGCGAGCCGCTTTGTGGGACCCTGCTGCGGCTCACTGGCATCACACTCCACTTCGCTGAACATCAAAAGGGACGGGAGGGCTCCTCCGCAGACAATTGCTGGGGAACATGCCTGCAGCCAGGCGGCCCCTCGGGGTCACCGCATTGGGCAGTGGGCAGCCTTTTAGGGACCCAACGTGGGGGATGGGGACAAGGCAGGCTGAAGCCTCATGTGTGGCTGTCAGTCGCCTTCCCTGGTCTCTCCATCTCAGACTGCCAACTGCTCTCCCCACTGTGCTGGGAAGATAGGTGACTCCCCTGCAGCCGAGGGGGAGGGGAAGATAAGGGAAGTTTTCAAGACGGGGATGGGAGAAAGAGAGAGAGAGACTACATGTAGGAAAAAGGAACCGGGTCCATCCAGCAGACGACAAGATGTGTGACACAGGTGCCGTAGCAAACACCACGTTTTGCTACAGTTATGGCTATGTCCCCAAGAACCAAAAGAAAGGCAAGACTGTCCCCCTTAAGGACTTACAGTACCAGACTCTGGGTCTAGGCAGATGAATGGTGACCTCACCTGCTCCTGGCCAGACCAGTGAATGCCAGTTCTTGTCATGTTCCCAGCATGCAGGCAGAAGTTCAGAGAGGTTCAGCAGCCTGGCCAAGCCTGCACAGCACATAAAAGGCAGGGGTGGGCTTTGCTCTTAGTTTCTTCATTGAGACTCCATTCTGAATGCTTATTCCAAACCAGCGAGTGTCCTGTGGGGACGGAGGGCAGGGGCAGCAGCTGCTGAGTGAGGTACCATCCCAGCGTGTGGGGAGGGGGGGCTGAGGCAGCGGGATATGACTTCCAGCCAGCCTGGGCTGTATAGGGGAGACCCTGTCAAGAAAGAAGGGGAGGAAGAGAGCAGAGAGATAAAGAAATAGTTGGAGCGGGTCTCGGAGGCTCCCCAGCTAAGCTCGCACACCACACGCTCCAGCAGACAAGCAGTTTGGGTCCAGTGTCTCAGGATCCGACGCCCCCTTCTGGCTGTCCTGGGCACCGCACACACATACACAGCCCCACTCAGGGACATGCATAATTAAAAATAAAATCTTTCAAAAATAAAAGAAGGAAAGATTCGAGGACGGAAGAAACAGAAAAAGCAAGCTGGCTTGCTGGCTGAGTGGTAGGGACACTGAGCTCCGTCCCCAGGACCCACATGGTAGAAAGGAAGAATCTACTCTGGATAGATGTCTTGTGTTCTCGACACCTGTGCTATGGCTCTCACATCAACACAATAAATCAATAAAAAGAAGGGAAAAAGAGAAAAGAAAGAATGAAAATACAAATGGTCACTTGGGAAGCAGAGGCAGGTGGATTTCTGAGTTCGAGGCCAGCCTGGTCTACAGAGTGAGTTTCAGAACAGCCAGGGCTACACAGAGAAACCCTGTCTTGAAAAAGCAAAAAAAGGAAAAGAAAAGATAGTAATAAATCTTAAACATTTTTTAAAATATTTTTTATTTTTATCTTATGTGAATTGGAGTTGTGCCTGCCTGTGTGTCTGTGTGAGGGTGTAAGATCTTCTGGAACTAGAGTTACAGACAGCTGTGAGCTGTCTTGTGGGTGCCGGGAATTGAACTCAGGTTCTCTGGAAGAGCAGGCAGTACCAGGACTAGATGGCAAAGTGAAACTTGTACTCACCAAGAGGAACTCTATAGTAGTCAATTGTCTGGTGACAGTGGGCACTTCAGGAGCCTCACGCCTTTGCCCTTTGGGGTGTCCGCACATAGCATATGGAGGCACACAGACTCTGAGCTGTGAACGATGGGCTCTGATGCTCGCCCCCAGACCCTAGCAGGGAGCTGAGGGGGCAGAGGCAGGTCAGCAGCAACTGGTCTAGGACATCCAGACCGACCTCTCCGGAGGATTCTGGAAGCCAGCCCCTCTCAGGAGTCTCAGGCAGTTGGGATTTCACAAGGTGGGAAGCGAGTGCCCTGGCCTCAGGATGGGGCACTCTGGTCCCTTGCCTTTATTCAGCCTTCAGCTTTGGGCTGTTCGCAAGTCATCTTCTCGTGCTAACCTAACCGTTTCCTTCAGCTGTGAGGATGCGTTTGGCTCAGGTTGGTTCTGTGGTTTTAGAGGATTGGACATGACCTTGAGACAGGAATTAAGGCCTCCCTGTGTCTTAGCCGCAAAGCCGGCAGAATGGCGGATGGCAGGCCATGGAGGACCTATGGAGGACGCTTCCTAAGGAAAGGGGGTCCTCTCAGTGAGATGGGAAGCCCTCTTGTGAATATCCTAGAGGGTTGTTGGAATATGGCTCCTTTCCTCGACGAGCAGATAGACTCCCAAGGTCCAAGAGTGAGGAGTGGGGGATGAGAAAGAGGCAGGGGCAAGCAAGAAGGGGGCTGGCCTTAGCGCCCAAAGAGCTGAAGGGCGTGTGTGTGTGTGTGTGTGTGTGTGTGTGTGTGTGTGTGTGTGACAGGGTTTCTCTGTATAGCCCTGGCTGTTCTGGAACTCTGTAGACCAGGCTGGCCTCGAACTCAGAAATCTGCCTGCCTCTGCCTCCCGAGTGCTGGGATTAAAGGCGTGTGCCACCACACCCGGCTCGAGCTGAAGGGCTTTACAGTTAGTTTGTATCCCTTAAGTTCTTTCGCTTGTTTGGTTATCTTGTTTTGTTTCCGGACAGGGTCTCACTTTGTAGCCCAGGCTAGCCCAGAACTTGCGATCCTCTGGCGTGCTAGCACACCACCACTACTGACTCTCCTTACAGGCTGTTACTGCGACAAGTCCCACCAGCCCAGGTCAGTTCAGCTTTGGTGTCATTGAGGATCAAACCCAGGACCTTGCTCGTGCACGCCAGATAAGTGCGGTGCCTCGGCACCACGCGCCTGATGCAAGAGATCTCTATTCACGGAGCTGTGAAAAAACAAAACCTGAGTTTGAATTTCGACTCTGCGGCTTCCTAGGAATTGACTTGACCTTGAATATTCATACACTATTCACATGGCTGAACTGTGAAGGAGGGTAGGGAAAGCTATCTTGATGGGGTGGGGTGGGGTTGGGGGTGGGGCTGGGGGCGCGTGCACTGGCTGAGCGTGTGCTTGTGTTGGGCAGAGCTTGACACTGGGTTGCTTCCAGGTTCCGTGTTCTATCCTCTGAGCCACACTGTCCACATCTTCCGGAGTCTCTCCGGGCAAAGATCATCACAGCTGGGCTTCTAGACTCTTGCTGTTCCTTGCGCCCTAATTGCACAGGGTCTCCGGGGTTCTGGGAGGGGCTGGAGGCCAAAGATGAGGAAAACTGAGGGCAGGCAGCTCGGTCTATACAACCATGGTGGTGGTGGCGGTGGTGGTGGTGGTGGTGGGAAATCGTTGTCTTCCACGCTGGGTGGCGGCCTTCCATAGTGGCTACTTTAAGGTCACCCACGCTCGGTAGGTAAGCATGATAAACCCATTGGTTCCCAGCATGGGCTCGCACTCGGGTTCGTCTTGAGACCTGGGAGATGGGTATGGTGTGGCTCCCTCAGGGTAAAAGGATTTATGCAGCAATCACTCCTCACCTTAATTTTTGAGGCAGGGTTTCTAACTGAACCTGGAGCTCAGGGATGGGCTACATGAACTGGCTGGCCAGGACGTGAGTCCTGCAGTTCCGAGTACACTGTACCGAGCTGATTTTTCTCGTGGGTACTAGGGATCCAAATGAGTTCCTCACCCTTGTGAAGAAGGTCTTTGCCCACCGAGCCATCTCCCCATCCCTGAAGCTTATTTCCTCACTCAGGGGCAACACTCTAACCCAAAACCAGAGGCATGCGGGGACGAAGGGAGGGACCGTGGACGGTGCTTCTCCTGGCCGAATTGAGGACTCGGCGAGTGGCATTCAGTGGGTGCGGAGTGGGAGCCGCTCCGTGTAGCCTGCCCCCTCCCCTCACTTTTTCTGTTTCTAAGAAGGACCTGATAAAACGCCCAAGATGCTTTCCAAATCCCAGGTTCCTCTCTGGAGGGCTCAGCTGGCTGAGGCCTAGCGCCCCAGCTTGGGGTCCCTTTGTCCTTTGATAAACGCAGTCTGGGATTTTTCCTGGCGGAGGTCCCCCCCCTCCCCGAGCACAGCTCTGGGATTGTATGGCGGAGCTCTCGGTCCCAGGTGATTTGAGTCGGTAGCTACCAGGAAGTTTGTGTTTCAAGGCTTTGGTCAACATGTGGGTGTGGAAACTCCGACCAATTCCAAGGCAGAGTCAACTGTTTCTAAACAGGGACTTTCACGTTAGTCAGACTTCTCAAAACAACGCGGTATTCAAACAAAATTCCATTTCCTTTTCCATCATGGGCAGCGGTGGCTAAAGATATTTCTGTCCTGACCAGGGGCTTCCCCAGTCCACATTCAGCTGGCGTGATGTCATGCACTAAGGGGAGGGGAGAAGGTCTCTCTCTCTCTCTCTCTCTCTTCCTTTCTTTTTCTTTTCTTTTTTTTTTAAGATTTATTTACTCATTTAATTTATATGAGTACACTATAGCTGTCTTCAGACACACCAGAAGAGGGCATCAGATCCCATTACAGATGGTTGTGAGACACCATGTGGTTGCTGGGAATTGAACTCGGGACCTCTGGAAGAGCAGCCAGTGCTCTTACCCGCTGAGCCATCTCTCCAACTCCCCCCCTCCCCCGCGCCCCCCCTTCCTTTCCCATTGGCTGAGAACAGGGTCTTAGGTAGCTCAGGCAGGCTATGGGCTAGACTTGCGCTCCTATTCTCCTGCCTCAGACTCAGGTGCTGAGATCACAGGCGTCCACCATCATGCCTGCTTGAAACTGCTCGTCTATGAGCCTTAGCTTCCCCGCTGGCTCCTCATAAGACCTCAAAGCTGCTGGAGCCAGAGTCTTGATGTATTTCATTCATTTTGAGTCTCTGGTTGGCTGACTTCCTAAGCTGCCAACAGGGCAGGCCACAGCCTCCAGGATGCACCCCCTCAGCCATGGCACCACCCCAGGTTCCTGTGTTACAGCCTCTCAGCTCGGGCCTTCTTTACGATCCCAGGATTTGGCAGGAGACACTTCTCACAAAGTATCATGTATCCCAGATGTGGTTGTCTCGAGCAGGTCCAGACTCACGCCTCACAGCCCGCCACTGGCGTGGCGCACGCAGGCCTGGCGCCCTTCCACAGCCGGGAACCCTTGTCTCTCTGGCCTGCTGGGACTCCTACCCTTCTGCCTTCTGAGTTGGGCTGCCCTGCGTCCCATCTCCGTGGCTGACGATTCAAGTTTCCAGCGGTTGCTCTCCATGCCGAAGGGCAGTGGAGGAAGGGCAGGGGCGACCCTGTGCACCTCACTCACCCGCCCATGGAGGCTTTGGCTAAGGTGCCAGCCAGCAATGGCTGCCTCAGCTGTGTGACCTTGGTAAGGCGCTTGGCAGGCAAGCATGGAGAGCAGAGTTCAGATCCCCGACCAACAAGTGGAGTGCGGTGGCAGATGCCTGTAACAGAGGGAAGAGAAGACCCCGTCTTCAGGGACTTCAGGTGGCTATGGCTAACCTCCCTGGCTGTGTGAATTCCAGTTCAGAGAGAGACTCTCTCAAAAACTAAGTGGAAGGCCGGGGCCCAGTGGCTACCATTTCTGACTGCTCATGGAGAGGACTCATGTTCAGTTCCCATCATCCTCACGGGGGGGGGGGGGGGGGGGAGGGGGGGATCTACATGTCAGACAGATGGAGAGATAGAGACAGAGACAGGCAAAGGCAGAGACAGGCCGACAGACAGATGGACAGTGATGGACAGGCAGACAGAGACAGACAAACGGAAGAACAGAGACAGAGATAGGCAGAGACAGAGACAGGCAGAGAGAGAGAGAGAGAGAGAGAGAGAGAGAGAGAGAGAGAGAGAGAGTCACAACTGTATGTGAGTTTAGTCTCAGAGGATCTGATGCCCTCTTTTGGCCTCTGCTGGCACCAGGTATGAGGCAAACATTTTATACACATAAAATTAAAAATTAAAATATTTAGTCAGTTGTGGTTTTTGTTGTTGTTTTGTTTTGTTTTTGTTTTTCAGTCTAGGTTTCTCTGTGTATCCCTGGCTGTCCTGGAACTCCCTCTGTAGACCAGGCTGGCCTCAGCCTCCCTGAGTGCTGGGATGAAAGGTGTGCACCACCGCTGCCCAGCATAGGCACCCACCCACCTCAGCCTCTGACCTGCACATACACATATGCACATACACATATGCACATACGCATGCATGCAGAACACACCGAGAAAATACCTAGGGTTTGATAAGGGTTCAGTTGCTGTTAGCAGTGTTTATAATGTAGATTCAGCACACCCCACCCCAAACTGACCCTGGGTGACTAGGACACACACACACACACACACACACACACACACACGCATGCACGCGTGCACACGCACACCCATGCATGCGCACGTGCTAGCAAGCAGGGAACTGACACTGTTAAGAAACTCGCCCAGGCCCTGTAGCAGAATTGCACTTTGAGGTCTGGGCTCTCTTGACCTTCAAGTCTGGGTTCAGTTCCACTTGGGTTCCTTGGGCATGTACTGTATTATCAGAGGACCAATGCACCAGGAGCCGGGGGAGCCAGGGTGGATGGAGCCGGGCTAGGAACGCCAGCAGGGCCCATGCAGGCAGGCGCTGGGCAAGGCACAGTTAATCTCCAGCCTTCCTCGCTGGCTCATTAAAGCCAGACACTTTCTGAGTTTACTTAGCATCCCAAGGAGCCTCTTTTCATCTTCAAAGGCTTCTCAGGAGCACCGACCAATTAATCCTTACAACTGCCTCATCTCGTAGACAAATATTTATCCTCACTTCATACCCAGGAAAGCAGAGGTGGGGGGAGAGAAAGACCAGACTGGGTGGGGGGTGCAGGACTGGCCCTGGACCACTGAGCTTCCCAGCCCACTGGATGCTGGGAAGTTGTTTCAGTAACAGCACATGCCCTCCCTCCCGGCTCCCTCCTTCCCCCTCCCTGCTCCCTGTCCCCCCTCTCTAAATGGAATCAGAACCTTTTGCAAGGTCAGATAAGCTGTGTGTATTTAATGGTAACCTGAAGGAAACACATTAAAAATACATTTTATCAGTTACAAATCTTCATGTCACCAGCCAAGAACGAGGGACTTAATGCGGGGACCCAAAATGCATATAGTCAGCAACTCCAGGGCAAGGGCGGAGAGGATTTATAGAGTGTGGGCTCTGGCCCACTGGAGCAAGCAGCCGAGCTCAGCAGCGGAACTGAAGCGGAGCTGTTCTCAGATGAGTCGAGCCAGGGGAGAGGCTGCCCAGGGCAGCTTTGATTTAATCACTGTTTCTCATTTCTCCTCATGTAAATTGCCTTTCCCCCCTCAGTGCTATAAAAGTCAGGTTTAGATCTGTCTTGGCAAGATTGCCCTCATTACCCAAGTGTCTGTCAAGGGTACTTTCAGAGCCGTCAGCCCCTGAGAGTGGTCCCCACACGTGCACACCTATCTCCGAGATGATGATCAACTGTCTGCAATGCTTCGGTTGGGAATCAGACACTCATATAATTAATACAACAATTTCCCCTAACAGCAGGGATTTTCCTTTTGTCTTAAAACACCAAAATCAAGCTGGTGTGGTGCCACATGCCTTTGGTCCCAGCAGATGTGAGTGGATCTGGGAGTTCAAGGCCAGCCTGCTCTGCATATCCGAGTTTTAGGAAGTCAGGGTTACATAGAGATCCTGTCATCAAAGACCAAAGTAAACAGAGCACAGGGACAGAAAATACAGGATTATGTGGCTTAGTGAACTATGGAAAGTTTGTGAGTCTGGTTTCAAGAGTTTTTGAGGTAGGGTCTTATATAGCCCAGGCTGGCCTCACACTCCCTATTCAGCTGAGCATGAATTCAGACTTCTGTTTGGGGCTCTGTGTATATGCTAGACAGGAATTCAGGCTCCTGAGCCACCCCACCTCCCACCCCCAAGCCCTATGCTGGTCTTTAAATTTGTGTATATTTCCAAGTGTGTATATGTCATGTGTGTGCAGTTCTCTTGGAAGCCAGAAGATGGCATCGAAGCCCCTGATATCAGAGCCGGTCAGTTGCTAAGTCTCCTGATGTGTTAAGGACTGAACTTGTGCCGGGCGTGGTGGCACACACCTTTAATCCCAGCACTCGGGAGGCAGAGGCAGGTGGATTTCTGAGTTCGAGGCCAGCCTGGTCTACAGAGTGAGTTCCAGGACAGCCAGGGCTACACAGAGAAACCCTGTCTCGAAAAACCAAATACATACATACATACATACATACATACAAACATACATACAAACAGAAACAAAACCCACCTGACTCTGAACGGTATCACAGGCCCCGGGGCAGGAAGAAGATCTAAACTCCTATGGACAGCATCCAGTTACTGCTAGGAGGTCCACGTGTGCCAGCTGTGTGTGAGCTTGTCCCTGAGAGAGACAGAGTCCCCTGTGGACACACTAGGCTCCCAGCACCGCCAGTGCTCACAGGCAAGGGAACGGGCTGCGGATCCCAGGCCGAGCAGAGAGAATCAGGATTGGGGGATGCAGGGATGGGTTCAGTCCGCTTGCCCAGATGATGGCCCTGTCCCCTCAAATAAAAACTATTTATTTTTCAAGGTCATCCTCAGTTGTATAGCCTGTGAATCTGGAAATAGCTTGGGCTAGGAAAACCCTCTCAGGAAGACAGAGAACAAACCTGCCTGGCTTTGGGGGAATCTTTAGGAATTTTACACAGCGTCTTCCAGCCTTTCTGAGGACCCAGAAGGACAACAAGACCCTTCCGGTTTGCCCGGGCTTAGTCGGGTGGTGAGCACTCGGGAGGGAAAGGGAGGAAGGGAGTTTGAGGAGCGAGGCTGCGGGTTGCTCCTGGGGCAGCCCTCTGGCTCCGAGGGAGCGAGCGGAGCGCACTGCTTGCTGGGAGGACCCTGAGCGTCTGGAATCGGAGCTGGAACCGCTCAGCACAGGAGCCTGGCTTGCTTTTCAAGCCCTTTTTTTTTTTTTTTTTTTTTTTTACCCCTCTCTGGTTTAACTGCTTTTTCTGGCCCCAGGGGATCCCTCACAAGTTAATAAAACTTACTACATCAAAGGGCGCCACAACCATTACCCAATTAAAACCTACCAGGGCTCCTGAAAGGGGGGGGCATTATTAACCCCATTTTACGGATGGGGAAACTGAGGTTAAGTGGCTTGCCCCGGGCTACCTAGGAAATGAGGTCCCAGCTGTATTAGGGCTTTGTGGCATGTTCTCCTGAGGGTACCCCTGCAGGTGTGGGTGGGGGGCTGTTTCTGCGGCGGACTGATTTTTTTTTTCAAGAATACCTTGATTCTTAGAATTCCTCCTCCCTCCCCCCCCCCCCCCCCCCTCCCGTCCTGTAGGAAATAATTCTGCCCTGGCTGTACTGGGCCTGAGGAACGTCACTGGTGCTGGTTGTCGCCTGGCGGCAGCTCCTGCCTAAAGCCGAGAGAGGTACCATAAAAACAGATGAAAGCCAGAGGTTCTGAACGGGCAGCAATTTAGGAAACAACCTGGGCCTTTCAGAAATTAATGTTATTTAAAGGTGCCAATTCATCCACCCAGCGCCCTTCTCAGGCAGCCTATTTTCTGGCCCCTAATCCTCCTGACTTGTGGCACAGCTCAGCCTCCTGGAGGGACTCTGCAAGAATTAAAAAAGAAAAAGGAAAAAAAAAAAAAAAAAAAAAAGCAGACCCTTACCCTCTGCCAGCCATGGCTTTCGCTCTTCCTTTCCAAACAGAGCATAACATCCCTAATCCTGTTTATTCTCAGCGGGGCTCAGCTTCCAGAAGGCAGACCGAGGGTGGGTCCCGTGGGGGTCCCCACACCTCCCCCTCACTCTCATGTCCTCTCCGTGGGTGCAGCCAAGATGGTTGCAATGGGCCCTTCCCTCCTATCCTGTAGAGACTCTCCATGACGTTGGGATAAAGTGTGTCCTGGCCTGCTGCCGCGGAGTAGGTGGCTTGGGTTTGGTTAACACCATCTGAGGGAGACTTTGGAGGCTCGGACTTTTCCAAGCCTCTCCGGTGCGATCCCAACCAATTCATCAAGGTGGGGTGCTGGGTTTATATGAATCATTACCAGATTTGCATACGTGTTTCTGCACCCAAGAGGCAAGCCCATAAATTAATTTGGGGAGTTAAGGGTTGGATTGGTTTTATCTCTGCAGGTTGGGTCGGATGCTGGCGAGAGGTAGAGACATCCGGTGGGCTGGGCCTTGGGAAGTGTGGGCTTAGGGTCCAGACATCTAGGGGATGTGGCTGCTCACCCCCCTTCCTCCTTGTTTCTTCCTGCTCCCCCCCACACATCCTCCCCCCTTCTACTAGGCTGGCTCTGGGAGGGGGATTAGGAAAAGAATCGCCCCTACTTGCTCTCTGCTTGCCCTACCAAGGAGTGAAGGGTGGGGGAGGGGACACCTCAGTGCCCTATCTGTTTTCTTCTTGGACTACATCCACACCGGGAATTGAACACCACAGACAGTTCTGTTGGAGTCTCCTCACAGGTCACCTCTCCGTGTCCGTATTCAGCCAACACACTTGGCGTTGGCACTGGTGGCAGGGTACTTGCCAGCCTGAGGGGCACCAAGTACATGCCAGTGGGCTGTGGCCCAGGAACCAAAAGACAGGGTCTCTCTCTCTTTTTTTTTTTTTTTTTTTTTTCTGGTTTTTTGAGACAGGGTTTCTCTGTGTAGCCCTGGCTGTCCTGAAACTCACTCCGTAGACCAGGCTGGCCTCGAACTCAGAAATCCGCCTGTCTCTGCCTCCCCAGTGCTGGGATTAAAGGCATGTGTCACCACACCTGGCTTAAAACAGGGTCTCTTGTAGCCTGGGCTGGCATTGAACTTTCAGCGCGGGGATACAAACATGCACAGCAGTGTATGAAGTGCTGGGCACTGAACTCTGGGCTGGGCTTGTGTTCACGTCATTCTCGACGACCGAATGACCGTGACCCCCTCCTGATCCAGTAGAGTGAAGATTCACCCATCTGAGCTGGATAGAACCATGACTCTAGTCTGCGTTTGGTGCCCTTTCTGGAGCGAGCAGGTCTCTGTTCTGTCTTAGGAGAGGGCTGGGCACCTTGGAAGCAGCCTGCCGGTACTGGTTGGTTGTGATGGCTGTGGCAGCTGAGGTAGGCATCCTTGGACCTGGCTTCGAAGGCAGAGGCAGCGTGGTCACTCAGACAGGGACACAGAAAGGAAAGATGCTTTCATGGGGAGCCGGCTTCCTGAAGGAAGGATAGGGTAGGCCGGGCTCTGCAGGCGGTTAACCATTTTGTAAAGTGTCTCCATTTTGGTTAAACAGTGACAAGCTTCAGAATTAAAGTAGTTTGGTTCCCGGCACTAAAGCACCTTCATTTCTAGATTTTTCCCTCCCTGCTCTATTGACCTAGAGTAATAGCTGACCATGAGAGATGTTTATCACCACCTGGCATTCTTTAACTCCCCCCACCCCAGCCAACTTTGACAAGCGGGGAAACATTTCCCTCCCTGTCCCCCCCCCTTGTCTGCCCTGTCTAACTGCCCAGCTTGTAAGTGGACGCTGGACGCCAGGCGCTTTTACCCAGGGCCCTTCTGCTGGCCCTTTCCAGAATAAACCCTTCGGCCTTGAGTCAAGTCTCCCCACAGGCCTAAAAAGGATACACAAGATTTGCCAACATACAGAGTCAAGGAGCTTAGGAAAGCCCCCGCCCCGCCCCCACCCCATGCTTCGAGAGGGAAGGAGTCTGTGGACTCTGAGGCCTCTGCTGAGTGTATTAAATATCTATTGAATAGAGTTATTCCATAGAGTGAAGCCCAGTCTATTCACTGAGGTTTGGAAATCATTGTTGGCCTCTACTTGGAAAGAAAGAAGCTGTTCTGAACAGAGAGCTCATGTACCATGGAGTACTTGAAACCATGGAGGTGGCCGCCCAGGGACTTCTGGGGGGGGGGTCCATCCACCTCCTTCCTGCCCCGCCCCACCAGTGCTAGGCTTACAGGTATGCACCACCACACCTGTGGGATCTGAACTTGGGGTCTCCTGCAGCAGGGACTTTCTTGACCCGGCCACCTCCCCCCTGACGGCGCCTAAGCCCCTCTTTGGATACAAGCCAAGTACTTGTGATTGCAGAAGTGTGGTTTCTTCTTGGTGTGCTTCCTGTATGCTTGTTAGTTTCTGTAAGTCAGAAAATAGTTGAAGGTCTGGGGGTGTAGTTCAGTCACAGGCACAGAGAGCTTGCCAGCAAGCATGCCGGTCCGTTTTTATCAACTTGACACAAGGCACCATCACCCGGGGTAAGCGTTACCCAGCTGAGGACTTGGCTCCCCCAGATTCATGGGGGGGGGCATGTTCTTTGTTTGCTTGTTTTTCTTAAAATTATTTTATTTTAAAAACAATTTTGCATACGAGGGTTTTGCCTTGCCTGTAGGTCTGTACACCACGAGAGGACCAGAAAAAGCCAGAAGAGAATATCCGAGTCTCCAGCGTGGGAGTTAGAGGTTGTGCGCTACCCAAAGTGGGCACTAGGAACTGAACCTGTGTCCTCTTCAAGGTTAGTAGTGACACTCAGCCACCAAGCATCTCTTCAGTCCCCAGTGGGGCACCTTCTTGGTTGCTAATTGACGTATGATCGAGGATCCAGGCCATTGTAGACAGTGCCGTCCTGCCCTAAGCTATGTAAAAAGATGGTCGTTCACGCTGGGAACAGTGGTCCTTCATGATGCCTGCTTTAGTTCCTGTCTCAGGGTTCCTGCCCTGACCTCTGTGATGATGGTTTGTGACCTGGGAGCTATAAGATAAAATGAGCCCTCTCTCAGGAAGGTCAGGAATTCAAGGTCATCCTCGACTATATAGAAAGTTTAGGTTTCATGAGAACCTAGTCTCCGAAGGGGGAAAATGCCAGACAGCTGAAGTCAGGTTCACACGAAACCAGCTTGAGAAAAACATTGTCCAGTTCTTTTTTTTTTTTTTTTTTAGATTTATTTATTTTATTTATTT